>NC_000084.6:72543750-72867500 GCF_000001635.26 Mus musculus
CAAGGAGTTACAACAGAAAGTCTGTCCCACTCCGAGAAGCCCAAACAGATTTTTTTTTCCTCCAGAAAGATTACATTTAATTAGCTCCCAATTTGCTTCAAGTAACAGAAGGAATTTAAGAGTTTATGGTAATAATATGCAAAAGGTTGAAATGCCTTTGAAACATATGCTAAAGTTTGCCCCTGAACAGAGTGTAAGATGCTGTTGGTGCCTGTGTGGCACGGAGGGAGGGCAGATGGGGCATGAGAAGTGCAGTGAGCTTCTGAAGTACAAAGGAAGGGGACTGGCAGTGACTCCCAGGGATGCATGATTAGATGCGGGGTCAGAACAGGCTACACTCAGGCTGCACTGTCCTGTGTCAACGTGTGCAGGTGAGACCAAAGTTTCTCAATGCATACATTTTCTAAGAATAATGGCTCATTCTTCATGGATGCTAATATATACTAACCTCTATTTTTAGAGTTATATGAATTAACATATCAATTCTTAGGAGGATACAAGGGATGTATAATTACATTAAGTTTGTAAATGAGAAACCCAAGACACAGAGGATTTAAAGAAATTCCTCAAAGCCATCCATGAGCAGTAAGTGGAGGGTCAGAATTAAAATCACTTAAAATAATAAAAAAAATTGCCTTCTAAACCCTTCACTCTGCATAAATATGCTACCACACATCCCCTCCTGTATATATCTCAAATATTTATTATGAGGATAGACTCTGTTAGGAGCTTAGAACATTTTTTGGCACACAGGTGTGCCTATGTATATTGTTACATATATATATATATATATATATATATATATATATATATATATATATATTGGTAAGGCATCAACAAATATTTATTCACAGAATAGTGTGCCCACAACAGACCAAAATATCTATTGTACCCAAGTCGAGCTCAGTGAATCGGGGAGTTTATTGAGGTTACTTGTAGAAACATGCATGACCCAAAGGCTCTATTACCCCAAATCCCATTTTAAATGGAGTGATGGATGACTTAACAAACCAAGTCTCCCTGTGTGGACTAAAGGAAGTTCCTCTTGCCAAAGATTCTCTTCTACTAAGCAGTTGTTATTGCTTGCCTGTCCTTGGGGAAGATCCTTATGAACTCTGTAAGTTTCAAGAAGCTCCTGAGACTTGTAAGTTGTTACTTAATGAGCCTTATGAGTTTTATTCATTTCTTGGTTCTTATGGAGCCCCTCTCTAGGATGGAATGTTTCAATTCAGAGAGCATGGTGGGACGAAAGCCTTGGACACTTTAATCTGCTTTTCTTTAGTCTAATGCTTAATTCTGGCAACTATTCTTTTCTTTCTAGTGTGAGATTCCCTTGATTAAGGTTACTTAGCAACCATAAACATATTACCAGTTATTGTTAACATCTCTCTCTCTCTCTCTCTCTGTCTGCCTCTCTCTATATATAGGTCTCTCTCTCTCTTTTTCTCTCTCTCTCTCTTCCTTTTTTTTGTGTTGAGTCTCACTATTTAACCCAGCTTGGTTTTTAAATCAAGATCCTCTTATGTCATGTTTCCAAAAGCTAGGGTGACAGATGTAAGCTACTATAGCCAGTACATTAACTTCTTTCCTGTCTAGTTCATCCAGGTGACAGTTGGGATAAGCAAGAACACAAGGATGCATCTGCACACTGGTGACTTATGCAATGCTGGTGGATGGAGAACTTTAAAGGAACCAAAGTCTCTACATACCCGTATAGGCATAGGATGATAATCATAAAATACTGTCGAAAACCAAGACTCTGAAGGCGTTAAAACAACTTATATTGTAGTCATGTATTTGCATACTGTGTCCCTAGGGTAATGGTTGAGGGTTAAAAATGATAATATAAGCGCTAAAAGATACACAATGTGGGGCCTGTGAAGATGGTTCAGCAGGTACACTATAGACCCTGTAAGCTTGAGGACATTATTTGATTCTCACTCGGCATCCATGTAAAAAAGCTACACATAAGACGAGCCGATTGTCTCAGCACTGGGGAAGCACAGACAGTTGGATCCCTGGGGCTCACTGCCTTGTCAAATCAGGAAAGTTATGGTTGAATGAGAGACTGGGTCAAAAAATAAGGTAGAAAAAAAACTGAGGAAGTTACCAACTGTCAACATGGCCTTTACACATATGTACAACTGCATATTATGGCCATCCTTCTCTCTCTCTCTCTCTCTCTCTCTCTGTGTCTTTGTTTTTGTCTTTCTCTCTTTCTTTTTCTTTCTCTTTCACACACACCCCATAAATAAGACATGGGTTAATAGTAAGAAGAGGCAAGTATAAGGAGAAAGCCCAGAAACAAGTACAGGGCAGTTTTAAATTATGACATCATGTGCTACACAGTGAAGAAAAAGGGATGTGTTTGGACTTTGGAGCCGTGATGTGAAAACTGAAGATGAAATCATACTACATGCACGGTTTACCACTGTGAATAAAACCATAATGCCCCAAACTCAGACATGCCCAGCTTTGGCATCTCTGCAGAGGAAACATAATATCAAAAGCCAGAATGCTGTGTGAACAATTTGGCCATGGAGCTAGTGAGTTCTTTCTGACAAGCTGTAAGTACAGCTGATAAGAGACAGATAACAAAGGAGACCTTAGTAAGGTTCAGAACAATGTCTTCCAAGCAGAGACCACTGAGAGTTGAGATTATTGGGAGCCCCAGGTTCTGGGGAAAATTTTTAATAGACTGCTGTGCGGCTTTTGTGTCATGTGAGGACAGACTGGTGTTCTGCGGTGGACCCTGATAGACACACAGCTGGGGGAGAAACAGCAGCTGAAGCTAATAATAGAGTAGCCTGGAGCACAGACACAAAGGTTGTGGACGCCATGGTGGGCAACACTAACCCACAGGGGAACATGTGAGCATCACGTCTCCTGGCCCTTTGGCTTACCCTGATGAACTGCAAGGCTGTCATCAGCATTTGAGGGAGTTCAATATGGCACGGAGCTCAGCAATTGATTCCCAGCCGAGGTGCATGACCTGATCTCAGAGCCTGTGGGAATGCTTTGTTTTTGTCTTCAGATACCATTTCCGGGAAGTGAGAAACATTATCAAGGCATGTTTGTTTAGTCCTTCCTGCCCGCTGGGCATTTTATATCCATTGCTTCATTTGTTCTTCACCGAGATCCCAACGTGACAGGAAACCTTTCTGAAAGCATTTTCATTTTTTTTTTTTTGCACATAGGAAATAGAGTATTTTAGAAGGTAGGAATTTGGTTACATCCCTTAAACTATGATTTAAACATAATTTGGTTTGATTGTAGGGTATAGGATGGTATCACCTCTTTTCTGTTACTTTTTGGTGGCTCTTTTGTGTCAGTAGAATGTTGGAGTGGCACAGTTTCTATTGTGGTATAGCATGAGCCAACATCTGGGCAGATTTCTAATCTATCAAAATCCTACCCCTGCATTTTGTAAGACATGGTGGGCCAAGTCTTGTCAATACTGGCAACCTTGGAGAAACTGAAGCAGGATTTGTTTTTCCTAGACTTTATCCAAAGAGACTTAATTTTACGCATTCTATGACTATATCTTTTAGACAATTAGACATATATCAAAAGCTTGTTATTTGGCTGATATTTTATTGGAATTCAAGGACAAAACAACTAGTAAGATGAAGAATGCCATTATATGAGGTATGATGCTAAATTAATTCATCATTCTGTCATACAAATGCTTCTAATTTAGCCTCACCACAATAGATAGAACAGTATAATTTTACTTTACATTTTCCAGTTCTCCTTGAGGATGTTCAGAATTCCCCCATCCTTCTTCTATAGACAGAAGAAGAAGGAGGAGGAGGAGGAGGAGAAGGAGGAGGAGGAGGAGGAGAAAGAAGAAGAAGAAGAAGAAGAAGAAGAAGAAGAAGAAGAAGAAGAAGAAGAAGAAGAAGAAGAAGAAGAAGAAGAAGAAGAAGGTATCTAGAATGCAAGACTGAGCAGAGGTTGCTATAGACACAGACTTCCCCTTATTCTTTTCTTAATCATAGCCTCCACCTGGACCCTTAACCCCTTATTCTAACCTGTGTAAGGAAAAGTTATTATGTTGGGTACAAAATGACTTCAAACAGAAAAATTAAAATTAGTGGTAAGGAGAAACAAGATTGTAAGTGAGAACACAGGGTTTAAAAATACATTTCCATATTCATCTATGTTTTCTAGAGAAATAAAATGTGGTAGTCTAGATTAAACAATCTTTCCACACTTCATAGTGTTTAAATAAATTTTGAATTCCTAACCAAAAAAAAAAAAAAAACCTGCAAAGCAGAATAATTGAGAATTGTGGCAAACTATCTTAAGCCCATTCACTAATTGTGAACCAGCTAAATATATTGACTTGTATTCTGGGTGATACACAAATGTCTGGGAGTAGAGTAAGTAGCCTATTAGATAATCCCTTAAAGTGGAAGAATAGATGCAGGGAGCATAAGCAAGGGTCTAGGATCCCATAATGAGGTAGGGCTTCTCATCACAGGGTGAACATACGGGTGCTCTGGCCCCTGATTTTTCTTTTGTAGAAAGAAGGATGAAGTTCTTGTAGCAATTGTTTAAGGATAAAATGAAAAAAAGTTCTGGTTTCTAGAACACTCACAGGTTTTGACAAACGAAAAAGCACTAAGCAGACACTTAGAGGTCGGTCATTATGCAGACATCTTAGAGCAACTTTTGGCTCCTCACTTGAATTCTACTCAAATGCCTACTAAAAAGGTGATCGGACTATTTGGATACACGGCTTTTGTCAAAACAACGCTGATTTTTCTTTCCAATCAGCAGAAAAGCAGAAGCCGGGCACCCTTATATACAAACATAAATCTGTTATTCATTTACTGTTTTCTCTTCTGATCTAGAGGAACATAGTTGATTTATTCTTTTGTTAAGAAAGACCATGAGTGCATATAGCTTATGATGACTAGGGCCAGTCCTTTTTCAGAGACATACAGTGCCCTTAAATCCCTGAAATCTGCTCAGAACAAAGACCTTCAAACCCCCTTTCAAATGAATTGTCCCAGCCTCCTTGCTGAGGAATTATGTAGCACGTTCAGCAGGAATGCAAAGCCAGTCCTCCCTCAAATCTGGTGCAGCAGGGAGAGAGTTGCCAGGGAATAATGTACTAATTCATGCTCAGGGCTCAGAATTTAACCGTCACAAAAATTCCATGAAGAAACTACTTTGAACCCAAGTAAGAGAAATTCTGAAACATGTCATAACCACACAAATCACAAGTAATGAGGCTGAGATTTGAACCCAGGCCTTCTCTGATCCTTGAGCCCTATGATTTTAACCACATTGTGAGAACATTTTGAAAGTAGGTACAGTTTTTGCACTTCCTTGTTGAAAGTTTATGAGAAACTTCACCACTTCTCTATCAGCAAAAATTGAAGATACCCTTACTAGTTTAGCATAGTTTTGCATAAGGAAACAAACAGTATACTTTTGGCTCTGCAGGATTAAAAGACCATCACCTACTCTACTTTGACACTGTAGCATCAAAGCCTCCATAACCATTAACAAGGGCAAGATGGATATGGCTGTGTTCTAATAAGGCTTCATTATGAAAGCACACAAGAAGTCTATAAACCGACAATCCCATTTATTTCCTAGGAGAGAAGTTGGAAGTATTTCCTGTATATTGTGTCTTGCAAACCAGACAATGAAGCTAGTATACTGTTTGGTTTTTTTCCCAAGACGTGATCTTGGCAAATCAGTCTCATGCTAGTCTTAGATCTACAAGTCTAACTTTCTCTTCTGCTTTTTAGCCTTAAATGTAAGTTAGGCTCTTTAAACCTCATGGAGGGAGCATAAGAATAAGAAAGGAGGAAGTTCTTGTATTTTTTAGAATGCGATTTAATTGAGAAAAAAATTCTAGCTGTTCAAAGATAGCCAAAGGAGAAAGAAAGACCCTTTCAGACCCATTATCTGTTCACTTGGACTTTGGTTTTGCTGTGATTGTTTTAGGTTTCTAGGAGTGCAAATAATTTTGGATTTTATTTTTGTGAGTCTCATATATGTAGATAATAGATTATGAGTATATTTACACACAGACACACACACAGACACACACACACACACACACACACACCACAGCCTTCTGGGATTCCCATTCTTTTCCTTCAGGACTTGTTTTTTCTTTTTTAATCTAGTCCCCAGTGCCTATACCACCAGAGAAAATAACACTCTGTCCTCTGGGTATAGCTGATGTTTCCTCATTTGGTTTAAAATATTTGGGAATTATATGACGGCATAAAATGCTCATCTAGTATGCATGAGTCTTGGGGATAAACTCTTACACTGTAAAGTCTTAGGGATAAACTCCTACACTGGACCCCAAACTAAACCCTTGGATATTTAAATCAGCCAATGCCATTGTCTTTGGCCTTTTTCCCTCCTATTTCTGTGATCTAGGGATCCACATTTAGATTAGCTGTCAGTTTTATGAAGGAAGGAAAACAAGTCTTCTCGTTTTTTTTAACAAAAAGTGATCCACTCTTGTACTTATAGGATCCTGTGCTTATTTCTGTCTGTCTGTCCTCATTTGTCAATAGTCAACTTCATTAATAATTAAAACAATAGTTTCAACACCAAAGTCCTGACATAATATTTTATTTTCAGAATAACTGGAATGCAGTCTGAAATACTTTGTAATGAATGTATCTGTGTTTCATGCTTTTTTGTCAAGATGGTCCAGAGAAATTCTATCGTGGTTATTTATTCCTTATATGATGGACAGTCTTGACCTGCCCTTGGTGATGTTTGAGAAGATGCAGACCTCTATTCAGATGAATCCAAGAGGGAAGATCAGAGGGATGCCCTTCAGCAAGGTCAAGGACAATGATCACTCAACTGACCAAAGATAAAATTTATTACCTAATTAGCTCTTCTTCCCATGAAAAATGAATCAGTTCTCCCTAAGGCTTGAAAACTATTTGATCGTATTTGCTTGCCTAGCTCTGCTATCAGGAAAATAAAAACCAAACCTGCCTGGAATGGAAGAAAAGCTAGTCCTTCAACAGAGAAATGTACTTTTACAATGTCTAGAAGACAGGAAGTAGTTAACAGGATCTGATCGTTCATCTCCCACTTTTTGTGAGGTTGAATATTGCCAGGTCCAGCTCAGAAAGAAAGTAAAAGAAAAGAAGGGAAGAAAGAAAGGAATAAAAAAGAAAAGAAAGAAAGGAGGGAGGGAGGGAGGGAGGGAGGGAGGGAGGGAGGAAAGGAAGAAGGAAGAAAGGGGGAGGGAAGAAAGAAGGGAGGGGGGAACAAGGAAGGAAGGAAGGAAGGAAGGAAGGAAGGAAGGGCTGCTAAGAATTTCACCCTCTGAAGTAGGGGTACTCTATTATCATTATCATTATCATCATCATCATCATCTCATATATTAAATCCTGAACACAGTTTCCCCTCCCTCTTCTCCAATCAGTTCCTCCACCTTCTGCCTCTCCACTCCCCCAAAACTACTTCTCTTCTCAGCTTTTAGCAAGGGCTCTCTGATTAGTTCTATGCTCTATTCTGACTCTTCCTGACCTGGGCCTGTTATATTATGTCAGATAATGTTTTAGAGAAAATTAATTTTGTTGGGGGGAGGGGGGCAGGACAATGAAGTCTAGAGTTTTCAATCTTACATCCAAGTACTAAAACAAGGTCCAACCCTGCTTAGAAAAAAATATGGCATGTCTAGGGTGGTCTACATATATAAAAATAGTTTTCATTATAATGGAAAGAGAATACTCCCAACTAGACAAAGTATGGTACCAAATAAAACCACTATACCAGAAATGGGTTACCTCCTTTAGAATTACTGAACAATGGATACCCCTAAGCTCCCTAAGTGACAGGCTATGGCTACTTCCCTTGGTTACTCCCAGAACATGATGCTAAGAGCTTATTGCCAAGATCCTATATACTTGAGTCATAAAACATAGAGAAATCCTCCTGGTATTCCAATGAAAGTTTCTTCTCTACTGGCTATTTTTTCCATAGTTCTGGAAGGTGATATATACACTACTGGCATAATAAAGTATTCTTCAATTTTACCCATCCAAGAATACTAGGAAATACAATAATATTCTGTCTGGCAAGATAAACCCATGGGTGCAATACGGGTAAAAATTTTTTTTTCAGAAAATAACCAAACATCTTTTAATCCATTTCGGACTCATTTAATAAGATAAAATCCATATTTGACACTGTCGATACGTCTAAGAACTGTGAATATATATTTTATAGGCCCTAGGGGATAGCTACAACTATTATACTACTGCATAGGCATAGCAATAAAGTAGCTCCTAGTAATCATTTATCACAGATTAGTGCCTCTCTCAACCCTCATCAGAGAAACTCCTTGAAGAAGATGTCAACATAGACCAATAGCTAGTGAAATTGCAGTGAAAAAGCAACTTTATAGTGCTTTGTTCTACATGGGATGTCTAGATTGTGCCTTTCCTCTTAAAGCTCACAGATCTATGCAGAAGTAGATGTAGAAATATTGTAAAAGCCAGAGACCATGGTGTCTACAAGGAATCGTTTTTTTTTGTTGTTGTTTGTTTGTTTTTGTTTTTGTTTTTGTTTTTGTTTTACGCAGGAGGGCAGTTGCACATAATAACTCACTATAGTAGTGAGAGCATGCACAAGACTTATTCAAAATCAAACTACCAGAATGACAAGGGAAGGAGGAATGCCATCCCATTCCAAGAGAAGTCAGTCAGCAAGAACGAGACTCACTGGGTTTAGGAATAAGAGAGGGAAAGTTTGGGTGGGAGGCAGGACAGTAAGAATCTGAGTAGGGTTGGAGGTAGGAGAGGATCTCAGAGGAGTTGGGGAAGCACAATGAATATGTTCAAAAATTATTGTATAAAATTCTCAGTGAATAAGACGATATATGTGTGTGTGTGTTGTGTGCATGTATGTGTGTGTGTGAGAGAGAGAGACAGAGAGAGAGACATAGAGACAGAGAAAGACAGACAGACAGACACACAGAGAGAGAGAGAGAGAGAGAGAGAGAGAGAGAGAGAGAGAGAGTAAGTAAAAAGCAAATACAAAAGGATTATTCTCTAACTAAATTTGGTACAGATTTAGAATTAATCTTTTGCCCCAATAAAATTTGGTCCCATTAGAAATGATGTATTTTTGTTTGCTTTATGAAGACATTACATCAAAGAACTGTATTTTAGGAGATGTAAATTGACATTTTAAGATGAATTATTTTTTTCTACGTAAGGGAAACAAAGCACTCTGGAGAGTTCTTCTGCTGCTTCCACATGAAGAACAAGAGAATTTTCCACAAGTGTTTCCTGAGTGCAACACAGCATTACAGGAAACAAGAACTGTTCCTAGAAAAACAAATAAACTAAAAAAAAACAAACACACAAACAAACACCCAGAAGTAGGTCATTCATTTCTAAAAGAATTGTATTAGCCAGCTGGTGGTGGCACATGCCTTTAGTCCCAGCGCTTGGGAGGCAGAGACAGTGGGGACCCTGGGAGTTTGAAGCCAGCCTGATCTACACAGTGGGTGGACAGACAATGTTACACAGAGAGACACTGTCTCGAAAAACCAAACCAAACCAAAACAACAACAACAACAACAACAAAAACACTGCACATTTGCTCAGTTGTAACTTAAGTCTCTCACTGCCCAGAACTATATTTTAAAAGTCACTTTCCTATCAAGATTCTATGAAATTTATTTTGTTTTGTTTTTCTGTATTTGTTAATGTTATGTTTTGTCTTCCAAGACAAGTTTTGTATATCCTTAGGACATACATTGTCAAGAGCAGTGTGTTACAGGCTATCTGTCTAGGAGTTGATTAGCTGGTGTTTGATCACATGACCTACTAAATAGCACCTACATTGGTCTCTTGTAATAATGATGCTATGGTTGTTCATGAGAAGAGATGTAGGACTGCATCTAGGATTATGAACACACATGCAATGTGGAAAGAAACTGGGCAGTGCAAACTCTGTGACAAACTTGAAGGAAAAGTTTTTGAGATGCCTCACTGGCTCTGAACAGGAAGATGGGAATATCAAATGAATAGGATCTTCCATTTACTCGTGAGTACCTGTACCCTTTTATGCTGGATCCTAGGAAAACCATGCTTCACGTCTGAATCGCTTATAACTGTATTACTGATAGCATGTGGTAAGTTAAAAGGGGAGGAGAAGGAAAAGAAGCAATAAACGTAATAAGTACTTTCCTTGCCTGTGTGTTCAATACTTCCTTTTCCTTTGATTTTGATGTCTTGGATATTTACAGAACATGAGCATGTCTGCACAGTGTCCATCTGCTTCAGCAGTGCATTTCTCACCTAATGCTCTAATCTCCTGACAGTGACGTCACAGCCCTTTCTGTGTAGAACTGGTTATAATTAGGGCTCCAGGTAAAACTACAACAGAGGGAACAGATGGGCACATAAGAAGCCAATTGTCTATACACATGCAAATTTTGTCAGGAGGACAAGATGAAGAAAATGGTAAGAAATAGAAAGTCTCAGCCCATATCAAGCCTCTGTGTGGTGTGGATTGCTGGAGTCAGGAGCCCTGCAGTGGCCACCAGGGAACACAACCAGGCCATTGAAATTCAAAGCTGTTGGCTTTTGATATGTGGGTTGGGGGTGAGGGGGGTGGGGATTAGGGTGGGTGTCATTCTGCCTAGGCATAAAGAAGTGGGTGTTCACATGCTTGCCACAGAGGGAAGAAATGCAGCCCAGGCTCTGTCAATCTCAATTAGCTCCTTTAAAGAACATTTGTGTATGACATCAAATAAAAATGATACAGCAGTGTGGAGTGAAAGGCAGTAATTGCAGATTCTTCTCAATGAGTGTTTTTATATTATTGTGACCCTATATTATTGAGATCATTTAATTACCAGTTAAGTAAGTGCAAAAAAAATGCAGCCCTTTATTTATCAATTTATGTGGTTCCAGGAAGCATGCAGAATCAGTTCAGGCCTTGCAGAAAAAGGGAAATAAGAAAGATAAATTGAGTAGCCTGTGGCCTATCTGCATACTCAGCCATTCCAAACTACCCTCCTCCCCAACTTGAACTTCTAAGCAAACTGTCATTATATTTTCCTTCTCACACAGTTTGGGTAGATCTGATCAGTACATTCAGTGATTCCTGGTCACCCCCTTTCCCACATCTCAGTTACTATAACCCAGTGTCTCACTCTCATCTGTAGGAGTTCAGCTCGCCTTCACTTTCACCATCACACAAAGAATTCTCTAGACAACCTTCCTAAGTGGTTTTATTCCTTGCTTTCCCAACTCAGATCAGCTATGTGGGATCCCTAGAAGAAAATCCATATGGCAACCAAAATCTCCTTGAAAAATATTTACTTGTATCCACTGAATATGAATATGAAGATCTTCAGTTCAGCAGTCTCACTCCCAGTGAGATGCATGTTTCACAAAGATGTGCATATTGGTTAGTCAAAAGACATGCTCAACTCTCCTCAACAGCACCTACTCCTAGTAGCACCACATTGAGATAGTAAAAGGTGCTGGTTTATTTATACAGGGAGCAATATGTAGACAGAGAATGCTTAATCCTCAATTCTGAAGAATAATAATGACAATGGTAAAGAATGTCTATGTAAAGAACAAAATCAAGGGGCTGGAGAAATGGCTCAGTGATTAGGAACACATTTCTCTTATAGAACACCATAGATTGAGTCTCAGCACCTACCCGTGATGGTTTACAACTATCCATAAGCCCAATTCCTGGGGATCTAATGCCTCTTTCTTACTTCCCAGGTACCCATCACACACCTACCTAGTGCACATTACATATGTGCTGGCATTCATACATAAGATAAAACCCATAGGTCCAATTTCTTTTAAGATGTAAAGAATTAAAGCAAATAAAGGTATATTTTATTTGAATGGCTCTTGGTATAGGAAACAAAGAAAAGAAGGGGTGCAGGAGAGCTGACGGAGCACATGTCTTTCTGTTCCATAGTGTGGATGTGAGCACTATTGGTTTCTTTGCTGTGCAAGACTTCACTGAATCATAAGCTGATGGAATGTATGCTTTTCAGTGTGCAAAATGCCATTTAAAGGGAAATTACAATTTAAAATACTAGAGAAAATATCCCAGAATTTACAGATTTTGCTCAGTTATGTACTAATTCTTTGGAATAGGATCTCTCCCTTTTTGGTAGCCATTTCTTTTTCCTTGAACATCTCCTAGGGCATTATCTTACTTTTGAAGCTCTATTTATTTTACCTCTCTATAATGCATTTTATTTTTAATTCTTGAGTTCACATCTAATTTTGAGTCCTCTAGTTCTGTTTTATCTATGCCTTATTATTTTTATAATTTTCATATGTATTTTAATTAACTTTAGCAGGATTTTTCACTTTGACTAACCCTTCCTTCTTTGAGCATATTATAATATTCTTTCTTAATATATAGGAATATCATTCCATTTATTTTTCTATCTCTCACTTGGTTTTGCAGTAACTTTGTATGGAATTTGGCCTTTAGACTTTACCAAGGACTCATTTCAGTTTTTATGGGATTTTAAAATTATAGTCAAATAGATAGCTTTTCTCCATAGATGGTTTTATCTTGGTTTAGTATAAAAGTTAATACTATGATACATAAATTTGCTGATTAACCTTTGCTCCCTAAATTTTATTTTATTTGGATTTTTTTTCCTTCCTAAGCATTGTCCAACCATCCTAGGCTGGATTCCTGTCACCACAATTTTTCATAGGGATGGGACAAGTCACTGTGTTATATACAGGGTCCTCACTGCTTCAGTTCCCTCTGTTTTTCCCCACATACTTCCTATTGGTTACCCCCACTGAAGTCTTTTAGTTTGTTCACCACACTGTTGATTAAAGTCACTTCCTATTTGAAGCTGTCCTGCTAGTAAGCCCATCACACTAAATAGCTGATTCCCTCTGTTCTCTCTCCAACAGATCCCAGTGAAATGCAGGAACAGTCTCTCAAGGCTTTATCTTCACAGTGTGTTCATATGGCAGCAATATCAAAGTATAACTTGCCAAGAGATAATAATGTAAAGAAATGAACAAATATTTATATATCTTTGTATTTTATTCATGTGTCTGTCTGTGTGTGTGTGTGTGTGTGTGTGTGTGTGTGTGTGTGTGTGTGAGAGAGAGAGAGAGAGAGAGAGAGAGAGAGAGAGATGCCTATTAAGACCAGAAGGTGTTGAATCCTGGTGGGAATTATAGGAAGTTTTCATCCATCTGGTGTGGATATGGGAAACCAGGCTTACAATTTCTGAGAGGGCAGCATGATTCTTCTTAATGCTAAGACATCAACCCAGCTCAAGGTAATGGATTATTATTAATGATCAGCAACAAGATATAATATAGAAATCATAGGATTTTATGAGGAAAATAAAACAAGTAGATAGCAACTACTAAAAACTATAATTCAAAGCAAACAGTTGTAGTCATTTATGCAAAAACTCTTGTGACTTACAAGGAATAGGAAATGGGATTATCACCAAGTATTCTGGCAATGCTGTCAAAAGAATGTTGAGTGATAGTCCACATATACAAGGAAAAAAGCAAGAGAAAGATTTCTAAAACAAATACAATTTTTCTTCTAGAATAAGACACACACTATTACCTGCATGCAAAGATTTATAAAACACTTCTCTATGCTCCCCCCAAATTTTCAAAGACAGTCAAAAATACTAGAACTCTATAAAGGACAGACTGGTGAAGAGTATTACATTTATAGCTACTTATAAATCCAAGGCTAATTGAGGATTAAAAGATATAATTTAGTGATCATGGGATCTGATGATGTAAACATAGTACTAGCTTCAGAAAATAATAAACTTAATAAAGATTGAGCTATGCAAAACAGGGATTTGGACAAACAAGAAAGAAATTATTAATCCTGGTAATAATGGTTAGTGCTAGTGCCATCAACACCTGCATTCTAAGACTGTAGCACAGGTAAGGTGGAATAAGGCAAATGTTTAATTATGGCATCCTAAGTCTACTTATTATTATTAACACTCTATTGTTGAGGAACAACATTCTCTAGGACTTTAGAAAATAACCACTATTGCAGAAACTGAAAAGTCTGACAGTCCACAAGGGTATAGATGAATATGGCCAATTTCATAGAGTCTGGGGCATCCCTTAAAGTCTTAGGCAAGAGGAAGAAATGAATTAGTCATTATGTACAGTCAGTTGTCCTTAGTCTACAAGACACAAGAGGTGATAGAAGAGCCTAGTTTGGATCCCCACGTGCAGCGACTGTACATCAGAGCTGAGTAACCTGGAGTTTAGGGATGCTGCAAACTAAACTACCTGTGATCAATACATTTCTGTGTCATCCTGACTAGGTTTCACAGTACACTACAGGCAATATCAAACACTAATCTAAATTATGGTAAAGCTATGTTTTAGACATGGTTGAGATACATCATCATTTGGTCTATAGCAAAAAAGATTATACTTGACAACATGAATGTGACACACTGAATGTTAGTTTGAAGACCTTAAAAATAAGAATTTGAGAAAATATTCTGCTTTATGCTTATAGCATCCATCGACTGGAACCTGATATTTCTAGCCTGCTGCTGACCAGCTCTCTAAATTTAACACTCACTAGGCCTATGTGCACATTCAGAAAATTCTTTCAGTAAAATTTCTTTAGAAATATCACTTCCTTTCAACTGATATACTCTCCTTTCCCGTGGAAAAGACAAGATGTCTGTATTCTACTGGACTATAATGAAATCTATGCTCGGCTACATAGGAACTTTATCTTTCAGGTTAATATACAAATTCTCTTCATAAAGTTAGGAAAGCAGGAATTCAGTACCTCTAATTCCAAGAGTCAGAAATACGAAATATGAAAAATCTATGGGGAGCTATTTCCAAGAATGGCACTGAAGTAAAAGATTTGTCACAGTGAACTGGAAATCCATGTGTCAGTCGGAACTCGCTCTGTGTCACATATGCAGATTTCCCTGGTTCAGTTGCTAAACATTTAGATGAAAATGACCAAAGCAATATATACAGTAGGCTCACACTGTCATCTTATTACATTTCCCAAGAGGCTTTATGAAGGAATAAATTCTGTTTAGGGTCTGAAACAACTTGACAAGAAAGCACAGGTTGTAGAACACTAGGGTAATATCCATGGTACCTGGAAACCAACATGAAGAGATTTCTACGTGGGCAATTTGAACTTAATAAGCATAAGAATCGAAATAAACTAAGATTCAGGGTAACTGGCCACCTTCCAAAGATGTTAGAGAACCAATTAATTATCTTGAAAACTGGGTAAATAAAAGAAAAGACATGCTGCTATCCTGCCTTTCTTACATGGACTGGTGGGAGATAATTGGAAAGACAAGTAATTAGTCAAGTTCATATAACTGACCAAGAAAGAAGATAGAACCTGGCATAGTTTTGTTTGTACGTTTGTTTGGGGTGGGGGGATGGAAGTTGGGGATGTTGCTGTTGTTTTTCCATTGGATGAATCTGTGCTTCAGTTATAAAAAGCTTTCTGTTATAATATTGACAATTGTACTTTCTCTTTATGGTTTGAATTGAAAGATCTTAGATAAAGGCTTTATAAGTCTGGGTAGACTAAGTTTTGATGTGATTTCAAATAGCCCCTAAGCCAACATGGTTTCATAGCAAAGGTGTGCCTCACTCTCTTATTCACAGGAGTTTTCCTCTCTGATTTATAGGAGTTTCATATTTTTCGTAGACTAATGGAACACTCCCCACCTTATCCATTGTTAGTTGCTTCTGCCAGATTTTGGGCAGAGTAGCTGTAGAAAGTCTCACACATACACTAAATTAGCGTGGAGATAATTACCTCTTAGGCTCACAATTTATTTACAAGAATAATAATGACGTCATCCTGACCGATCACAAATAAACCCCCAAAATGTAATTCTGTTATATATTTAAAAGGTAGAAAAAGTAAGCAACCTTTATAGTCACATTAATAATTCCTGAAATATTTAATTTACAAATTATTTACCTACCACAGTTCTATATCCAGAAACAGAGAAAATATTAGTTATCATAAAGTATTTATGAAGGCAAACTATGATGGCTTCTGGGTAAACCTATACATTTTAAATTAATATTGCCAACTATTTTGTAACCTGAAGAGAACCTCAAAAACCCAGGAATTCATAAAATATGAAACAAATGAAGATTGGCAAGGAATAGGTACAGTGCAGAGGACCCTGGAATCATTATCTTTTACTGCCTTTAGAGAATATCAAACATGTCTGTTCTCCACTTGGTCCTCACTGTCTTTTGTGGACATAATCAGGGCGGGAAAGGATACAGACCTTGGGAATCCTTTGAAATAATCTTAAACATACAACTGCTACTACTACAACAATAGAACATAATATGAAACAACTTTCTTTATAAAGCTAACAGCTGACCTCAAAGGGACACTTCCTTGAACTTCAGTACCTTTAGTGCCTTGAACTCATTTCCCTAATCAAGAGAGAGAGTGAGAGAGAGAGAGACAGAGAGAGAGAGAGAAAGAGAGAGAGACAGAGAGAGAGAGAGAGAGAGAGAGAGAGAGAAGAAAGGAAAGGCCATGACTGCTCTAAAGTACGGTGAATGAGGAAGTTTATTTTAGCTATATGGGAGAGCTTAGCCAGAGGCAGACAGACACATCTGGCAGACTCCAGAGTTGGTCATGACTCTAAACCTTGTGGGGATGGGGGTGAGTACAACAGCCAGGACAGGACGCCAAAAGTACAAAAGAAGTGGTGGGAAATCAAAATGTCTGGATTATACAGAAAGAGCTTCTGAGATAAGCACCCCAAACCCTGGCTTTCGGGGTTCAGGGTAGAGGGTGGGGCATGCCAGCCACACCTTGTAACAGGATTGAGGGATACCAGGAGAACAAGGAGAACAAGTCTGTTTGTTAAATAGGCACCTGAGCCATTTTCCAAGAGTTTGAAACTTCACATTTACATCTCCTAAGGACAAAGATTGATCTTTAATGTGCTCCATTTTACACATCTTTACAGTGTTTTAAATTGAAACAGAAGTCCTCTCCTTTCCTCCACATAGCTCATTCCAGATCTTCCCAGTTTTCAGTTGAACTCTTCTCTGATCCTCCTCCACTCTCAAGCTGATAGGCACATTTTCTATGATTAGTGTGTGATATATGTGTGTATATTTATGTTTCTATGTGTATGAATATACATGTGTGTATTTATGTATGTGTGTATCCATATACCTGTCATATATATATATATATGTGTGTGTGTGTGTGTGTGTGTGGCATATGTATATATGTTGCATATGCATATATGTGTGTGTATAGATATATATGGGGATATATATATATATATATATATATATATATATATATATTCTTAGTATGTATATAGTTTCAGATCTGACAACTCTGCTTTGAAAAACCAATAAGGAGGCTCATACTGAGAAGTTAATTCTCCTTTTGCCAGCATTCATTAGTTGACAATATTTGTTTGTCTGTGAAGTTTGTCCATGAAGTTTTCTTCCTTCAATATTAACATGTCCATTGATGTTGCCAACATCCCAGTCTTGTGTCTACAACCATTACTAGAAGACACTATTTTCATAGCAGATTTCCTAGTATTCTTCTCATAATCTTTCTGCCCTCTCTTCCTTGATGCACCCTGAGCCATAGACACAGAAGAGCTGATGTTATATGTATCCACTGGGACTGGCTTTCTCATAAAATATTCATATCTGAATATGTCCAGTTTTGGCTTTCTTTGATGGTCTCTATTTGCTGTAAACAGATGTTTTTATTATTGTATTGACAAATGGTTACCTCTTTTATATTAAGACATTAGGACACTCACTTAGAACAATAGAGAGCTGTGATGTAACAATTTCCTCTGAATTGAAACATTCCCTTATGGAGGGAAGCTTGTTGAAGCTCAGCAAGTACTAGAGAGGCTCCTGAATTTGCAGAAAGCAAATAACTCACAAGATTCAGGTGGTCCCTGAAACCCATCAGATTCAAAAGTCGCCTCTTCTTCCCAAGGTCCTGAGAGCTGTCCAGACTGCTGCTTAGAAGATCTAACCTGTTGGGCTACTGGCAATGTGAACAGCCTCCATGGTGTCAGCGTTGGGTCTTTCCTTCTGTAATATAAGGAACCTCTCACATATATTTCTATAGATAACTCCAAAAAGTCATTAGTTCACTAAGTTGGTCACTAGTGATGTCATTAAAGCCACATATTAACATTCCCCCTCCCTACTCCCAAACCTTAGCACTTCTGAAAATCATTCATTTCAAAATCTAAGCTGTGAAAGTCCCCTTGGAAGCACATACCTTTTCCTGGGTCTGGGCTCAAAGCAGAGCATACAGCTAGGGAGGAGTATGGGGATAGGCTAAGGGATACTTGAATCTGGGTTGCATTTGGCTAACTCTGACCATCCTGGATACAAATCTGGGCCTCATGTCCTTAATTTTAACTTGGAAAAGTTAGGTTTTAAAATGTTAAAGTTTACCATAAAGTTTTTTTTTTTTTGACAACAATTTTATGTTTTGAACAACTATTTTCCCCTCTCTGTCAACCATCAAACGGAAGTTCTCAAAGTCTATTCAGTATTCCACAAGCCTGCAAATTAAGTTCAGCAATGGATGGACATGTCGACAGAGTCCAGAGAGTGATGTCACAGCTCAGAGTTCAGAATCTTAAAGATGAAACTAGCAGGAACAAGTCAAGAATGAGTCGGAAACTGACAGGTAAAAGTTCACAGTTAGGATGATAGTTAATATCATAATTGATTGGAAACTCAAGTCTGGATTTCAGTGACAGCAACACAGAGCACCGATAATGATAATATGTACTAATTTATGACTCTCTGCAGCATCTCCCTAGCTACTTAGTAGCTTCTGGAGAGAAAGACTTACATCACTGAAAGAAAACAAGACCAAATAAAAGTGGCGGGAATAACCCTGTGTTTCAGGGAGGGACTACATTGTATAAGTCAATCTCTTTCGTCTTCAGGAAGGCACTGCTAATTGATCAAAGAGCAATGCATTCATATACACAAGTATACCTTTAACACCTCTGAAAATATCCATGTGTTTCTAAGGGCAATATGAGGTTGTCTCAGCACCTTGAGTTATGAGGACATTGAAACAGATGTACAGCCAGTTACTAGGTTGCTTTTGCTGCCTGCCTTGTTCTCTCTCTCTCTCTCTCTCTCTCTCTGCAGTTGGATTCTGGGGAATATTTAGCATAATATATGGCAACATGTATCTGCCCTCCAGTACATCAGCTGAAAAGAGATATTTACAATTGAATAGCAGTCGGTATGGGGCCCGATGGAGCAGCTCCACTGCAGGCACTCCATTATTTACAGTTCTAACAGCAGGCCTCATTGTTCCCCTTGTGACTTCTCAGCTGTCCTGACAAGTGAAGTGCCTCCGAAAAGCTTCAGTGGGAACCTGGAAATGCTAATAATTCCCTCGGAGTAGACACACTGACCTCACCTATAGACAGTAAAGTAACTTCCGATACACTTCAGAACCTTCCAAAGACCTTCATATCCAAAATATCTCTGCTGCTGTCTGACCCGGACCTGAAAAATCTTCTGAAGAAAAGGCCACTTTGAGTTCCTACACGATTTCTTGGTCAAAAGCAAATGTATTTCAGCTCAGAATTATCTATTAATATCTCATGAAATTTTAAATCACAAAGTTTCTCAGTTAGGCGGATGTGTAGGGACTGTAGAAGAGGGTTTAGCAAAGTATGGCCCACAGACTAAATCTAAGCCAATATTTATATGTAAAGAACATTTGTTCAGCATAAATCACTCTTGCTTGTTTATACATTGTCTATGGTGGAGTTTAGTAGTTGCCATAGAGATTGTATGAACCACAAAGACTAATATATTTAGGGAAAAAGTCAGCCAACGCATGATGTATGGCAACCTACTCAACTAGAAACTGAAGTCTAAAGAAGATAAGAAACATGACCCAAATCACATAGTTCCAGGTGACACAGAGAACGCTCAGTCATGTCACTGATTCCCAGCTGTCATCCTCACCATCACATTGTGTTGTCTCCTAAATTTCTTGATAAAATAAAAACAAATCACAGACTGAAAGATGGCCCAACAGAAACTCTGATGAGGCAAATGCATCAACAACAACCACGCAGCTGCTTCTACAGAGGGATGCTGAGGTACTTTGTCATCTGATGCTGTAGCTCATGAGTTTTTCACTGAAGTCTCATCAAGAACTTGAGACAGCAAGCAACCCCTACATATTAAAGCAGAAATATTAGGGAATATTTTCTTTATAACGACTCCATGGTTCTCTAATTAGACCACATTGACTCTCTAAAAAATGTTTCTGTTACAGTGTACACACATATGTGTATGCAGTATGTGTTTATTTGTACATCATAAGTTATTTAGCAGTCTTAAAAAAATAAATGTCACATGAAATTTTAACATATAAAAGTGGATAAAATTGAAATTAAGGCTTCAGGATTCCTGGTTGCTTATGGTCTTACCAGAATAATAGCTCCCCATAGATCATATTGAACAAATTTCAATTTGTTTTAATTGACACCTTTATCCCCTCTGTATAGTCCCGAATAATTGGATTTCTAGCCCAAATCTGATTGGATTGAATCATAATAACCTCATTTATTCATAAATGCATACAGATAAATCCTCTATTTATACATGCCTTATTATTGGAAAATTCTTTTGTTTAGAACACAAATTTCTCTATATAACATCAAAAATTTGTTCTCCCTCTCCACTCTCAATTTTACTTCTTGAGACATGGTTTTTGGACAAACAACATTGTATATCAACTTAAAATATGTTCAAGGTTCAAAATCATCAGTTCGATCCAGCCCTGGACAATGAGAATTTGCATTTTAAGAAAATAACTAGGGGATTTATTTGTACAATAAAGTTAGCTAAATGTGGCTAGAGCATAATAAAATTCAGTCAAATTTTGTAAGACAAACTATGAATGCATGGGTTAGTGATCATAATACAATCAAGTAAAATAAACAAAAAAACCCCAGGTATTTGTGCAAAGAACTAACATTCAACAAAATATTTAGTGCGTGGATTTTCAGGACACTATGTCCAAGAGTCTCTAAGGATGTGGAAGGATGATGGCAGAGTCCCTGACTTCAAAGAACCCCAGTTTAATGGATAAATGGTTCTAGATGAAGCAGTGGTATTTTAAATAGTACAGTAAGATTCCAATATGTGTGAAGATAAAGTCTTGGCTATAAAGGTAGCTCCCAAATGAGATGAGGGCACAAGTCTCTGAAGAGTCCTATAGGCAGATAGCTTTGCTAACATCAGGATGAAATGAATGTTACCATAGGCAGATTTGCAAAGGCCTCTAAGGCTAAGCATTAAAGTATACCCTTTCCAGAAGGGCCCCAGTGAGCCTATTGCTAGGATCCCAGCCTCTGTATAATCTTCTGATCATGAGTGTTGAAAAGTCTCATGAACAAACCGAAAATGATGGACAAGGTTGATCAATTGGTATCTGTCATGTAGGACTTATCTGTTGATGCCGTTTTGTTCCATTACTGTTGACAAAGTGAACTGTTCAAGTATTAGATGCTCAACCAAGTAGTCCATGAAACAGTAAGCTGAGAGAGGCTTCCAGCCAATGTTTTATGAGGAACTGAGGCCTCCATCCAACAGCTCATGAAAAACTACACATGTATGCCTTCTAAATAATGTCTCATAGCCTTGGAAGAGTCTGAACTAGGGGATACTTTCAAGCCAAAAGCTCATAGACAAAACCTATGAGAAATATATTGTTTTTTCTTTATTTTTTTAATACTTTTTATTAGGTATTTTCCTCATTTACATTTCCAATGCTATCCCAAAAGTCCCCCATACCCTCCCACCCACTCACCTACCCACCCACTCCCACTTTTTGGTCCTGGCGTTCCACTGTACTGGGGCATGTAAAGTTTGCAAGTCCAATGGGCCTCTCTTTCAATTGGTAGCCAACTAGGCCATCTTTTGATATATATGCAGCTACAGACAAGAGCTCCGGGATACTGGTTAGTTCATATTGTTGTTCCACCTATGGGGTTGCTGACCCCTTTAACTCCTTGGGTACTTTCTCTAGCTCCTCCATTGGGGGCCCTGTGATCCATCCAATAGCTGACTGTGAGCATCCACTTCTGTGTTTGCTAGGCCCTGGCATAGTCTCACAAGAGACAGCTATATCTGGGTCTTTCAGCAAAATCTTGCTAGTATATGCAATGGTGTCAGCGTTTGGAAGCTGATTATGGGATGGAACCTAGGATATGGGAGGCTCCAGATGGTCCATCCTTTTGACACAGCTCCAAACTTCATCTCTGTAACTCCTTCCATGGGTGTTTTGTTCCCAATTCTAAGAAGGGGCAAAGTGTCCTCACTTTGGTCTTCCTTCTTCTTGAGTTTCATGTGTTTAGCAAATTGTATCTTATATCTTGGGTATCCTAAGTTTCTGGGCTAATATCCACTTATCAGTGAGTACATATTGTGCGAGTTCCTTTGTGATTGGGTTACCTCACTCAGGATGATACCCTCCAGGTCCATCCATTTGCCTAGGAATTTCATAAATTCATTCTTTTTAATAGCTGAGTAGTACTCCATTGTGTAAATGTACCACATTTTCTGTATCCATTCCTCTGTTGAGGGGCATCTGGGTTCTTTCCAGCTTCTGGCTATTATAAATAAGGCTGTTATGAACATAGTGGAGCATGTGTCCTTCTTACTGGTTGGAACATCTTCTGGATATATACCCAGGAGAGGTATTGCAGGATCATCCGGTAGTAATATATCCAGTTTTCTGAGGAACCACCAGACTGATTTCCAGAGTGGTTGTACAAGCTTGCAATTCCACCAACAATGGAGGAGTGTTCCTCTTTCTCCACATCCTCGCCAGCATCTGCTGTCACCTGAATTTTTGATCTTAGCCATTCTGACTGGTGTGAGATGGAATCTCAGGGTTGTTTTGATTTGCATTTCCCTGATGATTAAGGATGTTGAACATTTTTTCAGGTGCTTCTCAGCCATTTGGTATTCCTCAGGTGAGAATTCTTTGTTTAGCTCTGAGCCCCATTTTTTAATGGGGTTATTTAATTTTCTGGAGTCCACCTTCTTGAGTTCTTTATATATATTGGATATTAAAATTTGGAACAATATGCAATTCAACAACAGATTACTATAACATATAAAATATGGTCTTCTAAAGATATGACCATTTCTTAATATTTGAATCCATGTCATTCTTAGTAGAAAACTGTTTTGCTGATAAAATTGAGCCCAGAAAATTGAGGTACATATATTATACTCAATTATCCCAAATGGAATCATAAAGAGATTTGACTTAGACAGGAGAAAGGAAATATGAGCCCTGATGGAGATATAGGTATGACGAGGCTTCAGGCCAAAAGATGCTGGCATCCATCATTAACCTAAAGACACAATGGTAAGATTTCTACAGTCAGAGATATTACAGCCCTTTCAGCACACTGATTTCCTCCTGGTGATACTGATTTTGGACTGGTGGATTCTGGGAATGTGAAGGAACAGATTATTGTTGTTTGAAGTCACTAAGCTTTAGTACTTTATTGCTAATGTCATGAGCATGGGATCTGAGAATTCTCATGCAGATAATGAGGGGAGTAGACTGTGGTATAGATAGTATGGAAACAACTTAGAGCCAGAAGGTTTAAAGGCATTTGTTGGTGGGCAGTGTCTGTAGTTTGTCTAGTAAGTCAAAGACAGACATTTCTAAGAAGTAGAAAGAAAAAAAAATGACTGTTTTATAGTATCAAATGCTTCAACTGTATGTTTCTGAAGGTCTTGTTAGTGGTATCCTATACTATAGATAGATTAGCAGAGTCTGGACCTCTTTAATGTGATGAGCAGTCAGTGGTAGCACATGCCTTTAATCCCAGCACTTGGGAGGCAGAGGTAGGAGGATTTCTAAGTTCGAGGCCAGCCTGGTCTACGAGTGAGTTCCAGGACAGCCAGAACTACACAGAGAATCCCTGTCTCAAAAAAACAACCCCCTCCCAAAATAAATAAATAAATAAATAAATAAAAATTAAAAAAAAAAAAACCTAACAGGAATTTGAGCAAACCATTTTCACAGAACTGTTTTCCATAAAAGGAGGCTTAAGAGGTAGAAAAAAAAAAGTTCATGCTTTTCTGTGCCAAAAGCCTTCAGAGCACCTTCTGGCACTAGGCAAGCTAGTCAGTAGAGAGTTTTCTGGTCATTTCAAGGCTGAGTTTTATATGTTCTAGGTGTTCTCCATCCAAAATCATCAACAGGGTCTTACCATGTATTTATGGTACAATATCAAGAGCAATGACAATAACTTATGTTGTTTTGTGTCTCAGGGCTTCCATGACCAATAACTTATAGGGACATAGCCTTGTTCTGGCCATTGAGATTCAGAAGTTTTCATTCACCCATGTTTTCTGGCAGCAGCATTGTCCACCCATGTAAGATATTTACATTCAGGTATGTATGTATGTATGTATGTATGTATGTATGTATATTCATATCATATATGTGATTTTTATTATTTTACTTATATTTATTTTTATGTTTTATTATACATATATATTTATTTACATATTTATTTGTTCACTCATTTAACATGCAAAACAGTAGACTTCCACTGGGCATCTTCATGTAGTGTTAGTTTCAGCTAACTTGCCCCTATTCTCTCCTCTTTCTAATTCCCCCATACCTGCTTAAACCTTTAGCAATAACTTTTTCACCCTTTTCATTTCATATCACCTTTCAGTTCTAGTATTCCTCTAATTGAGTTTTTCCTTGAGTTGGAAGATAATAGGTCTCCATATAGCTTTTCCTAGCCATGTCATGTGATTAAGCCTTCTGCTGACAACTTGTCTATCTTCCACATAGCTCCATGCTTATCTCTAGCATTTTATCTATTTTCATTTTATCTCTACTTTATTGTATTTCCTACCTTAAGAAATCCACTCTCAGTGGCTTGTTCCTAATTTCCTGGCTTCCTAATGCAATCTATAGTTAACATATAAAAGAAATTATATATTTTATTTTTGTAGCATAGATAAGATAAACAAAGGACAGCATCACTCTAATTATATTTATTGATCTACACTTGAAAATAATATTCACCATTTGGTCTATCTTCGTAAAAGTTCCAAAGTACACTGGGAAAATCTTCTAAAGCACTACTTTTAATTAAGTGTGACTGGCATCTGGATAAACATTTCTAATTTAAGAACTTAATTATAATGAGAAGCTTAGGTCATTTCTGAATCAATTATTAAATCTACTGACCTCATAGGTTATTTCAAATATTTCATTTTAAAACATGAAATAATAATAATCATTATATAACATATTTGCATATAGAGCTTTTCAATTTATGGCTCTTATGCAAAACTATGATTACTGATTCTGTGCTAAGCAACTACACCACATGCTATTTTTTCTGAATAGTCTTTAAGTGGGAAAAATGGGGATTGATAGTTCAACCTTAGCTAAATGATTTCGCCTTTTGGAACAGATGATAGAAAATGAGTTCAGTATATTTAGATTGCCAGCCTGGAGACCATCAAAGTGTCTCTATAGCTCCACAAACATTCTGATTCGAAGATTCAACATCTAGTTTTGTAGTGATAAACTATGAATATGCACACCTTGGTGTAAGACATCTCAGATTTCAGTGTCTCTCACTCTGAAAACAGAGTAAAGACATGGAGGAAGACGGAGAGGGGGAGAGTGAGGGGAAGAAGGAGAGAAGGAATGCCATTCCTGCTAGAACCCCACCACTCCATATATTTAACCCCTCACCTAATACACAAATGATCACTACTGCATTTAAATTTTTAAAAACATTTCTAAGATCACAGAAGAATTTGGGGGTTCAATGCATTGAATATCAAACTATTGTTGTCAAAATATAGTGGGAACAACAACAGAAGAGTAAAATAACAGAGTTTATCTCTGGGGGCATCTAGAAGAGGACTTGTGCCCTTTTTGGTTACTTACTTTTTCTTTTCACATTTTTATCTTGTACCCAAAACTGACATTTCATTTGCTCAGTCCTTGGCTGTCCCTGTAAGCCAGGCATGTGAGAAACGTCTTCTGTAAGGAAACTGTCAATCCTCCATGACCTAGAAGACACAAACTCTAGAGTGCCATGCTCAAATGGTAGAAATAAACATCAAGTGACATATAGATTTTTTTTAATGTAGGGTAATAGGGTTTAGCTGCACTCACTGTGACCTTTTGCTTCTGCATCTGGTCCTGAAGAATAAGATCTGTAGGGCAGGTATTTATGATCAGATGATGGCTACCAGTTAGGGAGAGCAAGGATAGACAAATGGCGTGTGTGGACCAAGTAAAGCTTATCAGAAGCTTATTTCTCTACATCTCCAACTTAGATAACAAGGGTTTATTGAACCCTTGTCTTACTAGGGATGAGGAAAGTTGATGGAAGATATCAGTGTGCAGTGTGGAAACTATAAGGCTATATTCCACCTTACCAACAGAAAAAGCCAGTTGATAAGTACTGTGTGGATTTGTGGTTTCAGGGCCTCACCTTTCTGTCCGCCATCAGCACACATAAATTATGGGCTTTTTGTCTGCCTTCTCTCAGTGAGCTAAAATATGTGTTTTTGGGAGCTCCAGTGATGGCTCAGTTGTTCTTCCCAAGGCCACAGGTTCAATTCCTAGCATGCCCATGGCAGTTCAGCACTGTCTAAGACTCCAATCCCTCTTCTGGCCTGCACAGGAACCAGGCACGAGCAAATATATATAGACATGTAGACAAAACCATCCATGCATGTGAAAATAAAATCTTCTTTGGTTCACACTAACCCGGAACTATGTATGGAAAGAACAAATGTAGTACAAATGTAGAGAGGCTGATATAGAAGAAACTGCAGTTTTGCTGGGGTCATTCGCCTTGCTTTCTCTCTCACACAATTACTAACAGAGACTGGTACACATTTGGTCTCTGTTGGGCTTCAAAGAACAATAAGAAGAATCTAGATATAGTTTTGGTTTTGGTTTTATTTTGGGGGGTGGTTGTTCTGTTGTTGGGGTTTTGTTTTGTTTTATTTTGTTTTTAAAATATGTTTAGCTTTTTTGTTGTTCATTTTGAGACAGGTTTTCTCAGTGTGAGTTCTGGCTGAACTCACATTGTAGACTAGGCTAGGCCTTGAGCTCACAGAGATCTGTCTGATTCTGTGTCTTGAGTGCTTGGATTTAAAGCCTGTACTAACATGCCTGGCCTTTAAAATTTTTTTCTTCATAGGAATTTGAACTGAAAATCATCCAGAAAGAAACTCAGGAAGGTGATTTTAAACTTAAAAGTAGTACATATCCTAACATTTCAAATGGGGGATTTAGAAAATTAATAAAAATGATGATCACACACAATGATGATTTCCCTTATAAAACTTATGGAAATATTTCTGTGTTTTTACTCCAAAAATTTGCTTATCTATTGTGACTCTATAATGATCACTCTCTATGTCTAGTAAACAGAGATCCAGGTAGCCATCCAGGTGACATGACTTAGAATAAAATAAATGGGTAATTAAGATATGAGCTAGTTGGGTAACAGAGCCAAAGCTATTGGCCTAAGCATTTATTTATAAAAATAAGTCTCATTATTTCTGGGGACCATGGACTGGTGAAAAAACACAAGGTCATAGATGTCTTCCACTACATGGTTTTCCATTTTTTGTGTTGTTATCCTGAAACTTGGCTTCTTTTCCTTCTCCCTATGGCTTCCTTACTTTGTAGGTATCACCAAGTCATTTCCCCTGCACCTTAGTATCATGGTCATTATCATCTTTTTAACCTTAGTGGACCTTTCCCTGTGTTTCTATAATCTGAGACTGCCATTTCAAATATCTTCCAGACCCACTACCCTAATGTGGATGAGGAAGAGGGAAAGGACTCCATTTTGGAGTCGGGATAAGAAGAAAAAAAAGTAAAGAACAATAGAAAGACAGATCTCAACCCAGCACTTAGCATTAGGTAGTTGAGTTGCACATGAAAATATTACCTGAATGACATTCCATGATCCTCCAAAGTTTTAAATTTTTAAATATATTCCAAGTTAAATATGTGCATTCTTAGTCTCTTAAGCTTGATGTGCTAGGCTTTTACATAAAGAAAACATTTTTTTGGAGGTTTTAAAAGTATATTTAGTATTTCTTTTCATTGGAAGAAAGTTGATGACAGATTTTTTTTTCTAAAAATTCAGGAAATAAGACTGTTCAGAAAATTTTTAGCCCAAAGAATACTATTATGATTTCCATTAGGATCAATTTTATGGATATTATGTTACACGGGAGAACATACATAACAAGGAGAACGGGGTCTGTGACCCAAATATCCAAGTCATCAAGTGCAAATGCTGCCACCCATAATGGGAATAATTTGGTTGTATAGGAACAGGAAGGAAGTCAAAGGAAATGGCAATTTTGGCAAATAAGCTTATTTGGTACTCTATGAAAAGGCATTTCCTGTGTTCACTTGTTTCTAATTTGACTTATATATTAGCTCTTGATGATCATAAATAGTTCTCCTGAAACAGCCAAATGTTATCAAACTGTAGCCTTACATAATGGACCCACAGTGGCTCCTAGATGCCACTGTGGTGTCCCACCATGGGACAGTATAAGAACTCATGCATCAAGCCTGTAACAGATCCAGCGGTGTAAGTACAAGCGTGCTGTCAGGACTAAGAGAGCCAGTGCCCCAGACAAGAAAGGAATGACCACCTTTCTCAGTAAGTTCTTAATTGATTTCAGCCCAATCATACATCTATATCTTGTCTAGGTCATGTTCAATCCTAGAACAGCTCCACTCCAATACTGTACAGTGTGAAGGGAGGGCCTAGCCACCTTGTTTCATAATGGCCACCTCTGCCTACATTCTTAATTCTCATAGCATCCTAAGATATTGGCAAGGCCACTCAGAGGTCAGCTACACTCTGTTGAATCCTACATTCTTTCTTTCTCTGTAGGTATTGACCCTGAGGATACGTACTGAACATTCCTCACATGTTAAATCAACCTCAGACCTTGGTTCCAGGGAACTGGCTTATGGAATAGGACTATGTGTCTTTTTTCTACAAGAACGTTGCACTTGATTCTGTTGGGAAGGACTGCATGGACATCATTCATTTTCATCATTTATTATAAGATAGAAGATTATTGAATAAAACTATACTTTATTACATAGGTACTAAATCTTGTCTATACATAAGAATACTTGTTTGAATACTATCTATTAAGTGAAAATTGTCTATCAAATTTAACCCATGATATTTTCTAACAGCTTCTGTTTTAAAGTTTACATTGTGTGGATTGTGATCATTCAGTAATCTATTTATAAGAAAGGACAGACATCGTGTCAGAGGAATTGGAGTAGACAGCCTTCAACTTAATTTAATGTCTCATATTCTAATTAACCCATTACAATGGCCCCATTCTAAAAATTATTGAATGTGCTCAAATACAGTAATATTCAGATTTCAGGGAGTAAACTGAAGTTGCAGTATGAGTACTGATGAATATAAAATTGTCACTCTGGGAGGAGGTGATGGAGGATGCACATGTCATCTTAGTTACCACAAACTATGTGGCACTGTGGAAACTGTGTCCTCAAAATGACATGCCAGGCTCAGCTGTGTTCACTGTGGTCTTGGTCACTTATGTTACAACTTAGTTCACATATCAGAAATCAGTGGAAACAAGAGAATAGTTCTGTCCTTCAGCCTTCTGTGCAGTGAATGGTGTTGATACAGACTCACAGCTGCTCCAGGGGTCGAGAACAAATGACTGCTGAATTCTCAACCTTAAATTGAACAGTAAACATTAAACAAGTATACAAGTAATATACAAATATACAATTATAACCCTCCAAGGCTCAGGGAAGATGGAAGATGAAAGAAGTAAAAGAGTAGAAGAACTAACGAAGGAGGAGAAAAGCAATTAATGCATGATGGTGAACATGACAAGGCTATAAGCATAAAGAAATTTCAACAGCCAAGATTGCCTGCACAGCTCCTACACATGAGCCAGTTAACATTCTGCAACATATGGGGAGGGGCCCCAAGGGCTTTGCCTAAGAGAACTAAAGGCAATAGAGAGCTATAGAGGGAAAGAAAGTCAGTGTCTCTGGTGATGTAGACACTAATGAACTGCTCATTCCCCAGTGGATATCTTCACACTCATGCCTATGCACCTCTAGTGTGTGTCACAAAGCATACACACATGTGCACGTGCACGCGCGCGCGCACACACACACACACACACACACACACACACACACACTGAAACGGCATAATGGGATGGGTAATTGGTCAGATGAAGGAGAGTTTGTGTGGGTGAGAAGGGGATAAGAGATATAGGAAGGTGAGCATGACTATGCTGTTATGTGATTGTATGGCATTGCTAAAGGGTAATTGTGCTAAAAGAAAGAAATGCATAGAGATAAAATGAGAAGTCTGGAAAGCTGCATTCCATGCTATTCTGAGATTTCTCAGATAATTTACCACCAGCAGACCAAATAGATAGATAGATAGATAGATAGATAGATAGATAATGAATAAATAAACAATTAAATAACACACTTAAGTCTATCCTGATGAACCACCATGCTGATTGGAGTTACTTAAGGCACAAAGATAATTCAATCAGCCATATCAACACAAAGTCTTGGCCTTGTATGTGAGTTTCCTATCCAATTTGTAGACAGCTCCAACAGAGTCTCCTCTCCCCTAGAAATAGCTACTTGGTCAATTTAGCTTTCCAAGTCTTGTAATTTTCCAGAAATAACTATACAACACTTACCCACATAACACTTCAAGAACTGTCCCCTGTGGCACAGGCAGAAAAGCCCTTGTCCCAAGGCACCTGCTATGGGAAAATTATTTAAGTGGTTGTTTGTCTTTAGTGCTTAGCATTCTACTCTAGAATGTGTGTGTATTTTGTACACATGGCTTAAATTCTTAACAACATACCTCCTTATAAAATTTCAAACAAAAGGAATATATTCCTGAAGTATTGCTCTGTGGCTTCAAGGTTGGAGCTAAGTACTGAGAAGGCATCACAGCACCAGACTGAGAAACACAGGCCCATGGTAAGGGCCCGAGGCTGACTGAGCTCCACTAACAAGTGACGTGGCTATTTTGCCCCATATAAAGCGTCCATCAGCTATGTTTCTAAGAACTATAATGCTCATCTACACCCATGAGAAGGCATGCCAATATTTTTTTTTCTGAAATGTTAAATGAAGTTTGAGTGAAGTGGTTGAAAGCACAACTGGGATCATGTCTATATGGTTATCTGAAAGGTGGATTTGCTCAGAATGTGTTCATATTATGAGGTTGGAAGCAGGTATTTCGGCCTTATTTTCTCGCCAGTGTCTCCTAGAGGTTATTTCAAAATTTTGTTGCCTTTGCCAGGATACTTCATACAGCAACTCACATATCACTAGGCTCTTCTATGTTCACTCTTAGTACATGAGTATGTACACGCATGCATGTGTGTAGGTGCACACACAGAGACACAGACACAAACACAGACATACACACAGAGAGAGCAAGAGAGCGAGAGAGAGAGAGAGTGAGCGAGCAAATGTTTAATAGCTAAAGGCAACAGTCTAAAAAACAATACACAAAAAATATCTGTATAAAATTGTATGGAAAAATTTACAGGACAGGGTAAACTGAGTATTGTGGTCTTTTCAGGAGAGGAAACAGGGATAACTTATGGTGTAGAATTAATAAAACAGAAGGATTAGAAAAAATGCGAATGGGGGGTATGATCAAAAGCAAAACAGAGGAGGCAGGGAAATGGCTCCATTCTGTTCTGTACCCACAATAACTGTATGAGCTGCCAGGAGCTCAGAGAAACCCTGTTTAATGTGCTGACAATTAAGAAGACTGAAAGAGATGATTTATTAATGGGCCTGGACACAATCACAGATCTGTGATGTGTCCAAGATTCAGAGTCCAAGATTTGTACATGAGTACATCTCTCACTTTGACCCATCTGTTTCTCAATAAATAATTGATGATGGTTTGAAAATGGCCCTGTCCAGTCACTTTCTTCCTCTGAATCTCGTCTTTAAAATGATGGTTCTGGGCAGGATGATCTATGAGGTCCCTGTAACACTAACATTCGAAAATCGTATTATTTTTATAACTTAGTTGGGACAGGCTACATGCCTTCTAAGTTCCTATTCTTGGTTCATTTTCTACACTACTTACGGCTACTCCTTAGGCGCCATTGAATTCCCCAAGGCAGTGATGGATGAAGATGACTGGGAGAACAGATGATGTTCATCTTCTCTGTCCACACCTGACTGTGACTGATGGCAGGACACACGTTGCTCAAGATATGATGATACGAAGGTAGGAATAGCTTGCCCTCTATTAGTTAGTGATAAGAGTGGCCGATCCACAATCTGTTCAGCCCCGTCTAAGTACTAGACAAAGTGGGTCATCATTCTCACCAAATAGTTTTCCGAGCATGGCTAATATCCCTAAGAGATAAATCAGATGCCACCTTTCTGTTAGATAACTGAGACAATATTTTAAACTATATTTCAAAGCATAAATTTTAAGTATCATAGTCCTTTTAGGTAAAACTTGTCATTTGTTTTCCATTCAATTTTTCTGGGATAAACTAGTAAAATTATTCATGGTTTGCTATAGTTGTATTAATCCCTCAAAATTTGTTTTGGGGCATTGGTCTTGGAGATTTAAATACTCTTTTATGTGATTTCCTGGTTTTCTAAATGTATTAAAACTGTTTGTTAATCGGAACGTTTTTATATTTATTTTATTTGTATGAGTGTGTCTGCATGTATGTGTACCAGGTGAATCCTACCACACTTTTAAAATGGTTGTAAACAGCCATACTCCTTCTGAGAACTGAAGCTCTGATTTTGTACAAGAACAGCAAATACTGTTAACCACTAAGCCATCTGTCCAGCCTCACATCTTTGTTTCAAAGTCTAGATTTGAAATAGTAAACAAGAAAGATCGATGTAATGAAAAACTTAGGAAATTGGTCTGAACAGGTGAGAGGGTGCGCCGGAGAACCTGACAGCCTCTGGAACAGGCAGAAGCGCGGAGGGGCTGAGGCAGCACCCTGCGTGGGCCGGGGACAGCCGGCCACCTTCCGGACCGGAGGACAGGTGCCCGCCCGGCTGGGGAGGCGACCTAGGCCACAGCAGCAGCGGTCGCCATCTTGGTCCGGGACCCGCCGAACTTAGGAAATTGGTCTGAACAGGTGAGAGGGTGCGCCAGAGAACCTGACAGCTTCTGGAACGGGCGGAAGCGCAGAGGCGCTGGGGCAGCACCCTGCGTGGGCCGGGGACAGCCGGCCACCTTCCGGACCAGAGGACGGGTGCCCACCCGGCTGGGGAGGCGGCCTAAGCCACAGCAGCAGCGGTCGCCATCTTGGTCCGGGACCCGCCGAACTTAGGAAATTAGTCTGAACAGGTGAGAGGGTGCGCCAGAGAACCTGACAGCCTCTGGAACAGGCAGAAGCACAGAGGGGCTGAGGCAGCACCCTGTGTGGGCCGGGGACAGCCGGCCACCTTCCGGACCGGAGGACAGGTGCCCGCCCGGCTGGGGAGGCGACCTAAGCCACAGCAGCAGCGGTCGCCATCTTGGTCCGGGACCCGCCGAACTTAGGAAATTAGTCTGAACAGGTGAGAGGGTGCTCCAGAGAACCTGACAGCTTCTGGAACAGGCGGAAGCACAGAGGCGCTGAGGCAGCACCCTGCGTGGGCCGGGGACAGCCGGCCACCTTCCGGACCAGAGGACAGGTGCCCGCCCGGCTGGGGAGGCGACCTAAGCCACAGCAGCAGCGGTCGCCATCTTGGTCCCAGGACTCCAAGGAACTTAGGAATTTAGTCTGCTTAGGTGAGAGTCTGTACTACCTGGGAACTGCCAAAGCAACACAGTGTCTGAGAAAGGTCCTGTTTTGGGCCTTCTTCTTCGGCCAGGAGGAGGTCCAAATACAAGATATCTGCGCACCTTCCCTGTAAGAGAGCTTGCCAGCAGAGAGTGCTCTGAGCACTGAAACTCAGAGGAGAGAATCTGTCTCCCAGGTCTGCTGATAGACGGTAACAGAATCACCAGAAGAACAATCTCTAAACAGAGTCAACTATAACTACTAACTCCAGAGATTACCAGATGGCGAAAGGTAAACGGAGGAATCTTACTAACAGGAACCAAGTCCACTCACCATCACCAGAACCCAGCACACCCACTTCGCCCAGTCCAGGGAACCCCAACACACCTGAGAACCTAGACCTAGATTTAAAAGCATATCTCATGATGATGGTAGAGGACATCAAGAAGGACTTTAATAAATCACTTAAAGAAATACAGGAGAACACTGCTAAAGAGTTACAAGTCCTTAAAGAAAAACAGGAAAACACAATCAAACAGGTAGAAGTCCTTACAGAAAAAGAGGAAAAAACATACAAACAGGTGATGGAAATGAACAAAACCATACTAGACCTAAAAAGGGAAGTAGACACAATAAAGAAAACTCAAAGCGAGGCAACACTAGAGATAGAAACCCTAGGAAAGAAATCTGGAACCATAGATTTGAGCATCAGCAACAGAATACAAGAGATGGAAGAGAGAATCTCAGGTACAGAAGATTCCATAGAGAACATCGGCACAACAATCAAAGAAAATGGAAAATGCAAAAAGATCCTAACTCAAAATATCCAGGAAATCCAGGACACAATAAGAAGACCAAACGTACGGATAATAGGAGTGGATGAGAATGAAGATTTTCAACTCAAAGGTCCAGCAAACATCTTCAACAAAATTATTGAAGAAAACTTCCCAAATCTAAAGAATGAGATGCATATGAACATACAAGAAGCCTACAGAACTCCAAATAGACTGGACCAGAAAAGAAATTCCTCCCGACACATAATAATCAGAACATCAAATGCATTAAATAAAGATAGAATACTAAAAGCAGTAAGGGAAAAAGGTCAAGTAACATATAAAGGCAAGCCTATCAGAATTACACCAGATTTTTCACCAGAGACTATGAAAGCAAGAAGAGCCTGGACAGATGTTATACAGACACTAAGAGAACACAAACTGCAGCCCAGGCTACTATACCCAGCCAAACTCTCAATTATCATAGAGGGAGAAACCAAAGTATTCCACGACAAAACCAAATTCACGCATTATCTCTCCACGAATCCAGCCCTTCAAAGGATAATAACAGAAAAAAACCAATACAAGAACGGGAACAACGCCCTAGAAAAAACAAGAAGGTAATCCCTCAACAAACCTAAAAGAAGACAGCCACAAGAACAGAATGCCACCTTTAACAACTAAAATAACAGGAAGCAACAATTACTTTTCCTTAATATCTCTTAACATCAATGGTCTCAACTCGCCAATAAAAAGACATAGACTAACAAACTGGCTACACAAACAAGACCCAACATTTTGCTGCTTACAGGAAACTCATCTCAGAGAAAAAGATAGACACTACCTCAGAATGAAAGGCTGGAAAACAATTTTCCAAGCAAATGGTATGAAGAAACAAGCAGGAGTAGCCATCCTAATATCTGATAAGATTGACTTCCAACCCAAAGTCATCAAAAAAGACAAGGAGGGACACTTCATACTCATCAAAGGTAAAATCCTCCAAGAGGAACTCTCAATTCTGAATATCTATGCTCCAAATACAAGAGCAGCCACATTCACTAAAGAAACTTTAGTAAAGCTCAAAACACACATTGCGCCTCACACAATAATAGTGGGAGACTTCAACACACCACTTTCACCAATGGACAGATCATGGAAACAGAAACTAAACAGGGACACACTGAAACTAACAGAAGTGATGAAACAAATGGATCTGACAGATATCTACAGAACATTTTTCCCTAAAACAAAAGGATATACCTTCTTCTCAGCACCTCATGGTACCTTCTCCAAAATTGACCACATAATAGGTCACAAATCAGGCATCAACAGATTCAAAAATATTGAAATTGTCCCATGTATCCTATCAGATCACCATGCACTAAGGCTGATCTTCAATAACAAAATAAATAACAGAAAGCCAACACTCACATGGAAACTGAACAACACTCTTCTCAATGATACCTTGGTCAAGGAAGGAATAAAGAAAGAAATTTAAGACTTTTTAGAGTTTAATGAAAATGAAGCCACAATGTACCCAAACCTTTGGGACACAATGAAAGCATTTCTAAGAGGGAAACTCATAGCTATGAGTGCCTTCAAGAAAAAACGGGAGAGAGCACATACTAGCAGCTTGACAACACATCTAAAAGCTCTAGAAAAAACGGAAGCAAATTCACCCAAGAGGAGTAGACGGCAGGAAATAATCAAACTCAGAGGTGAAATCAACCAAGTGGAAACAAGAAGAACTATTCAAAGAATTAACCAAACGAGGAGTTGGTTCTTTGAGAAAATCAACAAGATAGATAAACCCTTAGCTAGACTCACTAAAGGGCACAGGGACAAAATCCTAATTAACAAAATCAGAAATGAAAAGGGAGACATAACAACAGATCCTGAAGAAATCCAAAACACCATCAGATCCTTCTACAAAAGGCTATACTCAACAAAACTGGAAAACCTGGACGAAATGGACAAATTTCTGGACAGATACCAGGTACCAAAGTTGAATCAGGATCAAGTTGACCTTCTAAACAGTCCCATATCCCCTAAAGAAATAGAAGCAGTTATTAATAGTCTCCCAGCCAAAAAAAGCCCAGGACCAGACGGGTTTAGTGCAGAGTTCTATCAGACCTTCAAAGAAGATCTAACTCCAGTTCTGCACAAACTTTTTCACAAGATAGAAGTAGAAGGTATTCTACCCAACTCATTTTATGAAGCCACTATTACTCTGATACCTAAACCACAGAAAGATCCAACAAAGATAGAGAACTTCAGACCAATTTCTCTTATGAACATCGATGCAAAAATCCTTAATAAAATTCTCGCTAACCGAATCCAAGAACACATTAAAGCAATCATCCATCCTGACCAAGTAGGTTTTATTCCAGGGATGCAGGGATGGTTTAATATACGAAAATCCATCAATGTAATCCATTATATAAACAAACTCAAAGACAAAAACCACATGATCATCTCGTTAGATGCAGAAAAAGCATTTGACAAGATCCAACACCCATTCATGATAAAAGTTCTGGAAAGATCAGGAATTCAAGGCCAATACCTAAACATGATAAAAGCAATCTACAGCAAACCAGTAGCCAACATCAAAGTAAATGGAGAGAAGCTGGAAGCAATCCCACTAAAATCAGGGACTAGACAAGGCTGCCCACTTTCTCCCTACCTTTTCAACATAGTACTTGAAGTATTAGCCAGAGCAATTCGACAACAAAAGGAGATCAAGGGGATACAAATTGGAAAAGAGGAAGTCAAAATATCACTTTTTGCAGATGATATGATAGTATATATAAGTGACCCTAAAAATTCCACCAGAGAACTCCTAAACCTGATAAACAGCTTCGGTGAAGTAGCTGGATATAAAATTAACTCAAACAAGTCAATGGCCTTTCTCTACACAAAGAATAAACAGGCTGAGAAAGAAATTAGGGAAACAACACCCTTCTCAATAGCCACAAATAATATAAAATATCTCGGCGTGACTCTAACGAAGGAAGTGAAAGATCTGTATGATAAAAACTTCAAGTCCCTGAAGAAAGAAATTAAAGAAGATCTCAGAAGATGGAAAGATCTCCCATGCTCATGGATTGGCAGGACCAACATTGTAAAAATGGCTATCTTGCCAAAAGCAATCTACAGATTCAATGCAATCCCCATTAAAATTCCAACTCAATTCTTCAACGAATTAGAAGGAGCAATTTGCAAATTCATCTGGAATAACAAAAAACCGAGGATAGCAAAAACTCTTCTCAAGGATAAAAGAACCTCTGGTGGAATCACCATGCCTGACCTAAAGCTTTACTACAGAGCAATTGTGATAAAAACTGCATGGTACTGGTATAGAGACAGACAAGTGGACCAATGGAATAGAATTGAAGACCCAGAAATGAACCCACACACCTATGGTCACTTGATCTTCGACAAGGGAGCCAAAACCATCCAGTGGAAGAAAGACAGTATTTTCAACAATTGGTGCTGGCACAACTGGTTGTTATCATGTAGAAGAATGCGAATCGATCCATACTTATCTCCTTGTACTAAGGTCAAATCTAAGTGGATCAAGGAACTTCACATAAAACCAGAGACACTGAAACTTATAGAGGAGAAAGTGGGGAAAAGCCTTGAAGATATGGGCACAGGGGAAAAATTCCTGAACAGAACAGCAATGGCTTGTGCTGTAAGATCGAGAATTGACAAATGGGACCTAATGAAACTCCAAAGTTTCTGCAAGGCAAAAGACACTGTCTATAAGACAAAAAGACCACCAACAGACTGGGAAAGGATCTTTACCTATCCTAAATCAGATAGGGGACTAATATCCAACATATATAAAGAACTCAAGAAGGTGGACCTCAGAAAATCAAATAACCCCCTTAAAAAATGGGGCTCAGAACTGAACAAAGAATTCTCACCTGAGGAATACCGAATGGCAGAGAAGCACCTGAAAAAATGTTCAACATCCTTAATCATCAGGGAAATGCAAATCAAAACAACCCTGAGATTCCACCTCACACCAGTGAGAATGGCTAAGATCAAAAATTCAGGTGACAGCAGATGCTGGCGAGGATGTGGAGAAAGAGGAACACTCCTCCATTGTTGGTGGAATTGCAGGCTTGTACAACCACTCTGGAAATCAGTCTGGCGGTTCCTCAGAAAATTGGACATAGTACTACCGGAGGATCCAGCAATACCTCTCCTGGGCATATATCCAGAAGAAGCCCCAACTGGTAAGAAGGACACATGCTCCACTATGTTCATAGCAGCCTTATTTATAATAGCCAGAAACTGGAAAGAACCCAGATGCCCCTCAACAGAGGAATGGATACAGAAAATGTGGTACATCTACACAATGGAGTACTACTCAGCTATTAAAAAGAATGAATTTATGAAATTCCTAGCCAAATGGATGGACCTGGAGAGCATCATCCTGAGTGAGGTAACACAATCCCAAAGGAACTCACACAATATGTACTCACTGATAAGTGGATACTAGCCCAAAACCTAGGATACCCACGATATAAGATACAATTTCCTAAACACATGAAACTCAAGAAAAATGAAGACTGAAGTGTGGACACTATGCCCCTCCTTAGAAGTGGGAACAAAACACCCATGGAAGGAGTTACAGAAACAAAGTTTGGAGCTGAGATGAAAGGATGGACCATGTAGAGACTGCCATATCCAGGGATCCACCCCATAATCAGCATCCAAACGCTGACACCATTGCATATACTAGCAAGATTTTATCGAAAGGACCCAGATGTAGCTGTCTCTTGTGAGACTATGCCGGGGCCTAGCAAACACAGAAGTGGATGCTCACAGTCAGCTAATGGATGGATCACAGGGCTCCCAATGGAGGAGCTAGAGAAAGTACCCAAGGAGCTAAAGGGATCTTCAACCCTATAGGTGGAACAACATTATGAACTAACCAGTACCCCTGAGCTCTTGACTCTAGCTGCATATGTATCAAAAGATGGCCTAGTCGGCCATCACTGGAAAGAGAGGCCCATTGGACACGCAGACTTTGTGTGCCCCGGTACAGGGGAACGCCAGGGCCAAAGGGGGGGAGTGGGTGGGTAGGGGAGTGGGGGTGGGTGGGTAAGGGGGACCTTTGGTATAGCATTGGAAATGTAAATGAGCTAAATACCTAATAAAAAATGGAAAAAAAAATGAGGAACAATCTCACTATATTTGGTCAATTTTATTTTAATTGGAAATAAAGATGATGTGTATTTATGACTATAATCCATGGACATATCATGATCAATTAAATCTAACTAGCTAATATATGTCTATCCCATGGCATATGTATTTCTTTGAATTTAGAGCATTTAATAACCTATTCTTTTGATGACTTTAAAATATGTACAATATTACTAGCAATCACAATCACCTTGCTATTAGATGGATAAGTTGGATAGATCCCAATTTAATCAAAGCTTTGTATCTTTTGCCTAATATCCCCCTTTTACCTATCTCCACTCCCTTGTTATCTATGAGCTTAATTCTCTATTGCTATAAGTTTAGATTATGTGGTATTTGTGTTTTAGTGCCTTACTCTCTCAACTTATCAATTGTCCTCCTGATTAATCCACATTGCTGCTAATGACAGAAACATCAAGTCTATAACTTAGTCTTAGTTTTTCTTGTGTTTCACTAGAGTCTTCAATATCCAGCACAGTATATTTTATTTATTTCTAAGTATTGTTTGTTAATGTGAGGACTGAGACCTTGTAACTCAAACAACCCAGTTGCATCCAATTAATTTATCTCAGATAAATACCATGTGGAATTACTGGGCAATATGGATTCTATATTAACAAGACAGTAGATAACATTAATGACACTATCAATATGTCAATGCATATTCTAACATTCTGAATGTTTTACATATATTAACTTATTCAATTTTAAGGTTGTTTCACTATCAGTTACTTACAAACAAATCAGAAGGGGCTGAGAAGGTGACACAATGGAGAAGGTCCTTTGCCACCAAACCGGAGATCTGAGTTCAGTTCCAGGAATTCACATGATGGAAGGAGAGGATTGACATGTTCCAGTTGTCCTCTGTCCTTCACAGATGTCCTGTGACACAAGTGCACCACAACACAGATAAATCTTCAGCAAATGTAAAGCAAAGTTCTTAAGCAGGTGGTTAAAGACATTAAATTTTGACCTAAACCTTGCAATTAGATAGTAGAGAAACCAGAATCTTCGAAGTGGAAATTGGTTTCAAAAAGATTTTTGAGTTTTCTTATGCATGATTTTTATTTTCAGACTTGTTATAAAGAGTATGATACAGGATGCAGGAGAGCCTGCAGGTGAAGAGGTGAGATGCAGAGATTCTGCCCATTGTGTTTGCACAATAACTGTATGCAGTAGGTACCTGCCAAATGTAGGTAGGTGCATTAATTTTTCTACCAAGGTATTACATGATATGGTTTTATTTATTTATGTGTCTGCTTATCTACCCATTCTTATTATTTGTTTGTTTTTGTTTGTTTCCAAGACAGAGTTTCTCTGTGCAATGTTGACTGTCCTGGAACTTGCTCTGTAGACCCAGCTGGCCTTGTAGATACACCTGCCTCTGCCTCCCAAGTACTGGAGGCAGGTGCCACCATTGCCTAGCTAAGATGAGATGCTTTTAAACAATGGGAATTTTTTATCTGATAATTGGAGTGATTAGGAACTTAAAGCTGAGGTTCTGCAGGACATGCTTTCTCCGGAAGCTTGGAGGATAATCAGACCTGAACCATTTTCTTAGTTCTTGAAATTTGCTGGCAAGTCTCACAGCTGGTTCACTTTAATCCCCAACTCACCCTTCTTGTGGCTTCTGATCTTTGGTCAGTGCCTCTTCCTCTTGGCTAGTAATTAGAATTCATTCCTGTCCAGTATGATTGCATGATTGCATCTTACCTTGTTATCTGTCATTAAAAGCCCCATGTCCAAGTAAAATCACATTTGTAGATATGAGGGGATGATATTCAAACCTGAGTCTTTTGAAACATACAGTTTAATCACAAGTGTTAGATTAGGTTAGGACAAGTAGACACACACACGTGCCATATGCTGTGTGTGTGTGTGTATGTGTGTGTGTGTGTGTGTGTGTGTGTGTGTGTGTGCTGTGGTTACAAGCACACTAAGGCCAGGCACAGAATTTATCTGTGTAGGTACTAGGATTATAACTTAGGTCCTCATCTGAGCTGTCTCTTCAGCTCCTATTTTAAGTTTTTAACATCTATGGGTAAAAATTCTGGTAGATTCATTTCCATCACTATAAACTATGAAAGTAATAAATGTTCAGAATTATAACTCAGATAACAAAACTTAAAGTGAGAGTGAAATTTTATTGCTAACTTTTGACATATTTATGTCATTTCCTATGGTGAAAGTAGAAAATATTTTGTATTCTTACACAAAACAGTTGTAAATATATACACATAATTGTATACACAAATGAAACACACTCACATACATACACATAATACAAATAATAAAATATATGCATATATAGATGTAGGTATAGATGCATATTATACATACATAGTACACATATATATGCCATATGCTAAAACAGCTCATAGAAACCTATCCTGTTTGTAATAGGGATTGTGTTACATTTCATTTTATGAGTAAGTCATAGTTCATTAACCCCTTCCTCTAAGTTTTTCTTTATGCTGGTTTGAGTATTTTTCTACTTAGAAATAGTGATGAGTAAATATCTCTGTATTTTCTGATATCTCTATAGAAAATATCTTAAATGTTGTGTTACTGCATAAACCTAGATGTTTCCTTTTTATTCTAATAAAAATATATCATTTACCAATTTTTGAAGATATATCTTATCTTATTGAGTTGCTTGGATATAAAGAGAGATAAACATTGCAAGGTTTTTGCTTTTTCCCCCCACAAAGACTTCAAAAATAAATGTTAAAAGTCTACACAAACATATGCAAGCAAAGAGAGGACTGTGGAAGAGGTTGGAGGGAGGAAAGGAAAGAGAGCAATGCATAAATATATTATACTTTTTAACCTTTTTTAAAGTTGAAAAAAAGTTAAACTGTGCCTAATGGTACCAGCCTGTAAATGCCAGCACAAGAAAGGCAAGGGTAGATCTTTGTAAAGCCAGATTCAGGGTTTGAGTCATCCACACAGCAAGTTCAAGGCTAGCTATGGCTACACAGCAAATCTCTCTCTCTCTCTCTCTCTCTCTCTCTCTCTCTCTCTCTCTCTCTCTCTCTCTGTGTGTGTGTGTGTGTGTGTGTGTGTGTGTGTGTGTGTGTATGGTGTGGGTGTGTAGGCATAGCTTATTTGTACTAGAAGTCCTTCAGATATTGCAAGTATTTTTCTTACCTGAATATTTGAATAAGCTTTTAAAGCTTGAACATGAAAATGCAGTAATTTCAGGTTTTCGATAATTTTTATTTTTCGATACTTGTAGGAACACTAGACAAGTCTGATTGGTTTTGGATACCCACTCTGAGTCAGAGGTTTAATAAGATCACTCAGCCTGACCTCGGCAGTCACTGTCTTTAGTGCTGCCTAGATGGTGACCCTGCATGTGAGTGGGCTGAGGAAAACTGGACAAAGAAGAGCAGATAGTGGTGTTGTAATGAGATTCTGGCTAGGTATGTTTCATTCCAGAGGCCATGTGGTGTCCAGGACAGCACCAATGTGGAGCAGAGATCTGTCTGTCAGAAAGATGGAATTCAAATGGCTGAGAAACATTTTTAAAATGCTCAATATCCTCAACCAACAGGGAAATGCAAATTAAAATTACTTTAAGATTTCATCTTACTCCAGACAGAATGGCTAAGACAAAATACAAATTGAGGACAAATACTGGTATGGATGTAAGGAAAGAGACATACTTTACTCACTGCTGGTGACCGTGCAAACTGGAGCAGGCACTGTGGAAATCGCTGTGGAGGGGCTTCAGAAAGCCTGAAATAGATCTACCACATGACCCAGCCATATTACTCTTGTGTGTATATTCAAAGGACTCATCCTACTACAGAGATAACTACTCATCCTCTTTCATTGCTGCCTTATTCACAGTAGCCAGTAAGTGGAAACAGCCTAGACTTCCACCAACTAATGGGTAGATAATGAAAATGTGCACTTATGCAATAGAATATTAGTCAACCATTACAAAAAAAGAAATGAAAGTATAAAATTTCAGGTAAATAGGTGGACCTGGAAACTATTACTCTGAGTAAGACTACACAAACCAGAAAAAGGAACAGAACAAGTTTTCTCTTATTTGAGGATTGTGGTCTTGATTCTTGAAATATGTGTTTAATTCTAAAAAGTCATAAATACAAGGATATTGGCACAGCCATGAGGAGAATGGTTTTCAGGTGAAATGAGACAAATGTGGTGATATAAAGGCTCAAGAGGAATAATGGGGAATGAGGGTTAAACTGGGGTAGGGGATAAAAGGCCAGTGTAGAGAAGGGACTATGGGGAGGGATCAGAAATTACTAACGAGCTTTCAAAATGACAAATGGGGCTTACAATTGGACAATCTTCTTATCTGTACAAATGTATAAAAGACACAGAGTACAGTTACTCTAGAACTGCAGTTTTAACCTGTGGGTTACAGCTCTTTGTGTGTGTGTGTTGGAGGGGGTGTACCTAACAACCTTCTTACAGGGGTCATATATCAGACATTCTTCATATCATATCATATTTGCATTATGATTTATAATGGTAGCAAAATTACAGTTATGATGTAGCAGCAAAATAATTTTATGGTTGGGGATCACCTTAACACTTGGAACTGTATCATTAGCAAAGTTGACAGCCACTGCCTTAGAAGGGGCAGCAATTCCTCTCCTAGACACCAAAGACTAACAAATAAAAACACGGGTGCCAGGAATGGGTTAGTATCCATTCCTGAAATCCTGGCCCAGTGAGGTCTCATCGACCCCTGCACCAACATTAACAGAATGGGTAGTAGTTATAAATACCAATTAAGGCCATGTAAGCAATTGCAGAAATGAGGATTATGAAGTCATATGAATGCTTCTGTCTTATTTTGCTAACGAATACATTTGTCTTTCTTCCAATTTCTTTAACATCAATTGGTATTTATGTTGAGATACTAAAAGAAAGTTCCCAAGGGACATTGCCCCATTGTAAATTTACAACTGCATTTGCAATTGTACGAGGAATAGTTATATCATGTTAGGTATATTCATGACCTTGTTATTGTATCATGTGGACATGAGATATTATTTGTGTCAAGTTGACAAGAGAAGGATTGGAGTGGCTATTTCTGGCTGTCAGCTTGACTATATCTGGAATGAAATACAATACATAATTGGAAGGCTCACCAGTGATCCTAATCTGGAGGCCTGGAGATACAAGTTTCTGACCTGAATCTTGGTATGGAGATCTTGAGGCATAGTGGCTCTGAATTCTAGAAGATTAAGACAGGGATATCTCTGAGTTCAAGGTCATCTGGGATTAAAGGTGTGGTAGTACACACCTCTAATCTGAGATCACCTTCTGCTGGAGACCTACATAAGGACATTGGAAAAAGGAAGACTTGCTCTCTCTCCCCTTTGCCTGCTTAGTGTGTGGGACTGAGAAACTGCTAGGTCCATGGACTTCCATTCACAGCTGCTGCTGATCATTGCTGGGAGTTTGACTGCAGACTGTAAGTTGTCAACAAATTCCCTTACTATATAGAGACTAGCCACAAGTTCTGTGACTCTGGAGAACACTGACTAATATAGAAGTTGGTGTACAGAAAGCATCTAAGTACCAGAGGTATTTAAAGAGTAAGAGGAACAAGTCTTCCAAACAACAGAGAAACTGCACATACAAACCCACTGCAGTTGTTATGGCATGCGCATGGCCTGTATAAGTTCAAATAGGGAAGATTCCAAAACAGGAAGAGGAGGTAGTAGCAAAGTATCACTCATAACCAAAAGGCTACTGATTACTGATAGCTGTTGAGAGAGGTAGAGTCAGTTTTCTTTAAGAATGTACCCCTTGGTAAGAATGTACTCCAGGGAAGACCAATGGGTGGATACTTCATTCCTCCTTAAAATAGGGAACAAAATACCTATGAAAGGAGTTACAGAGACAAAGTTTGGAGCTAAGACAAAAGGATGGACTATCCAGAGACTACCCCACCCGGGGATCCATCCGATAATCAGCCACCAAACCCAGACACTATTGCATACGCCAGCAAGATTTTGCTGAAGGGACCCTGATATAGCTGTCTCATATGAGGCTATGCCAGTGCCTGGCAAATACAGAAGTGGAGACTCACAGCCATCTATAAGATGGAACACAGGGCCTCCAGTAGAGAAGCTAGAGAAAGCACCCAAGGAGCTGAAGTGGTCTGCAACCCTATAGGTGGAACAACAATATGAACTAACCAGTAACCCCAGAGCTCATGTCTCTAGCTGCATATGTAGCAGAAGATGGCCTAGTCGGCCATCACTAGGAAGAGAGGCCCCTTGGTATTGCAAACTTTATAAGCCCCAGTACAGGGAAATGCCAGGTCCAAGAGGTGGGAGTGGGTGGGTAGGGGAGCAGGGAGTGGGTAGGGTATAGGGAACTTTCAGGATAGCATTTGAAATGTATATAAAGAAAATATCTAATAAATTATTATATATAAAAAAGAATGTACTCCAGTGGGAAGAATACATGCCTGGGAATATATGGTCAGCATGAACTTGAATCAATAGGAATAAAAATGAAATTAGTTAAAAAAACGAAGGACACATGTTGGGTGGGTAGATGAGGGTAGAAAGGTAGATCTTGGAAGAGTTAGATAACAGGAGGTAAACACAATCAGAACACCAGAACACATTGTAAAAATTCTCTAAGGACTAATGAAGGAAAGTGATCCACAAATCTATGGATATAGCAAAATGTCATTAGAAGTAATTTCATTGCTATGTTCCATTAACAGAATGATGATATTAGCATATTCCCTATGGGCCCATGACCTATCTCATCTCAGGTTGTTAGCCACTTCAGCAATGTCAGGTATAGATTCCTACTCATGGAGTAGGACTGATCAAAATGCAGTGCATACAAATAATTAAAATATATAATAAATAAAAAGAAAGTAAACAACATTCTGTAAAGAGCTTATCTAGAGTCATGTTCTTCTCATACATTTAAATGAAACCTTCCCTTAATGTATGTTCCCCAACCCTATGACCTGCCTCAGTTCCAGGCTCTGATAGATACCCTTTATCTCTAGATATGGAAATAAATACAAGTAGTCCTTAGGTGTTTTATCTATTAAACAGCCAGCCTTTCCTGAGTAAGATGTCCTATGATAAAGTGCTAATTCATCTTCCTTTCCATATTACCCAGGGTCACTTTTATGGTGATCGTTATATCCCTTTTCTTGATCATTCATCAATACAATTTGTCTAGCGATACATTTACTCAGGAAAGAATCTTTATCACATCACATAATAGCTTTTCATGCTTAGTCAGTTCCCCACAACTGGTCCAGTCTGAGTTTTCTCTCTAACATGTGGTACTTGTACAGTCCTTGAAATATGTAGCCTTGGATTTGGATTGATACTCCCTCCATGTTAATTTTAAGATATTGATGATATTTTAAATTTTGGTTAGATGTTTTATTGATATTTTAATTAAATCTTCCCCATTTTGATGAGCTTCAATAAAAGAGTTGCATCATCATGGCCATCATGATCCAGTCCTGAAGATCTTTATTGTGATAATTTAAGAGAATGGTGTTTATAATTCCAGTTATTAAGAGATGAACTCAAATTTCAGTGTTGCATGTGTTCTTGATTTCCCTTAGGATTTGTTAAAAATCAAGTAAATACAGTTCGTTGAAACAAGTAGATATTTGAAATTTTGAACTTTAGGTTATTTATATAATAAGAATATTAAATATATGAGTAGATATGACTTCCAGTTCCAGGGGCCTTAACAGATTCTTAGCTTTCTTTTCTTGAAGAGTTGCTCTTCATCCATGGATTGAGCAGGAGGAAGCTTTAGATTTTCTGTTCAGAGGAGGCTTACAAACAGGCAGAGGGCAGAGTGATTCTCATGAGGTTTATTTTCATAAGAGTTCTACCATTTGATATCAAATATTAATGAAAATACCAGAGTTTACTTAATATGATTCTACTTTGTGGATTATTAAAAATATTACTCTTATATATCAAATAATATTATTACTGATATTATTATTTCAATTATTAGTATTTGTGGGTATTGACATATTAGGGAATTTTAAGCTATATACTTCAACTACTTCATGGTTGGAATGCGACTATTGACAAATTAGGACTATACATATCTATATATCTATATTTACATATAATTACTTCTACAGCAATTTATTTGAGTCACTTAAATATACAATCTTGGAAGTTCTATATATCTGTCTTTTTTTTTTTTTAATGGAGATGCAGAACTTAACCTCAAGAGTCATTCCTCAGGAACCATCTATCTTGATCAAGGCAGAGTCTCATAATGGGACCTAAGATTCACCAATTAAGAAAGCTAGTTAAGCATCAAGCCACAGACATTTGCCTATCTCCTCATGTCCACACCCCAAGCACAAGGATTAGAGTACATTGACTGTTACATAGGTCATTGGGACCAAAGGTCTTCCTTATGATTACACACTAAGAACTTCACTCAAGAACTTTATCCAATGAACTATTTTCCCACCATCTCTTCTTCAAAGCAATGTCTAGTCTAACATTATTTGGTGGGTTGAATGAATGATTCCTATAGATTTATATATTTGAGTGCGGGGAAATGAAGATGGTCTCAAGGGACTGCCACTTGCTTTCTATGCCTAGGTGGGCATCTGGTTGTAGGAAGCCACGGAACTCTAGTCCACATGGGTCGAGAGAGAGCAGTCCCACAGAGGCCAGAGACAATAGGTTCTCAGTCTCAGACATCCCAGACAGTTGCATGTCAGGGAAGAGCTGAGATCGGCCCTTAGATGGACTCTTGCCCAGTGACCGAAGGGGAAATGGGGAGAGCTCTGGGAGTTTACTGTGGTGATGAGGGTCTGGCTAGCTCAGGCTGCTAGCTCAGCTGACTGCTTAGGTTGGCTGGCAGCTGTGACTGGAGCACAGGAAGGCCTCCTAGCAGGAGGTTAAGTTAAGTGGCTTGTTAGAGGGAAGCCTGCTCCATTGCTCCAGTAGGGTGGATCTTGATGCACAGAGATGGTCCATGGTTTTAGAGCTTTATTGTAGAAAGAGGGAGAGAGAGAGAGAGAGAGAGAGAGAGAGAGAGAGAGAGAGAGAGAGAGAGAGAGAGGTAGAGAAGGGGAAGTTGGCCTTGGCCATGTGGAGAGAAAAAGAGAAGGGAGGGGGAGAAAGAGAGCAAAAGGGCTAGAGAAGCAAGAGCTTAAGAGAGAGAAGAGGGGCCAAGCAGCTCCTTTTATAGTGGGCTGGGCTACCTTGTTGCCAGGTAACTATGGGGAGGAGCATACCTGGCTATTGCCAGGTACGGTGGGAGTGGAGTCTAGCCAGAATACCAGGAGCTTGGGACATTGTCTATTTGATTGATAATCACAGGATTATGGAGAAGGGGTGGAGGTTGGGGTGGGGGTCCATGATGTCAGGTGCCTGTGTCTGAGAACGTGGCTCGCTGTTCCGTCCCTTGTAGAGTTTTCAGCAGAGAACACAGGCTTCCTTTCATGGTCTCACATATTTGAATGTTTAGATTTTAGTTGGTGGACTCTTTAGAAATATTATAAGCAATGACCTTATTGGAGGAGATGTATTACTGGGTGTGGGCTTTAAAGTGTTAAATGTTCATGGCAGGCCCAGGCTCTCATTCTGCTTCCTACCTGCAAGCACATCAAGATGCAAGCTCTCAGCTACTGCTGCAGTGTCTGCCAACCCGCGTTCCATCAGTCTCCCTTCCATGATGAATATGAATTAACCCTCTGAAATAGTAAGCAAGCCCCCAGTTAATTGCTTGCTTTTATAAGTTGCCTTGGTCATGGTGTCTCTACACAGTAATAGAACAGTAACTAAGATACATTCACGTTCAAAATATCAGTAAGAAAAATGGAAAAAAAGCAGTGTTGTCTAAACTCCAGGTAAGAACAAAACTTTGAAATTGCTTGCCATGATATGCAACAATAATCACCTTTGCCACTTACCATGAGAAACAAGCAAATAAAAATAGGAAGCACAAGCTCTCTGCTATCATCCTTCCTTGGTAATGTTCCAATTTCTTTGAGTTGAAAGTACATGCTATCTACTGATTAATAATGCAAACATTGTATAGAGCAATTAAACCTACAAGCTTATACCGTGAGATTTTTATATACTAAATCCTTTCATTTTCACACAACTCAACTAATAGGTCATTGATATCTACTATATTATATTATTATATATTAAGAATATAACACATTTATAGAATATAATATATTTTATATACTATATTGTTAATATTATTATATTACAAAAGTGTTATAAAATATTACATATATTATTATTATATACAAAAGGATAATAACTACCTTGTCCAAAGTCCCACTACTCAGGAATCAACTCTGAATAATTTGGCACTAAACCTGTATATTTGCCTAGGACATTCGGCTTTCTTTCAGGAGAATATTGGATAGAACACGTGATGCTATATTTTGATTGCTAAACCTCTGAAAACAGTGCTCATTGAATCAAAGGAAGAAGGTAGGTAGATACAATGGACAAGAAAAATTAAAACATTGGTATGTTACTCTTGGTAGGATGAGATGTGTGGGGAGGGAGCAACTTCTCCAAACTCCATGTTGGTAAACTGTAGCATAAATCATATTATGTTGTGAGTTAGAAGTGAAATAGGATAAAAAATGTACACATGGAAACAAACTCATATTACACATATGCACACTCACACTCTTAAAAATCAATTTAAAAAGGAAAAACGAATTAAATTTTTATCGATGAAGAAAGTTTGCATTGTATTTCTTCATCTGTCAATATCTTAATATTAAGATTTTCATGGTGTTGAGGAGTTGTTATTAATTTCCCCTGATGTTTTCTGTGCCTAGATTCATGAGGTCTTAAAATCTCCACATTTTTGTCTTGCCTGAATTTCTACTGGAGAAGGTCATGGCAGGAAAGGTCCATGGTTGTTGAAGGCTTCAAAAAAAATCTTTGACACTAAACTTTAAGAGGCAGGAATTAGAGTGACAAGCCTGCCCATCTCAAAACACAAACTTTAAAGCCCAGTTGTAGACAGAGGTAGAGAGTCATAGAGGAGAAGGACTTTTAAAGGCCAGAAAGAAGTATGAAAGGGGAGATTTAGAAGCTCATGATAAGTACGTGATATGAATTATTTCTATTCTAGGACAGTAGGACCCTCTGCCCAAGAGATACCTGCATCTTCTAAGACAGAAGTGTATTAGTGCTTATTTTGAATCAGTTCTACTGATGCACCACATATGGAAGATAATTGCCATTATTAATATGAACTCACAACAGCCATATGTGTTCCTCACACAGACTCACACAGATTCATCCAACTCTAAAAAAAGACCTTGATATCCCAGACTGCAAATTTGTGATATAGATAAGATTTTACTACGGTTTTTTTTGTTTGCTTGCTTGCTTGTTTGCTTGCTGTTTTCATAGCAGCACTACATTTTCCATAGAGAAAAGAGAATGAATAAATATTTCATACAAGTGAAGATTGATTGTGAAGATCATTAAAGTTATCTATTATCATGGTTCTTAAGATATTAGTAGATAATAACAGGAGAAAACTGGGTAGTTGCATATAAATGGAATGTGTAATAAATCCAACCTTTCTTTTAAGAAGGCAAGTCTTTACCACACTTGCGCTGTCCGCTGCCCATGTGTCAGGATTGCATTTCTTCAATTCCATAAAATTAGAAATGGTCTATGTGTTTTTCTTTGAATGAGAAAAGTGGAAGAATGTGAAAGATAACACACATGTGAGACAGGAGGTGGTACACCCAGGATCAAATCACCTGTATCCACTTTTCATTTGTAGCAATCATGGAAAAGTCAAATTGAGGCTTCTGAGAGTCTATGATAAATGCATTCATGTCCCCTGTATGCAGCATGCATACAGAGTTGTCAGGGTATCAACTAATATTATTTTTTACATTTTTATTAGATATTTTGTTCATTACATTGCAAATGCTATCCCCAAAATCCCCTATACCTGCCATGCTCCCCTACCCACTCACTCCCGCTTCTTGACCCTGGAGTTCCCCTGTACTGGGGCATATAAAGTTTGCTAGACCAAGGGGCCTCTCTTCTCAATGACTGACGACTAGGCCATCTTCTGCTACAGATGCAGCTAGAGACACGAGCTCTGGGGGTACTGATTAGTTCATATTGTTGTTCCACCTATAGGATTGCAGATCTCTTCAGCTCTTGGGTATTTTCTCTAGCTCCTTCATTGGGGCCCTGTGTTCCATCCTATAGATGAGTGAGTTCCAGGATAAAAGAAAGATACTTGGTATATTCATTGAACTAGTCTCCATGTAACATCCCTACTTCTTCTGATTGGAAATAGTTAAAAAAAAATTTTGTAAGGCCTACTAGAACAAATTAGAGACTGAAGTTAAATATTCCTGGTATATTTCTAAGTTCAACATAAGATCCTTACAGTTTTGATAGGCTAAACTTGTGTTTTCCTTAGTATTAGAGGGAAAATTTGAAAATGGATTTCTTTGTTGCTTGGCAAAATAACTCAGTTACTGATAGGAAATCTAGATGCTTAGAAAACTTTATGTTCTCTTACATCATGTTTAGTCACGGTTACTTCAGTTCTTCTACTCAACAATTTATAAAATGGGGCCTTGTTACAACTTGGACTGCCTACATATCTACTATGTAGACCAGGCTGGCTTTGGATTTGTATCAGTCGCTTGTCTGAGCCTCTGGGTGTTGAACTGGCATGAGCCTCCTTGCCAGGCCCTCTGCCATAGTTAAAATTCTATCTTTACAGTGTAAACAACCCAATGCAAGGACAGTGTTGTGTAAATAGTTGTATTTGCTTAATCGTATATCTAACAATGGCAATGTCTAGCACTGATGAAGCTTTCCCCCTGAATATTTTGTATCTATAGCTGTTTTAATTTAGAGATATTGGAAGTCTTGCATGTGAGATGATCAAGTGTATGTGGTAATTTTGTAGTCTTCTTTAAGCTACCACAATCTTTCATAAGATTCTCTTTTCTATTAATATTTCAGACACATCAGATTTTCTTATTACCACTTTTCTTCTTTATGGATCCTGTTTGAAATCCAGCGTATCACAGTAGTAAACTTTTTTATTTATCTAAAAAAAATCTTTATGCTAATTCCTCAAATAGTTCTTTGTTGTGCTGTCTCTGGACTTTCTGCGATTCTGGTTTCATGAATTAGAGCATTTAGTATTATTCCACATTTCCTACTTTTTTGCTTTGTGAGAGGTTTTTTGTTTTGTTTTGTTTTGTTTTGTTTTTTAATTCAGAAGGCTAACTGTATGGGATTCAAATATCTATATATATTCATATCTGGGTTTATGATATAGATGTATGTATATAGTTGGAAGAATTATAAATATTAATATCTTGAAGATTTTTCTAGCATATACATAATCACAAATGTAGAAAACTCAAATTAGAAAGTTGAGAGTAGTAAATATGCATACAAATATTTATAGCAAAGCATGCTGACACCATTGCATACACTAGCAAGATTTCGCTGAAAGGACCCAGTTATAGCTCTCTCTTGTGAGACTATGCCGGGGCCTAGCAAACACAGAAGTGGATGATCACAGTCAGCTATTGGACGGGTCACACGGCCCCTAATGGAGGAGCTAGAGAAATTACCCAAGGAGCTATAGGGAACTGCAACCCTATAGGTGGAACAACAATATGAACTAACCAGTACCCAGGAGCTCTTGTCTTTAGCAGCATATGTATCAAAAGATGGCCTAGTCGGCCATCACAGCAAAGAGAGGCCCATTGGACTTGCAAACTTTATATGCCCCAGTACAGGGGAACGCCAGGGCCAAAAGGGGGGAGTGGGTGGGTAGGGGATTGGGGGGGGTGGGTATGGAGGACCTTTGGGATAGCATTGAAAATGTAAATGAGGAAAATACCTAATAAAAAAAAGAAAAAAAAGATTCACAGAAAAAAAATATATATATATAAACAAGCCAAACAGCTATCAGTGGGTTACCTGATAAGCTAAATGACTATGTAATTAAATTTGTTCATTTCTTTCTGAAAAGGAGCAGAGTACTCGTGTTATGTGTGGGTCTCAGAAACATACTAATGTCAAAACACCAAATGCACATACACAGAGGTCTGAATAATACATGCCTCTATATACATGAATTACTGAGCAAATGTCAATGTACTAGAGAGAAGACTGATAGTTGGTTGTTTATGTCTGAGGGTTAGGAATGAATAGAGACTTCACACGAATGAGAGAAGTTTAGGAGATAAGGAAAATACTCTAAACTCTTCAAACCATTTTGAATTGAAGATCATACAACCCTATACACTAAATATGAGTGAATTTTATAACAGGTGTTTCAAAGAAGGCAGAGAGAAGTTAGCATCGAGGGTAGGGGGTAAGAGAAAGGGGGTGGGTAATACAGCTGTGTTGGTCTGCAGAGGTTCCTAATTTGGGCTCTGAGTCATTTCTTCTCTGTACACACACACACACACACACACACACACACACATGCACGCACGCATGCGTGTATGCATGAGATTCATAGCCTCCTTTCCAGTGCACAGGATGTTTTCACCTGTTGGCTAGAAGTGTCTGAGAGTTGCTGACTCATCCTCTATCCTCCAATAGCATAATCAGCATTGATGATCGCAATCATGCTGCATCCGGCTCTCAACTCTATTCTTCAAAGCTGTAATAGCTTTAATCTCATTTGTAGCAAGAGGCCAGCATTTGGAATAGTCATCAGTCCTGATTAGTAGAAATTTGTCAATGTCACCTGTGCATCAAGGACAGGACAAGGCCACTAGAAAGGGTTCTAGAGACAGTGGCAGCTCGCAGAAAGAGAAGCCATACTCATAAGTTTGAATGTGTATGTCTGATAACTGTAAAAATTCTTTCTTTGCTTTCACTCCTCAATTTTGATAATGACCCTCCCTTGGCCATCTTTGTCATATTCAAAGACAATATTTGTAAAGTATGACTATACATACTGGCAATGTTGTAATCTTTATAATTAAAAGTATCTACCAGGGAGGAAAAAATAGGAAAGAATGACCCCTCATTTTATTTATTCAGAATAAAGGGTAACAAAAGTCAGGCAGTTGAAATATGATAAAGAGCCGGGCGGTGGGGGTATACACCTTTAATCCCAGCACTTGGGAGGCAGAGGCAGGCAGGCAGATTTCTGAGTTCGAGGCCAGCCTGGTCTACAAAGTGAGTTCCAGGACAGCCAGTGCTACACAGAGAAACCCTGTCTCAAAAAACAAAAACAAAACAAAACAAAACAAAACAGAAATATGATAAAGAAAGGTCTTTCTTCCTGTAAAAGAAAAGTGGTCTCAAGAGATACTGAGGAGCTTACGTACTTCTGTAATGCCTGTCGCCATTCATAACATCTATAGGAATCAAAAATACATCATGTTCAGTAGCGTTTCAGGTTGGAATAGACTAAGTACAAATTGATTTTCAGTCACGTTTTCAGTGTATAATTAAAAAAAATATTGAACAATGTAAAGGTACTTTTAGGTACATATGCATCACTGAAAGAACATTTCTTTTTTTTTTTTTTTCTTTTTTTTTTTCTGAGACGGGGTTTCTCTGTGTAGTCCTGGCTGTCCTGGAACTCACTTTGTAGACCAGGCCTGGCCTCGAACTCAGAAATCCTCCTGCCTCTGCCTCCCAAGTGCTGGGATTAAAGGCGTGTGCCACCATGCCTGGCTTGAAAGAATGTTCTTAACTATATGAAACTATATAGTAAAATAATCTGCAAAGGAAAGGGTCAGATACATATGTACATATGACCAATAATAAGAGAATAAGCACATTTCTTTTCTGTAGCTATGGGTGGATAATAACAGAATGGTCAGAATCCACATGAGAACTTCAGATATGGTGTCACATGAAGGTTCTTTCCTAAGGCTTTCACCATATCCTGTGCACAGTGCTTTAAGGAGTAGGACTCTGGAGAGACTTAAGGTAAGGAAGAGTAAAATGAAATTTGATGTCCTTGCCTGAAGGTACACTTGGGTTTTTCATAATGCAGCTGTTTCTAGAACAAATCTCCAGCTTACAACACGATAGTGGCTGCAAATGATTTTCAAGAACCAGTCTCACTAGTACATCAAAAGAACCCTAAATGGTCTGAAGGGAAGATATTGTTATCCACAAAGCCAGGAGGTGATTTCAAATCTGATTCTGGGGATAGTGAAACTCTTTCTTATTTTGTGCATGAATTGGAGATAGCTGGGGACCATCCTGGGCTACTTCCATCAACCTGGGTATATTGGTTTGCCTTGCATTTTCTTTGTTTTTCTTGATGTCATTGGGATCAGTGAAAAAAGGCAAATTGACAGAGTGCCACAAATTGTTTTCTGTCCATGTTTATCACAGAATGATAAAAACCTCTGCACGTCAGATCAAGAGAGATAGGAATTCTCAGAACCCAGTTCCACGTGTTATAGAACAGGAAGTGGCCATGCAAGGAGCCTATGACAGACAAGACAAAAGCTACTGTTAATATCAGACAGAGGTTAACCAAAATGATAACATCAGCATAATGCAGTGGTCAATCTAAATGATATGCCATCAAGAGAAAAGCAAGAAAGGACATTTCATGTTGTCTCTGTATTATTATCCTGTTTCAATATTGTGATTTGATAGGCTGATTGACATAACTGCATCATAATGTCTTTTAAGAAGAGCCAAAGTAGGCTTGTCTGTGCATTCACTTTGGAAATTATACATGCAAACTCCTAGGGACAACTTTATGAGCAAGACAAAACTTTCCCAAAGTATGGCTATGGCTAACCTAATTAGCATTCCATCAAAGTTCACACTCAGTCAAGCAAAGTCAATCTTCAAAAAATATTTACTGAAGTGCTATCATACATATCATTGGAAATATTGTTTCCTTCAAGGAAAATTAGAGCTTGCAGAACCATGTTTATGAACTGTACATTTTTTAATTGAAATGAACCCAAAAGAGCAGCAGTTCCCCAAGGTTATGCTCTAAACATTCAGGCTCTCCTGCCCTAAAAATGGAAAATTTGTTAATGAAGAGATGGCCAGGGTCAGTAAGATACAATTTCATGTGTCACGGACAGACCAGGTTAACTAAGTCCTTCATTTTACAGGTCTCAAGTTCAAAAGGCTGTGACTTAATAATATAAATGTTTACCCGATGATGAGGCTTAGTAGGAAACACCAAGCAAAACCAGGCTCTGACTGCAGAGTCTATCCTCAAAACACAGAAGCCTCATCTTCTCTACATTGACAGATGATTGTTGTGCTGTTGCTAACAAGTCCTCCAAATGGAATCTTGTATCATTCACAACAGAAAATACAATTGTCCGGATTCACTTATTTGTTGTCAGCTGAAAACTTCTTATGCTTTGGCTGCTGTGAAAACCCCTTTGATATCTTGCAAACAACTTCCTGGATGCACAGCCTTGTCAGAGAAGAGAGGAAGGATAATAAACTAAAGAGAGGAGGGGAAAGCACTCACTTTCCAAAAAGTAGAGAATAGAACTGGTAGTTGTATGTCATTATAAGAATAACAACTCTCATCCTTCTGGTCTGAACTGATGCCCTGAGCAGACCTTGGGCACTAGCACCTCACCCAGTCCCACAACACCCAGAGGAAGCTCGACAAGTCCAGAATCATAGGTGAGGAGGCCACAACATCTGCCCCAACAGTGGGAGTAACTGGGACCAGCTGGATCCAGGGACACAGAAACACCCTCCCTCCCCCACGCCTTGTCAGTGGCACTGGTTCCTTCTGGTCTGAGCCAGTGTCAAGCAGACCTTGGGCACTGGTCCCACACTCAGTTACACAATATCCAGAGGAACCTCAACTCTCAGGTGCTCTAACACACCCAGGACCACAGGACCTCAGGAGCTTGGTCATACCAGGATTTCAGGATCCCAGAGGCAACTTGACTCCCAGGAACTCTGACACACCCAGGATCTGAGGATAACAGGATCCAGAAATTACAGGATCACAGAACCAGTTGGACTTTGAGGGGTTCTCACACAACCAGGATCAAAGGATGGACAGGCTCCATTCAGAGACAGTGAGGGCAGGTCACACTAGAGATAACAAGATGTTGAGAGGCAATTGTAAAAACATAAGCAACAGAAACCAAGGTAACTTGGCATCATCGGAACCCAGTTCTCTCACCATAGCAAGTCCTGGATATACCATCACACTTGAAAAGCAAGATTCATATCTAAAATCACTTCTCATGATGATAATAAAGGACTTTAAAAAGGACATAGATAACTTCCTTTAAAAAAAAAAACTGCAGGAGAACACAGGTAAGCAGGTAGAAGCCCATAAAGGTGACAAACAAAAACCCCAAGAAGGACACATGTTCCACAATGTTCATAGCAGCCTTATTTATAATAGCCAGAAGCTGGAAAGAACCCAGATGCCCCTCAAAAGAGGAATGGATACAGAAAATGTGGTACATTTACACAATGGAGTACTACTCAGCTATTAAAAAGAATGAATTTATGAAAGTCCTAGCCAAATGGATGTACCTGGAGGGCATCATCCTGAGTGAGGTAACCCAATCACAAAGGAACTCTCAAGATATGTACTCACTGATAAGTGGATATTAGCCCAGAAACTTAGGATACCCAAGATATAAGATATAAGTTGCTAAACACATTAAACTCAAGAGAACGAAGACCAAAGTGTGGACACTTTGCCCCTTCTTAGAATAGAAAACAAAACACCCATGGAAGGAGTTACAGAGACAAAATTTGGAAGTGTGACGAAAGGATGGACCATCTAGTGATTGCCATATCCAGAGATCCATCCCATGATCAGCTTCCAAACGCTGACACCATTGCATACACTAGCAAGATTTTGCAGAAAGGACCCAGATATAGCTGTGAGACTATGCCAGGGCCTAGCAAACACAGAAGTGGATGCTCACAGTCAGCTATTGAATGGACCACAGGGCCCCCAATGGAGCAACTAGAGAAAGTACCCAAGGAACTAAAGGGAACTGCAACCCTATAGGTGGAACAACAATATGAACTAACCAGTACCCCGGAGCTCTTGTCTCTAGCTGCATATGTATCAAAAGATGGCCTAGTCGGCCATCACTGCAAAGAGAGGCCCATTGGACTTGCAAACTTTATATGCCCCAGTACAGGGGAACGCCAGGGCCAAAGAGGGGGACTGGGTGGGTAGGGGAGTTGGGGGGTATGGGGGACTTTTGGTATAGCATTGGAAATGTAAATGAGCTAAATACCTAATAAAAAACGGAAAAAAAAAGAAATAAAAAAGAATTGCATTGGCTTTAAAAAAAAAAAGAATTATAAGAAAACACAAACAAACAGGTGAAGGAATTGAACAAGACCATCCAGGATCTGAAAATGGAAATAGAAATAATAAAGAAATCACAAAGGGAGACAACCCTGGTGTCCTAGTCAGGGTTTCTATTCCTGCACAAACGTCATGAACAAGAAGCAAGTTTTAGAGGAAATGATTTATTTGGTTTACACTTCCATACTGCTGTTCATCACCAAAGGAAGTTAGGACTGGAACTCAAGCAGGTCAGGATACAGGAGCTGATGCAGAGGCCATTCAGGGATGTTTCTTACTAGCTTGCTTCCCCTGGCTTGCACAGCTTGTTTGCTTATAGAACCCAAGGCTACCAGCCCAGGGATGTTAATGCCCACAATGGGCCCTCCCCACTTGATCACTAATTGAAAAATGCCTTACAGCTGGATCTCAGGGAGGAATTTCCTCAACTGAAGCTCCCTTCTCTGTGATAGCTCTAGCCTGTGGCAAGTTGACACACAAAACCAACCAATACACCTGGAGATAGAAAACCTAGGCAAGAGATCAGGAGTCATAGATGCAAGCATCTCCAACAGAATACAAGAGATAGAAGAGAGAATCTCAGGTGCTGTAGATACCATAGGAAACACTGCAACAACAGTTAAAGAAAATGCAAAAAGCAAAAAGTTTTGAAGACAAATCATCCAGGAAATCCAGGACACAATGAGAAGATGAAACCTAAGGATAATAGGTACAGAAGAGAATGAAGATTTCCAACTTAAAAAAAAGGCCAGTAAATGTCTTCAACAAAATTATAGAAGAAAACTTCCCTAACCTAAAGAATGAGATGCCTATGAAAATGCAAGAAGCCTACAGAACTCTAAATAGACTGGAACAGAAAAGAAATTCTTCCCTTCACATAATCAAAACACCAAATTCACAAAACAGAGAAAGAATATTAAAAGCAGTAAGGGAAAATGTCAAGTAACATATAAAGGCAGACCTATCAGAACCACACCAGACTTCTCACCAGAGACTATGAAAGCTAGAAGATCCTAGGCAGGTGTCATCCAGACCCTAAGAGAACACAAATGCCAGTGCAGACTACTCTACTCAGCAAAACTCTCAATTGCTATCATTGGAGAAACCAAGATATTACATGACAAAACCAAACTTACAAAATATCTTTCCATAAATCCAGCCCTACAAAGGATAATAGGTGAAAAACTCCAACTCAAGGAGGGAAATTACACCCTAAAAAAAACAAGAAATTAATCTTCTTCCTACAAAAACAAAAGAAAACACAAGCATAATTTCACCTGTAATAACAAAAATAACAGTAAGAAACAATCACTTTTCCTTAATACCTCTTAATATCAATGGACTGAATTCCCCAATAAAAATACATAGAATATCAGAGTGTATATATAGACAAGACCAATCATTTTGCTGCATACAGGAAATGCACCTCAATGACAAAGACAGAAACTACCTCATAGTAAAAGGCTGGAACAAAATTTTGTGAGCAAATGGTCCCAAGAAACAAGCCGGAGTAGCCATTCTAATATTGAATAAAATTGACTTTCAACCAAAAGTTTTCAAAAAAGATAAGGAAGAACACATCATACTCCTCAAAGAAAAAAATCTACCAAGATGAATTCTCAATTCTCAACATTTATGCTCCAAATGCAAGGACACCCACATTCATGAAAGAAACTTTACTAAAGCTCAAAGCACACATTGCACCTCACACATAGTGTAAAACTTCAACACCATACTCTTAGGAATGGATCAAGTCCCATACCTAGACTTAGTGAAAGCAATATATGGCAAACAAGTAGCCAAAATTTAACTAAATGGAGAGAAACTTGAAGCAATCCCATTAAAATCAGGGACTAGACAAAGATGCCCACTCTCTCCCTATCTATCTATTCAGTATAGTACTTGAAGGTCTAGCTAGAGCAATTAGACAACAAAAGGAGGTCAAAGTGATACAAATTGAAAAGGGAGACATCAAAATATTACTTTTGGCAAATGATATAATAGTATACTTAAGTGACCCCAAAAATTCCACCAGCGAACTCCTAAAGCTGATAAACAATTTCAGCAAAGTGTCTATGTATAAAATTAACTCAAACAAATGAGTAGCATTCTTCTACTCAAGGGATGAACAGATTAAGAAAGAAATTAGGGAAACAACACTTCACAATAGTTCCAAATAATATAAAATACCTTCCTGTGACTATAACCAAACAAGTGAATAATCTGTATGACAAGAACTTCTAGTCTCTGAAGAAAGAAATCAAAGAACACCTCAAAAAATGGAAAGATCTCCCATGCTCATGGATTGGCAGGGTTAATACAGTAAAAATGGCCATCTTGCCAAAGCAATCTACTGACTCAATGCAATTCCCATCAAAATTCCAACTCAATTCTTCATAGAGTTAGAAAGAACAATTCTCTAATTTATTTGCAATAACAAAAAACCCAGTATAAAGAAAACTATTCTCAACAATAAAAGAACTTTTGGGGGAATCATCATTCCTGAACTCAAACTGTATTATAGAGCAACAGTGATAAAAATTGTATGGTATTGGTACAGAGTTAGGCAGGTAGATCAATTGAATCCAGTTGAAGTTCCAGAAATGAACCCACATACCTATGGCCACTTGGTCTTTTAGAAAGGAGCTAAAACTATCCAGTGGAAAAAAGACAGCATTTTCACCAAATGGCTGGTTCAACTTGAGGTCAGCATGTAGAAGAATGCAAATCAACCCATACTTATCTCCTTGTACAAAGCTCAAGTTCAAGTGGATCAATGACCACCACATAAAAACAGATACACAGAAACTACTAGAGGAGAAAGTGGGGAAGAGCCTCAAACACATGGGTACAGGGGAAACATTCCTGAACAGAATACCAATGGCTTATGCTCTAAGATGAAGAATCAACAAATGGGACCTCATTAAATTGCAAAGCTTCTGTAAGGCAAAGGACACTGCCGATAGAACAAAAGGGCAACCAAACAATTGGGAAAAGATTTTTACCAACCCTATATCCAGTAGAGGGCTAAGATCCAATATATACAAAATCAAGAAGTTAGACTCCAGAGAATCAAATAATTCTATTAAAAATGGGGTACAGAGCTAAACAAAGAATTCTCAACTGAGGAATCCCAATTGATTGAGAAGCACCTAAAGAAATATTCAACATCTAGTCATCAGAGAAATGCAAATCAAAACATCCCTGATATTCCATCTCACAGCCATCAGAATGGCTAAGATAAAAAAATCTGGTGACAGCAGATGATGGGGAGGATGTGGAGAAAGCAGAACACTCATCCACTGTTGGAATTGCAAGCTGATACAACCACTCTGGAAATCGGTCCGGTGGTTCCTCAGAAAATTGCATATAGTATTACCTGAAGACCTACATATACCACTCTTGGGCATATACCCAAAAGATTGTCCAACATATAACAAGGACACATGCTCCACTACATTCATTGCCATATTTATAGTAACCAGAACCTGGAAAGAACCCAGATGTCCTTCAACAGAGGAATGGATACAGAAAATGTGTTACATTTACACAATGGAGCTTTACTTAGCTATTAAAAACAATGAATTTATGAAATTCTTAAGCAACTAGAATGGATCCAGAGGATATCATCCTGAGAGAGGTAACCCAATCACATAAGAACCCACATGATATGCACTCACTGATAAGTGGATATTAGCCCAAAAGCTTGGAATATCAAAGATAAAATTCACAGACCATATGAAGCTTAGGAAGAAGGAAGACCAAAGTGTGGGTCCTTCGATCCTTCTTAGAAAGCAGAACAAATTGTATATTCGGTATTCTAAGTTTCTCAGCTAATATACACTTGTGTAGCAGAAGATGGACTAGTCGGCCATCATTAGGAAGAGAGGTCCCATGGTCTTGCAAACTTTATATGCCCCAGTACAGCGGAATGCCAAGGCCAAGAAGTGGGTGTGAGTGGGTAGGGGAGCAGGGTGGGGGGAGAATATAGGGAACTTTGGGAATAGCATTTGAAATATAAATAAAGAAAATATCAAATAAAAAAAGAAAGCAGAACAAAATACTCATGGAAGCAAATACGGAGACAAATTAAGGAGCTGAGTCTGAAGGAAAGGTCATCCAAAGACTACCCCAACTGGGGACCTATTCCATAAACAGTCACCAAACCTAGACACTTTTGTGAATGACAAGAAGTGCATGCTGATAGGAGCCTGATATAGCTGTCTTCTGAGATACTCTGCCAGAGCCTGACAAATACAAAGGCTGATGCTCAGAGCCAACTATTGGGTTGAGAACAGGGTCCCCAATGGAGTCCCCACAACGGAGGAGTTAGAAAAAGGACTGAAGAAGCTGAAATGCTTTGCAACCCCACAGAAAGACCAATAATATCAACCAACCAGACCCCCCCCAAGAGCTCCCAGGGAGTAAACCACCAAACAAAGAGTACACAGGGAGGGACCCATGGCTCCAGACACATATGTAGCAGAGGATGGCCTTGTTGGTCATCAGTGGGAGGAGAAGTACTTGGTCCTGTGGAGGTTTGATACCCCCATGTAAGGGGAATTTGAGGGAAGGGAATGGAGGTGGGTGGGTGGTGGAACACCCTCATAGAAGCAGGGAGAGGAAGGAAGGGATAGGGGGTTTCTGAAGGGAGGGGGTAACCAAGAAAGAGGACAACATTTGAAATGTAAATAAAGAAAATATCCAATTTTAAAAGAAAGAATAACGACTCTCGTGTTGATCTTATGATCCTGTTACCAGGTTTTGTATGGACTATTTAGAGGTAAACAGCTATATTAATGTACAGAAAAACATAATGTCTAGGGGGAAAGTCACATGATGTTTTTAATGGGACTAGGCCTATATAACTCTTGATGGAGTCCATTGAGTCCTAACTTGTGGTTTGACTGCAATTAAAACAATTAACATTTGAGATAGGGTTTTAAACTGAATTGCACCCTTACATTATAAAAGCCTATGCTTTTGGCATGATGTTTATATTAGTCTACTTGTGAAAAATAAAGAAACTTCATTTCTGAGATCTGCACTTGGCTGAAAAGTGTATCCCTGAAAATTATACCCATTCAGAATGTGAAAAACACCTATTAGGAGACAGGGTAAATACAGATATGATGAAGTTAAAGTCAGTCATACTTGATTGTAGTGGGCATTAAGTCCAATACCACATATGCTCTTGAAAGATAACAAAGAATGTTTGAGAAGAATAAAAAATAGGCAGGAATTTTGATGTTATATCTATAAGCAAAGGAATGTCCGAGATCCTGACGACTACTAGAGGAAACTTGCAAGGTCTAGAGAAGCCATTTTAGCATTTTCATAGAGAAGGTGTCTTCATTGCAGACCTCTAGGCTCCAGACTACGAGAGAATAACATCCTAGAGTTTTTACATCTAACTTTTGGAAACGTGCTACTCCATCCATAGGAATCTAAGGGTGGCATGTGTTTGAATATCTATTCATATACTAGTAGAATTTGGTTTACATCTAGAGTTTGCAAACCTAACCATCACCCTTCACTATTTTATGTCATGGTATTTGTAGTGGACTGGAACTGGCACTGAGGGAAGGTGGATGGAGAAATTGCAGTTCTATAAATTAGCCTCTTGCTTTGCCTCTGTAATTAAGATTAATAAAGTGAGTTCAGGTTGTTTTGAAACAACTGCCACTTCTACTTCAGCATCTCTTAGTATGAGGTTAGTGCTCTCATCTGTGAAATAGTGTGCTAGGACTCACTACAGTGAACTCCTTGAAGATTTATTGGATTAATGCATCAATAATGTATATGGGGTAAGTTGGCAGATATTAGGTGGTGTTTACTAACATAGATTGATTTCCTTAAAGGCATTACATATGGCTATCATCTCCATTATGATTATTGTTATTTGGGTTTTTCCTTTGTCCCCTACCACTTTCTTTGGTTTTATGTCTTAATATTGAGGACCGAACTCAAGGCCACACACATGACTGGTATTTATTTGTGGCTTTTTGTTTTGCTTTTAAATTTGAGATGGTGTATTAAGCAGGTTTCTTTAGAGAAACAGAAGAAAAGTGTGTGTGTGTGTGTGTGTGTGTGTGTGTGTGTGTGTGTGTGTGTTTATTAGATTGTCTTAGGCACTGTAATATGGGAAGTCCAAAATGGGCTGACTGCATACTGGAAAGACCAAGGGCCCAGAAGGTGCTCAATCTAAGAAGCTAAAAGCCTAAGAACCTAAGGTCTAAAGCTTGGAGTTCCCTAGAGACTTGATGGTATTTGTCCACACTGAAGAGAAAAATCTGTTCTGATGTTAGTGTATGTTCTTGCCAGCAGAGGTTGATGCTGCCAGAGTGATCAGGAAGAGAAGGCAAGCACATACATGCTGTTTCTCCTAGGTACACTCTTTTCCTTCATCCCTACTTACAACTGGGCAGCTCAGTCCAAGGTGTCACTCACCCTGAGATCAAAAATTTTGTCTCAGTTAATCCTGACTGGACATCCTCACAGACATCCTCAAAGTTGTGTATCCAAGCGGAGCATCACAAGCATGTTCCAGGCATGAATTTTGTGCATCAGAAAGCTTTAGGTGACTCCATCCTCTAAGCTATAAAAAAAGGAACACATATCAAACCATTACTGATAATTAATTATAAAAACAATTATGTTTTTATATGTATAATCTTATCATGTATTACAAACAAAAGGAAAAAAAAATTTTAGCAGTGAGATGGATGTGCTTGTTTATTTTCTCATACATAACCAAATCTTAGTTGAATATTTGACACCTTGAGATGGAGAGTATCATCCATGTTTTCCAGAGATGATCAATATTTTATCTTCATGATCATTAACCTGAGGATGATGCTTTGAGTAAATGCATGACACAGAATGGCAGTTAAACAAAACAGTTTCAAAAGATGTTGGAAACTTTTCCTAATCTTATACCATAATTCATCTAATGATTTTTCTTTTACAAAACTCAACTCAACATCTCAAACGGAATTAAAAAATATAATCTATTCTAACACAATTTAGCCAAACATTTAATAATTTGGCACTCATGTTGAAGAATGAGAGTATTATAAAACACTTAAATTACATGTCCAAAATTAAACCATTAAGTATTTATAAGCAGAAAATATATCTAGGGTAAAAATGCTGCACTCCATGTTATACTGTAGTCTCAAAATGGGAGACAAGTTGTTTCAGGCAATCTTGATGTCATTATACTACCATCTGTGCAAGGGGCACATATTCTGTGTGTAGAACAAAGGCTGATGTGAAAATACACAGTGCCACATGGCAGAGGAATGCCAGCAACAGCTCAGTAAATACTTACAATATTTTATTATTATCATTATTAATTAGGTAATTTAGTGGCCTTCATTCTGTTGTGGGAAGCCTCATGGGACATAACCTACAGTTAAAGAGCTGGATTCTCAAATTCTATCTTGATCTAACCTTGACCTATTCTACCTGAAAGCCTAGTCTATAGTTCAGCTTTGAAAATAGCAAGGTTTCCTGGTAACAAGGCCCGATAGATGCTCTTCCATCCATTGGATATGGTAAAACAGTTGGTTTGAGAGTGAAAATAGACTCTATTCAAATTACAGGAAAGAGAAAGCTTTGGAAACACACAAAGGTGGAGGAAGGATGCTGGAAAATGCAGAGAAAGCCATGCCTACAGTTAATCTCCCCAGTAAATGGCTGTAGCCACCTTTATTTTATTTTATTTTATTTTACCAATGGCTTTAAATTGTGGAGCAAGGTTTATACAACAAAAACCAGTGTCGGTGAGAAATCAATCCTCTGGAGGCAACCAGATCTTGTGGTTTATAATTTATCATTTATACACACAGCAGCAGATTACCCCCAAGTTGGGGGGACACAATCATAACATATGAGCCAAGCATAGCTCCAGTTATGCAGTTTCATGGCAGGGGCAGCAGAAATTACAATTGAAAGTCAATACAACTGAGAGACACAGGTGTTGCCACCCCAGGGGGAGCCCATACTTCTTAACAGCCCCAAAACTAGTTACCAGGGTTGGTGAGTCAGAAGTGATGTTTTGAGAGGGAACCTACTGGTGAACACAAGGCTACTCAGAGATCTGGGGAAGAAAGAACAGCCTCAGGTCAGGGACATTGCACTTGCAACAACCCCAGTATGAGGGAGACCCAGGGAAGCATCTGAAGAGATCAGGAAGTATAGTTACACATGCCTGTGAGCCCTTGACAAATGTGCTAGGAATAGAACACAGGTCCTCTGTAAAGCACTACACACTCTCAACTGCTGAGTCCTCTCTCCTGCCCTGAATCCTGGAGTTTGGTAGCTGGGAGTCTAGTGTCAGCTGGTGGCTCAGCCTTTAGAGATTTTGTGCTGTGCCTTTTGCTTCTGGAAAGGCGAGAGCTCTCTAGAGTTCAAGTGTTAGGCCAAATATACACAGCAATTAATCACTCCAGCAGAGTGGTTAATGATCAGAAGACCTTGAAACCCGAGAATGGTCCCTGTGTCAGCAGATCTCAAGGCTATGGGTCCTTCCCACACTGTTAGTGTGCTAGGGAGACAACCCCTATCAAGGTTGTAATCTAGGGAGTCTTTGGAAAAAATCTACTCTGCCCTCAAACTATAGAGCCAAGTGCAGCCAGCAGACATCTATGATATACAAAGACTATCAAAGAGAAGGCATGTCCAGTGGATAGCATAAACCTGACCAGAATAGACTGATCAAAACTACAGTATCAAAGCAGTGCACAAGTTCAAACTCAACCCATGCACATACCCAGCAGGCTCTGGATCATGAGGATGAAAAATGACGCCACTTCCATACTTCATGTGTCTGGTATTGTCTTTCTTCAACTACCACATAATTCTACTTTTACTTTACTGTGTGTTACTTTTATCACTTTGCACATGAATATAATTTTATTTACACAATTTTATTATTAAGCAAAGTACATTATTTATAATGTATTTTTTGATAACTTCATATATGAATGTTAATGTGTTTGATAATGAAGACCCCCATTACCATATATTTCCCCAACTCTTCCTGAACTACCTATTCTAAACTTCAAATTATCCACCCCTTCCATGTCTTATTTTATGACCCAAATAGTTTGATTAGGGTTAGTCGAATGAGCATAGGTAAGGGGTTACATATTACAGTATGGGTTACACCTCTGAAGAAAATGTCCCATCCCCCTAATTGTCAGGGGACCCTCGGGGAGGATTCGAACCTCTCAAATCCCTCCCCTATCCATGACAGAATATCTAAGAGCCCAGATTATGCAGTTAATCACAGACACGATAATTTTAAAAGTTGAGTAGCAATATCATAGCCAGGAGAAAAAAACCTATACAATACATCTCTTTATCCTTCAGGAAGACCTCTTATACAAAGTACCCTGAGCTTTGGAGGGTATAATACAACACATGTCCCTCATGGGGGGGAATGTTCCAGAGCACATATTCTCAACCCTTTTACTATGTGTGGTTCTCTGCATTAAACACTGCCCATTGCAAAATGGATGTCTTCCCATACTGGTGTGTGTGTGTGTGTGTGTGTTTACTCATACATTATACTGTTCTCATCCTTCATTTAACCTGTGGGTAAATAACCAGATATATTCCTATGTTTCTCTTTTCAATTATCACCCATACATTTAACTAATTTTATTTTTGAAGTTTTTCATCATTACAAAAATGTGTTTTACCCGTGGAAGGAGTTACAGAGACGAAGTTTGGAGCTGAGATGAAAGGATGGACCATGTAGAGACTGCCATATCCAGGGATCCACCCCATAATCAGCATCCAAACGCTGACACCATTGCATACACTAGCAAGATTTTATTGAAAAGACCCAGATGTAGCTGTCTCTTGTGAGACTATGCCGGGGCCTAGCAAACACAGAAATGGATGCTCACAGTCAGCTAATGGATGGATCATAGGGCTCCCAATGGAGGAGCTAGAGAAAGTAGCCAAGGAGCTAAAGGGATCTGCAACCCTATAGGTGGAACAACATTATGAACTAACCAGTACCCTGGAGCTCTTGACTCTAGCTGCATATATATCAAAAGATGGCCTAGTCGGCCATCACTGGAAAGAGAGGCCCATTGGACTTGCAAACTTTATATGCCCCAGTACAGAGGAACACCAGGGCCAAAAAGGGGGAGTGGGTGGGCAGGGGAGTGGGGGTGGGTGGATATGGGGGACTTTTGGTATAGCATTGGAAATGTAAATGAGCTAAATACCTAATAAAAAATGGAAAAAAAAACAAAAAAAAACAAAAACAAAAATGTGTTTTGAGTTACTTTTGTTTGTTTGTTTTTGTATTTGTTTTGTTTGAGACAGGGTTCCTCTGTATAGCCCTTGCTGTCCTGGAACTCACTCTATAGACTAGGCTGGCCTTGAACTCAGAAATCTGCCTGCCTCTGCCTTCCAAGTGCTGGGATTAAAGGTATGTACCACCACTACCCGGCTGGAGTTACTTTTTCTCACTATTAATATTTCTGGTTTCTTGTGTTTTCATCCCTTTTGTGAAATTTCCCATGTTCTTTCTTGCACTGCTCTATTGTTTACTTTAACCATGCTTCACCTTTCTTTCTTTCCCTGCTTCCTTCATTTATACCCTCCATTTCCTATTTCTGCAAAGTCACTAAATATGATTTAACCCCATTGAACAATGTACAGTGGTACTGTTATCTTTAGTTTTATGCTCATTTTGTCGAGTGTTATGGACCTTAATCAATTTTAAGGACTTCATACTGTATGTATTTGGATATAGTGCTGTTACAGCAGTCAGTTTATTCTTCTCTCAATGACTGAGCCTTCAAAAAGGTGCACATCAGGAAGACTCATGTAAAAGTGGATGAGAAATCCAAACCAACAGGCTGCAAGATCACAGTGTACAAACAATTAAAAAGCACAAGGTTGCTCTGCAGAATTCATCAATAAGTGAACTCAAAGTTACAGACGTGGGCAAATGAAGTTTGAAGGTTTCAAATGTTTACTAGAAAGATTTATTAGTAACAGGTCATGGTGGCAGGTGGCTTTAATTCCAGTACTCTGGAAGGTCCTGGGAGTTCAAGGACAGGCAATTATGCACAGCGTATTCCAGAACTGGATCTGTGTAATAGGGAGACCATGTCTCAAAAAAAAAAAAAATCAATTTTAACTTTCAGAAGGATAAAGTCAACACATAACTAAAGAAAGAAAATCCATCTACATCCTGGAGAAGAAAGCAAGCAACGTAAAGTTGAAAAAAATACACAAGAATATAAAAAATATAGATGAAAAGGCCTGAAAAGCAGAAGAGAAATAAAGCAGCCAGTTCCAAATTTTGAAAAGGCAACATGTAGACATATGGAGAGTAAAAACTTAATGAATCAATTGGATTTAAGGAGATAAATGATCACCATGGCAGGAATCACTAACAGAGATGAAGCAGAAGATGCAGTCTATGGCTAGAGAGTAAATATGGGGAGATACTTTATAAGATTTCCAGTAAAGAAGAAAGGTGTGTGAGCAGAGCACATGCTCAAAAGACAAATGTCAAGAATCCCTGGGAGAGGAGAGGAGATGAAAGTTAAAGAGTATCAAGGAATCCATCCAACTCAGTTGTCACATTCTAGACTAATATGCTGAAAAGCCAAACATAAGAGGAAATCCTTCTATGCTGTCTATGGTACATCATAGTTAAGATATCAAAAACACAAAGCAAAAAGCCACACTGCAGTGTGTGTATGTCACCTCAAATGCAAACAAATCAGAATAGCATGGAATGATATATTTCAAGCTTTGAGAATAAAGACCTGCCAATACAGATTGCTGTATTTAGCAAATCTATCTTAAAAGCTGATGGAGAACTGAAGACATTTCAAATCAGCGCAAACTAAAATAGTTCGTGACTATAAGCCAGCACTGCAGAGAATGCTTGAAGTACAAATGTACGCAGAGGAGGAAGAAAAACAACCTCAATAATGAGATCACAGAAAATAATAACTTGTTCAGAGGGACAGATGAACTAAAATTTTCTAGGAAGGAATCAATCTTGTCAAACTCAGGAAATCAGCAAATCCTATATTCAGGGATTGGTAAACATCTCACAATAAAACATATATGTATATATATTCAAAAATAAAGAGATACAGACTGCCTGACTGGAATAAAATAAATACTAAATTCAGCTTGTGTTGTCTCTAAGTGACATTTAGCTGATAAAGCACCTGGAAAGTATAATGTTTATAGTTAACATGACTGTATTTATAATGGTGACAAAGGAAATATGGGCAACCTCTTTGTACTCTTAGTCTCATTAATAAAATAATTTGTGAACAGACTCAAATGTAGCTCCATAATAATTTTATTATATTTTAAAACAAAACACCCAAGTGACAAGCTGCAAATCTCGACAGCTTCTAGAGGAGGAAGATACAAAGAAGAAAGAGCCATGTGCTTTGGATCAAGTCCAACGTGTTAGGAAAGCATGTTCAGAAAAAAATAAGATGGAAAAGTAAAAGAAAAAGATATACTTTTGAAATAATTTAGGAGGATGGTAACTTATGAAGTTGCATGATAACAACTCTGTAAGCAGCTATTCTAGAGGGCAGAATACTGAGAAGTGTCACTGTGTTATTAAATGGATAGTAATTCCTTCTATCTCTTTAGCATGGCCTAAAGTGCATCTACCTTCATGGGGATGGGAGAGGCTCTTGGCCAAGTGATTTTCCCGCCCAACTATAATGCTATCTCCACCCAGGCCAGGAATTTGATTCTGTTAAACAGATGAAAACAGTTTTCCCTCATTAGATTTTTTCTGCTACTCTAACAGAGTCACCATATAAAACACAAATGAGTGTGTCTAAGAACTTGCTTTCAGAAAAATAATGTATAAGAGGAAATTTGTACCCTAAACTTGGAGACCATCAACAATGAGACAGGATCCCAGACTAAATGAAGAGAGAGAGAGAGAGAGAGAGAGAGAGAGAGAGAGAAAATGAGGGCTTGAGGTTTCATCTTGAAGTTGCATGGTGTGGTGTCTTGTCACCAATAAGAAAAGTAAATAAAACAAGAAAGTGTTGTACAAAGAAGTCAGGAGACTGCTATGAACACTGCCTCATTTGTAGGGTTCTTTTAGAACTTGTTTTCCGGAAGAATGTGAAAGAATTTGGAGCTTGAAGCTAGAGAAACTCTAAAATGATATACACAGAGCTTAACGGTATGCCTGACTAGGACTGTAGAAGATCTGATTGCTGAGGAGGAAGGCAATGGAGGCTTGACTATTGGAATTTCAGAGAATAACAGCTCTCAGTTCAGAAATGGATTACAATCTCTCCCCCACACTTTGGTTTTGTTTTAGCAAAGAAATCAGCTGAACTCTATTGTGAGAGACCAAACTGTGGAAAACTAGGTCCCACAGTTACTCTCACCCTAAAGATCTGGCTGAACCTTTGAAGGGAATTATGTCACCCCCTCCTTCATTGTCTCCATCTGGTGCCTGAGACTGTCAGCTTCACTCCCTCCTTCACTTGGCGCCTAGAACTGCTTAGATTAAGGCAGCTTCACCTCCTCCTCCATGTCTCCTTTTGGTGCCTGGGACTGTTTCAGGGCCGACATTTCAAGATAAGCTGCAAGAAGCCTGTAATCAGCATTTGCCCCAGATGTCCATCCCTTTCTCTGTATTTTATTATGCCCCCTCGACCCCTCCCTATTTTCTCTCACTGTGTGCTTATAATCAGGCTCTTAGCCTTCATTAAACAGACCTTGACAACTCTTTGCTTAGTCTCGCTTCCCTTTTTCTACTCATTTCTCTTTCAGGTCCTTCTCAACCCACAGAATACCTAAGTCCTGCTGGACAGGACAAGTGGCACCTTCAATGTGGAGCTCAAGACATGGACCTTTGCCCTACAGAGACCCCAGAGACTAGCTCCAAGAGAAGTTTGTTGCAACTAGAAAAATAAGCTGTTTTGAGGAGCGCTCCTACTGCTCATAGGAGAAGCCGACCTCTGTGAGTGATTCGTCTCCACTAAGAAATGGGTACTAAACTGTCAAAGGAAGTGGTCTTCATCAGAGACCTGAAAGCTTCCCTCATGGAAAGGGGAGTTCTAGTTAAGAAAAAAGATTTGATTAACTTTTTTATTTTTATAGATCAAGCATGCCCCTAGTTTATCATTGACAGGGCAGAGATAAACCATAAAAATTGGTGAAAGGTAGGCAGAGATTTAAATGATAAACTAGCTAATGAGGGTCCCTGCAACCATCTTTTCTTTTGGGGGAGTAACTATCAGTAGCTACCACTGTGTCTCCTCTCCCTTCTCTGGCAGAATTCCCAGAAGAAGGAGATAAAGAATTAGAATTTGAACATGAGAGAGAGAGAGAGAGAGAGAGAGAATAAGTTTCAGAAAAGCAATAATCCCCTGTTTGGGACCTTTTAGCAAAAAAGAGGGAAAATGAAAATAAGCTATTTCAGAGCTCTCCTATGGACATAAGGAAATTGGGAGACATCCTGCTTCCTCTCTGGCTCCTAATGACATATTCTTAGCTCTGGTTAGGATATCTGGGTCCCTTTGAGACATCAAGTTCTAGTCCCTCTCTGTCCATTGTCTGTCCTTGGTGCACCATTTGTCCATATGTCTATTTATGTTTGTTTTTGTTTTGTTGTTTGAATGATTGTTGTTCTGTGTTGAGAAAAAAAATGGTTAAAACTTTATCTGCTGGCTGTCCATCCTTTGATTTAGTTTAACTTGTTTAAAAAGCAGTCTCAATTTGCACAGCAGAAACTGATAAGTTACACTGCACTGTGGATGGGAGTCAAGTACAGCTGGAAAAGCCCTGCTAGAGGCTGATTATTTACACAGGAGCTCTTAAAGGGGCAGGCAGCCTTTTGCTTGTAACAGAAAGTTAGCTTAAAATTGGGAACTCAGGGTTGGAGTCATTCTAAACAGCATGTGGCATGAACGAACCCAGGAAAACAGGCCTTTAAAGATACTTCAAAATAGGGATAATCTTTGGGCAAGGACTCTGGCAGAGTGCTCAGATTGAGAAATGTTTGCATTTGGGTTGACGCTGAGCTCAGAGGGGAGCAGTCTCAGCGAGGCTTGTGTGGCACTTCTTTGGTTTCCCAAACTGTGACTAGGGAAGTTCTTGGAACCTCACCTCTCCCTGCCTTCAGGGAGAATTCCTTAAGATTCAGAGGCAATATATTTTAATACTTAGGGTTTTTAGTTATATACTAGAAAATCGTGGTACAGAAAAATCTAAAAAGGAAAAATTGATTTGCTTCAAAATTTTATTTTCAAAAGCTTCCAGGAGATGTTAATTGGCTAAGACCTCACCGTGAGGCCTTAAAGCAACTTAAACCTTTGTTAGGTGCTATCTACTGAGATTCAAAATTACTGGTGAGAAAGAAAAATGTTTCACAGAAAGCAGAGGAAACTTCTGTGATCAATGGTTATCAATTATAACCAATGGTAATTAAATATTACCTGCTCATTTTCTTTATGTGCCCACAACAAATCTTTGGCAAGAGAAAACATTGTGTAAAATCATCCTTCTTCACCTCAAAGTAAAGTTTTAGCATCCTATTAGGCCACTGTGGTGCTAATAAAGAATTGTAAGATACATTCATATATTTTAGAAAAACTATAACAAAAATTGTGTCTTAAGAACCTGATTGAGTTCCTGTTCCTTGTTCCAAACAGCCATTTATTTGGCTATTACAGAATATTGATGTTTGATCTCTTGCATACCGTCATTTAAATAAAATTGATAATCATTATCCTAAGATAGTTAAAAAATTGTTTTTATGCATGCTTCTATATCTTCTATAAATTCATGCATGCATGCATGCATCCCATTTACTGTGTTTAAAAATAGCCCTTCTATGGGAGAAAAGTATATGTGAATTGGATCACACACTTATTCTTTTGAGTTTCCTCCTGTTTCAGCACAGATAATTAAATTGTGTGCTGTAGGTGGTGTTTTAAAATGTTGAACAACCAAACTTTAATATTAATAGACAATATTATATCTCAGAGCTTACAATTGCTTAAAATTGTTCATCCCGCAGATGCTATTAATTCTCAATCTTGCAATTGCTTATGCAACTTATAAGAAAAAATACTGTTCCTTTATGAAGAGTGTTTTTGGACAGTTAAGAAATTGTCCTGGGTTGCCTGGAAAAGACCCCCAGGATTTGCTTTTGTGTTATAGAGGTTTACATAAAGCTTTAACTGATAAGCTCCTGAAAGGATACAAACTCAGGATCCTTATAATTATTTGGGTTTTAGACTTACTAATCAAGCTGTTTTTCCCTAGAAGATAGTTATTCACAGAGACAACTTAAGGACTTTGAATAATTTTCAAAAAATGTTAGGTGATATTAATTGGCTTCGCCCCTATTTAAAGCGTACTACAAGGGATTTAAAACCTTTGTTGATAGTCTTAAAGGGAGTTCTGATCCAACCTCCCCTAGATCTTTAACCTCAGTAGGATTTCTGGCCTTACAACAAGGGAAAAAAGCTATTGAAGAGCAATTTGTCACTTATATAGATTACTCTTTGCCTTTACATCTGTTAATTTTTAATATGATTCATATGCCTACAGGATTGTTATGGCAAAAGTCTCCTCTAATGTGGATACATTTGAGGATTTCTCCTAAACGTAATATCTTGCCATATTATGAAGCCGTATCTCAGATGGTTATCCTTGGAAAGAAGCAGGCACTAACTTATTTTGGCAAAGAGCCAGATATTGTAAAACAGTGTCCTAAATGTATTACATTACCTTCAGTGCCACCTTTAAGAGTTAATCCACGAGGTCTTATGACTAATCATATTTGGCAAATGGATGTAACTCATTATATAGAATCTGAAAAATTAAAATATATACATGTTTGTATTGACACTTGTTTAGGATTTCCTTTTGCTTCTCTCCATACAGGAGCGGCCTCTAAAAATGTAATTGATCATTGCCTACAAGCCTTTAATACCATGGGATTGCCTAAACTTATTAAGACAGATAATGGGGCATCCTATTCTGCAAGAATTTTACTTCGTTTTGTAAAGAATTTGGCATCAAACATAAAACTGGAATTCCTTATAACCCCATGAGACAAGGAATAGTTGAATGTGATCATCGTACTTTAAAAAATTGGCTATATAGTCTCCTTCTTTATATATTCAAAATAGTAATGGTCTAAGATAATATTTTGGTATTTTTAGAGAATGTGCATGTCAAATTGTAAAAAAATTTGATATTGGTATCCACAGTTCCTACCTGTTTCCACATAATGGTGTTAATTCTTGAGGACCTATACTTAATCAATTGCTGCAAATGAATGCTCTTATTTCTGATTAATAAATAAATAAATTATACACATGAGATTATAATAACTTTTCAAGCATTCTAGTTACAACCACGCTTTAAGAGAAACAATTGAAAGTGTAACTAGTCACTGCCCATGTTATATTAAAACTGACTATAACAGTCAAGTATTTAAGATGTTTTGTCAACATTTTAATAATTCTCAAAGACAAGGTATTGTGGAACTTTTAAAAAAATCTATCTTCTTAAAAACAAAGAAGGGGAGAAATTATACCCCCATGCATATTATTTAAATCATACTTTTATTTTTAAGAATTTTGAAATTTGGATGTCAAAGAACTTAATAAATGCCTTATAGTATCTTAAAACTAGACATAATCATGTCTAGGTGAGATGAAAAGGATCCACTTATTGATACATGGCATGAGCCTGTTCAGATATTTAATATGGGGAAAAGGGGGCAGTGTTTCTGTTTTTTCCACAGAATGCTGCAGAAGCATGGTAGCTTCCACAATGATTCGTGTGACAGGCTGACCTGTGAGTTCCTGAGTGCCCTGACACTGGTGACAAGAAAGCTGTGTTGAGTACACAGAGAAAGGAATCAGGGAGACCAGCCACTTGCAAACAAGATGAAGAAACTTCCTATCTCTGCCATGGGCTAAAGAAAGGAGAGCCAACCTGGTGTCAACTTGAGGACAACTAAAAATGATGACCCGTGAGGCGAAGGGACTGCTACAGTGTATTTGACAAGATTTTGTCAGAGACACTGTTTTTGGCCATTCAGGCCAACTCCCCTATAGCTGTGAAAGCTTGCGTACCTTACCTATATGCTATACTGTTAGATAATTTTAAGAGTTAAGATCACCAATCTTGGCAAATCTTTTCATATTTATTGTAATTGTTGTCAATTAACTAATTGCGTAGATCCTAATGTAGATAAGGAATCTGCTGTTATGCTTTTGTTAAAGAGACCTGCTTATGTTTTGCTGCCTGTTAGAGTTAGGAAATGATCCTTGGTTTAAAAATCCGGGAATGCAAACTTGGAGAAGGTCAAATGAGCAATTTTAGGAATTACTGCCTTAATTGCAATTTTAACTTCAGTGTTAGATCAGCATCTACATACTGCTCATTTTGTTAATGATATGCATAAGAATATTTCCATAGCTTTGTCAGAGCAACTTATTATAGATAAAAATTGGAGGCAAAGGTTAATGTCCTAGAAGTAGTAGTCTCAGAAATAAGGCAGGATATAGCAAATATTAAGGCTACAAAGAGAGAAATTTCAGATATTAAAAGGATGTTGCCTATTCAGTGACATTCACAATTGTCTCTAGTATTGTTAGAGAGATAGTGAAAGAACTCAGGCTTTACTTTCCCCTCTATAGAGTTAGAAATCTCAAAGCAAGCTTAACAATGTAAGTTTATAATTCTTATCATAGTTATGTACAGCAGAACTTATTGTTACCACAGTTAATGCCTCACTACAAGCCATTAATGAGGCCAATTCTACCCATGCTAGGGATTGTTAGATTTGTTGTTTGTCCCAGCCTCCTCTTTATGAATTAATAGCCCTTTTTGGAGAGGTGTTTGCCACCCCTGATACTTCCTTTCTGAGATAGCATCTAGAGTCTAAAGAAGGGCTGACTCTTGGCCAAATATCTGGTATTGGTCTCTGTCTTTTAGGACCCCAGATGCTTCCCCCCTCACCCCTGTTTGATGTGTATAATCAAACCCTGGCTCTCAACCTTGCTTCCTAGCCTTTTGGGACGCTTTGTGGGCATTCTGTTGCTTTTGTCATTTGGCCCTTGGGCTTTCAACGGATTGACCAGTTTTGTTAAGTTACAGATTGATTCTGCCTTAAACAAAACAGTTGCAGTCCACAACCATAGACTAGACATTGGAGACTCAGCTGAAGACCTCTTATTTGACAATGCACAGAGGGCAGCCATTGGCCTTCAATTATCCACCCTTGCTGCAGAAACAGAGCCTTCTTGGTTCCATAAGCTGTGGAAATGACAATGATGGATGGGGTGACCTCCAGATCTTTTTTTTTTTTTTTTTTTAAGATTTTTTTTTCTGTTTTTTTTCTCATTTTTTTTCCATTTTTAATTAGGTATTTAACTCATTTACATTTCCAATGCTATACCAAAAGTCCCCCATATCCACCCACCCCCACTCCCCTGCCCACCCACTCCCCCTTTTTGGCCCTGGTGTTCCCCTGTACTGGGGCATATAAAGTTTGCAAGTCCAATGGGCCTCTCTTCCCAGTGATGGCCGACTAGGCCATCTTTTGATATATATGCAGCTAGAGTCAAGAGCTCCGGGGTACTGGTTAGTTCATAATGTTGTTCCACCTATAGGGTTGCAGATCCCTTTAGCTCCTTGGCTACTTTCTCTAGCTCCTCCATTGGGAGCCCTATGATCCATCCATTAGCTGACTGTGAGCATCCACTTCTGTGTTTGCTAGGCCCCGGCATAGTCTCACAAGAGACAGCTACATCTGGGTCTTTTCAATAAAATCTTGCTAGTGTATGCAATGGTGTCAGCGTTTGGATGCTGATTATGGGGTGGATCCCTAGATATGGCAGTCTCTACATGGTCCATCCTTTCATCTCAGCTCCAAACTTTGTCTCTGTAACTCCTTCCATGGGTGTTTTGTTCCCAAATCTAAGGAGGGGCATAGTGTCCACACTTCAGTCTTCATTCTTCTTGAGTTTCATGTGTTTAGCAAATTATATCTTATATCTTGGGTAGCCTAGGTTTGGGGCTAATATCCACTTATCAGTGAATACATATTGTGTGAATTTCTTTGTGAATGTGTTACCTCACTCAGGATGATGCCCTCCAGGTCCATCCATTTGGCTAGGAATTTCATAAATTCATTCTTTTTAATAGCTGAGTAGTACTCCATTGTGTAAATGTACCACATTTTCTGTATCCATTCCTCTGTTGAGGGGCATCTAGGTTCTTTCCAGCTTCTGGCTATTATAAATAAGGCTGCTATGAACATAGTGGAGCATGTGTCCTTCTTACCTGTTGGGGCATCTTCTGGATATATGCCCAGGAGAGGTATTGCTGGATCCTCCGGTAGTACTATGTCCAGTTTTCTGAGGAACCGCCAGACTGATTTCCAGAGTGGTTGTACAAGCCTGCATTCCCACCAACAATGGAGGAGTGTTCATCTTTCTCCACATCCACGCCAGCATCTGCTGTCACCTGAATTTTTGATCTTAGCCATTCTCACTGGTGTGAGGTGGAATCTCAGGGTTGTTTTGATTTGCATTTCCCTGATGATTAAGGATGTTGAACATTTTTTCAAGTGCTTCTCTGCCATTTGGTATTCCTCAGGTGAGAATTCTTTGTTCAGTTCTGAGCCCCATTTTTTAATGGGGTTATTTGATTTTCTGAAGTCCACCTTCTTGAGTTCTTTATATATGTTGGATATTAGTCCCCTATCTGATTTAGGGTAGGTAAAGATCCTTTCCCAATCTGTTGGTGGTCTTTTTGTCTTATTGACGGTGTCTTTTGCCTTGCAGAAACTTTGGAGTTTCATTAGGTCCCATTTGTCAATTCTTGATCTTACAGCACAAGCCATTGCTGTTCTGTTCAGGAATTTTTCCCCTGTGCCCATATCTTCAAGGCTTTTCCCCACTTTCTCCTCTATAAGTTTCAGTGTCTCTGGTTTTATGTGAAGTTCCTTGATCCACTTAGATTTGACCTTAGTACAAGGAGATAAGTATGGATCGATTCGCATTCTTCTACACGATAACAACCAGTTGTGCCAGCACCAATTGTTGAAAATGCTGTCTTTCTTCCACTGGATGGTTTTAGCTCCCTTGTCGAAGATCAAGTGACCATAGGTGTGTGGGTTCATTTCTGGGTCTTCAATTCTATTCCATTGGTCTACTTGTCTGTCTCTATACCAGTACCATGCAGTTTTTATCACAATTGCTCTGTAGTAAAGCTTTAGGTCAGGCATGGTGATTCCGCCAGAAGTTCTTTTATCCTTGAGAAGACTTTTTGCTATCCTAGGTTTTTTGTTATTTCAGACAAATTTGCAAATTGCTCCTTCCAATTCGTTGAAGAATTGAGTTGGAATTTTGATGGGGATTGCATTGAATCTGTAGATTGCTTTTGGCAAGATAGCCATTTTTACAATGTTGATCCTGCCAATCCATGAGCATGGGAGATCTTTCCATCTTCTGAGATCTTCCTTAATTTCTTTCTTCAGAGATTTGAAGTTTTTATCATACAGATCTTTCACTTCCTTAGCTAGAGTCATGCCAAGATATTTTATATTATTTGTGACTATTGAGAAGGGTGTTGTTTCCCTAATTTCTTTCTCAGCCTGTTTATTCTTTGTATAGAGAAAGGCCATTGACTTGTTTGAGTTTATTTTATATCCAGCTACTTCACCGAAGCTGTTTATCAGGTTTAGGAGTTCTCTGGTAGAATTTTTAGGGTCACTTATATATACTATCATATCATCTGCAAAAAGTGATATTTTGACTTCCTCTTTTCCAATTTGTATCCCCTTGATCTCCTTTTGTTGTCGAATTGCTCTGGCTAATACTTCAAGTACTATGTTGAAAAGGTAGGGAGAAAGTGGGCAGCCTTGTCTAGTCCCTGATTTTAGTGGGATTGCTTCCAGCTTCTCTCCATTTACTTTGATGTTGGCTACTGGTTTGCTGTAGATTGCTTTTATCATGTTTAGGTATGGGCCTTGAATTCCTGATCTTTCCAAAACTTTTATCATGAATGGGTGTTGGATCTTGTCAAATGCTTTTTCTGCATCTAACGAGATGATCATGTGGTTTTTGTCTTTGAGTTTGTTTATATAATGGATTACATTGATGGATTTTCGTATATTAAACCATCCCTGCATCCCTGGAATAAAACCTACTTGGTCAGGATGGATGATTGCTTTAATGTGTTCTTGGATTCGGTTAGCGAGAATTTTATTGAGGATTTTTGCATCGATATTCATAAGAGAAATTGGTCTGAAGTTCTCTATCTTTGTTGGATCTTTCTGTGGTTTAGGTATCAGAGTAATAGTGGCTTCATAAAATAAGTTGGGTAGAGTACCTTCTACTTCTATTTTGTGAAATAGTTTGTGCAGAATTGGAATTAGATCTTCTTTGAAGGTCTGATAGAACTCTGCACTAAACCCATCTGGTCCTGGGCTTTTTTTGGTTGGGAGACTATTAATAACTGCTTCTATTTCTTTTGGTGATATGGGACTGTTTAGATGGTCAACTTGATCCTGATTCAACTTTGGTACCTGGTATCTGTCCAGAAATTTGTCCATTTCGTCCAGGTTTTCCAGTTTTGTTGAGTATAGCCTTTTGTAGAAGGATCTGATGGTGTTTTGGATTTCTTCAGGATCTGTTGTTATGTCTCCCTTTTCATTTCTGATTTTGTTAATTAGGATTTTGTCCCTGTGCCCTTTAGTGAGTCTAGCTAAGGGTTTATCTATCTTGTTGATTTTCTCAAAGAACCAACTCCTCATTTGGTTAATTCTTTGAATAGTTCTTCTTGTTTCCACTTGGTTGATTTCACCCCTGAGTTTGATTATTTCCTGCCGTCTACTCCTCTTGGGTGAATTTGCTTCCTTTTTTTCTAGGGCTTTTAGATGTGTTGTCAAGCTGCTAGTATGTGCTGTCTCCCGTTTCTTCTTGGAGGCACTCAGAGCTATGAGTTTCCCTCTTAGAAATGCTTTCATTGTGTCCCATAGGTTTGGGTACGTTGTGGCTTCATTTTCATTAAACTCTAAAAAGTCTTTAATTTCTTTCTTTATTCCTTCCTTGACCAAGGTATCATTGAGAAGAGTGTTATTCAGTTTCCACGTGAATGTTGGCTTTCCATTATTTATGTTGTTATTGAAGATCAGTCTTAGGCCATGGTGGTCTGATAGGATACATGGGACAATTTCAATATTTTTGTATCTATTGAGGCCTGTTTTGTGACCAATTATATGGTCAATTTTGGAGAAGGTCCCGTGAGGTGCTGAGAAGAAGGTATATCCTTTTGTTTTAGGATAAAATGTTCTGTAGATATCTGTCAGGTCCATTTGTTTCATAACTTCTGTTAGTTTCACTGTGTCCCTGTTTAGTTTCTGTTTTCACGATCTGTCCTTTGAAGAAAGTGGTGTGTTGAAGTCTCCCACTATTATTGTGTGAGGTGCAATGTATGCTTTGAGCTTTACTAAAGTGTCTCTAATGAATGTGGCTGCCCTTGAATTTGGTGCGTAGATATTCAGAATTGAGAGTTCCTCTTGGAGGATTTTACCTTTGATGAGTATAAAGTGTCCCTCCTTGTCTTTTTTGATAACTTTGGGTTGGAAGTCGATTTTATCCGATATTAAAATGGCTACTCCAGCTTGTTTCTTCAGTCCATTTGCTTGGAAAATTGTTTTCCAGCCTTTCACTCTGAGGTAGTGTCTGTCTTTTTCCCTGAGATGGGTTTCCTGTAAGCAGCAGAATGTTGGGTCCTGTTTGTGTAGCCAGTCTGTTAGTCTATGTCTTTTTATTGGGGAATTGAGTCCATTGATATTAAGAGATATTAAGGAGAAGTAATTGTTGCTCCCTTTTATTTTTGTTGTTAGAGTTGGCATTCTGTTCTTGTGGCTGTCTTCTTTTTGGTTTGTTGAATGATTACTTTCTTGGTTGTTCTAGGGCGTGATTTCCGTCCTTGTATTGCTTCTTTTCTGTTATTATCCTTTGAAGGGCTGGATTCGTGGAAAGATATTGTGTGAATTTGTTTTTGTCGTGGAATACTTTGGTTTCTCCATCTATGGTAATTGAGAGTTTGGCCGGGTATAGTAGCCTGGGCTGGCATTTGTGTTCTCTTAGTGTCTGTATAACATCTGTCCAGGCTCTTCTGGCTTTCATAGTCTCTGGTGAAACGTCTGGTGTAATTCTGATAGGCCTTCCTTTATATGTTACTTGACCTTTCTCCCTTACTGCTTTTAATATTCTATCTTTATTTAGTGCATTTGTTGTTCTGATTATTATGTGTCGGGAGGAATTTCTTTTCTGGTCCAGTCTATTTGGAGTTCTGTAGGCTTCTTGTATGATCATGGGCATCTCTTTTTTTATGTTTGGGAAGTTTTCTTCTATTATTTTGTTGAAGATATTAGCTGGCCCTTTAAGTTGAAAATCTTCATTCTCATCAATTCCTATTATCCGTAGGTTTGGTCTTCTCATTGTGTCCTGGATTACCTGGATGTTTTGTGACCTCCAGATCTTATAGTGGCCGAGGGCCATAAGCTGTGAAGTTACCAATGGTGGGATCTTGTGGTGCCACGAGCCAGATGCACACCACATATCGGCTGCCAGGTTACCCAATGAAGGCATTATTGTGGGTCCACTGCCTGGGTGCCCATCACAAATACCAGTGGCCTGATCAAGTCATTGGAATAAGACTTGGTGCCAGGAGTGGGGACAGCTCGCATAGCCTAAGACAGGGGCCTTGCCCACCTAGGACTTGAAAAGGCCTAGCTATCACGGTAATTGGACATGGACCCTGAAAAAGGCCTAAGACAGGTGCTTCACCGACCCTCTTTTCATGGCCACCCTCCTGCTTTAATAAAGAAAAAAGGGAGAGATTTGAGAGACCAAACCATGCGACCAAACTAGGTCCCACAGTTACTTTCACCCTATAGATCCAGCCGACCCTTTGAAGGGAATTATGTCACCCCCTCCTTCATTGTCTCTACCTGGTGCCTGAGACTGTCAGCTTCACTCCCTCCTTCACTAGGTGCCTAGAACTGCTTAGATTAAGGCAGCTTCACCTCCTCCTCCATGTCTCCTTTTGGTGCCTGGGACTGTTTCAGGGCCGACATTCCAAGAAAAGCTATGAGAAGCCTGTAATCAGCATTCACCCCAGATGTTCATCCCTTTCTCTGTATTTTATTATGCCCCTTCAACCCCTCCCTATTTTCTCTCACTATGTGCTTATAATCAGTCTCTTAGCCTTCATTAAACAGACCTTGACAACTCTTTGCTTGGTCTTACTTCCCTTTCTCTGCTATTTCTCTCTCAGGCCCTGGTCCTTCTTGACCCATGGAATAACTAAGTCCTGCTGGTCAGGACAATTTATGTACTCAGAACATGAATTAGGCTGGACTAAAGAAAATGGACTCATTTACTTGATGAATAAAGTTTCAAGACAGCACAGAATTCAGCCTTTGGTATTGTTGCTATGTACTGCTTTTATTCAGGTCTGTAATGAGAAAGACAAGGGGGTCAGTATGACAAGAGAATATGTAGTTTGGTAGGAAGGGAGCTTGAGTACATTTAAAGTTGCAGGCAATGGGAGTAACACAAGGAAGCTAAGCTTGTTGCATAGAAAATGACCTATAAATGGAAATCTTAATGCATTTACTTAGAAAATAGGCAAGGTGTTATGAGTAGAGTAGAATTCCCATCAGCAGCTCCAACTTGTAAAAGTAGAAATACTTATGAGTGAAGACAATGCAAACTGTGAATGTCACCAAACAGAAACCATGCTCAAAAAACAACTATGAAAGAAGTGTTTCCTTAGAGTTAGCATTAGTAGCACACAAATAATGTAACTGGTATGAAGTAGGACAACAGAACTTTCCAATAATAGCAGGTTGGTCATGGTTGCTGGCATGAGTGATGTCACAGAAAAGGTTTCATTCGGGCTGCATTGAGGTTCTAGAAAGTTATGAGACAAAGAAGTGTGATGTATGCTCAGATTCCTTGCAAGGAATCCAAGAAAAAAACATTGTGTAAAGTTAGGAAAACAAAGCCCAAATTTTAGTGGTGACTCCAGTATTTTGGAAACACAAAGAAACATAAGAAACACAAAGAAATGCTAAGGAAATCTGAAGGGAGAGGTTGGAAGTGGCCCAAGAGAGATAAAAGTATCATAGAATCCAGCAAAGAGTTGCCTTTAAAAAATGAATAAAATTGTAAAAATGTAGCCAAACACACAAATGAACAGACTAAATGCTCATATTAAAATTAGAGGTAAAAAAATTAGAGGTTCTTAAATTTCCAAGGAAATACAGAGATTCTTTAGAGCCTACTTTGATACTTTATCTTCCAAATACTTGGGAAATCTAGAAGCAGTAGAAAAAGTCATACATACTTATGTTATTTGAGAGCATATAAATAACTGAATGTAGATGCATTGCAAAGTGTAGCAAGATATAATCTTCGGTGTAAGAGTAACATCGCTGTTAGGATTGTAACCAAACACTTTATAACTGGATTTAAGTCCAACTCCATACGAGAGAACTCACACTTGGGCAAGAATTGGTCACTTGGTAGATTACAGACACTAGGGTTAAATCTACTACTAGTTATCTTTGTATTAGCAGATTAGCATAGCTATCAATGCTCATCAGAGAAGATTCTTCAGCTGGTCAGAGTACAAACTAAGAGACTGGCATTATCAGGCTTAAATAGGCCATATCTGTTAGAAACCCTGCTTTCAAGGCTCCAAGAAGGAGCCAGATGTTAAAGAGAGTATTGTTACAATGGAGAGGACATAACAGGGATGTTACACAGTGGCTATGGCTGTGTGAAAAAGAGTTGCACAATATCTATCAAGTCAGCCAAAACTCTTACTACATCATTTTTGGGTATCTGCATCAAAGACTCTAAGTCAGTATGCTACATAAATACCTGCACATTCGTTTTTATTGCTGTGTCATTCACAACAGCTAAGAAGTGAAATCAGCTTAGATGTATAATCACAGAGTAATAGATAAAGAGAATGTGTAACACAATCATTAGTGTGAAATTTTGTTCAGCCGTGAATAAAAATGAAATACTGGCATTTGCAGAAAAAGGAAAATGGATGAACTTGAAAATCATTATATTAATGGGAAAAGGCCAGAATCAGAATAAGAAATATTAGATTTTCCTCTATTATATAGGGCCCAGATTTGCATGCTCTCTCTCTCTCCCTCCCTCTCCCTCTCCCTCTCCCTCTCCCTCTCTCTCTCTCTCTCTCTCTCTCTCTCTCTCTCTCTCTCTCTCTCTCTGTGTATAATCTTGGAGGTGTAGAATTATTATAAATTCAGTCAGTTTGATAATTAATAAATACCACTATAAGTTCAGCCTTGTTGATTTGACATGCATCCACATCTCCATATGTTAAACTTACTTTCCAAATAAAGATAAAAACAATGCTATAATTCTACCTAATAGTGTATTATATTCATGTGCAACTGACACATGTTCTATAACAGGTGATGAAGTCCTTCAAGGAAAGTCCTTCTTGTAATATCCTGTAGTTCAGATACGACAATGGATATTTAAGTGCTTAAGTACTAATAACAATTTGATTGGTGTTATGACACATGATAAAGGAATATGAGGAAAGCACTTAATGTGTGTCTGAATAACAAACATGTAATCTAAACAAAATATGAGACAAACACTTAGGACTGTTAACATGACTTTCTGCAACTGGTCCTGTGAATGTAGATGGTATTTATAACAACCTTCAACTCATTCTGTTTTGTTTGTTTGTTTTGCTTTTTTTACTTCCAGGGAGCACTTTAGCAGATCTTTGTTGTTTCCCCATAGAGATAGCCATACCTTCATTCCAGAAAATTCCAGCACATTGGATTGGGTTGTTGACTGTTGATGATTCTCCTAGTCTTTAATCTCACACATGGTTCCCCCTGGGGAAATCTGGATAAGTCACCCTTGCTATTACTGTAATTCTGTTCTTAGCCTGTATCCCTTCTGACATGTGGGATCCAAAGTGGCCATGGCTGGAGGAGTCTTAGCTTCCAGATCAATGGAATGGTCACTGTGCTTTCTGCACAGGTAGAGTGTGTATATCGGATACTGATTCAGAGCATATACCTTGTCCCATCCCTGCAAGCTCTCACCACTTACTTGGGACTGTAACTGTGCTTTCAAATGCCCATCTCATCATCTTAATGAGCAGATGATTCAGATTGTGGGAACATGATAAAACCATTTAGTTCTATGAGCATGATCCAACCACCTCTCTTATTTGGCTGTTAAGTGAGTTGCTTTGTCAGAAAATATCTTCTGTGGAATACTAGTCTGTAGAATACACTATAAGTGTGTGGATAGTAGTCTTAGCAGAAGCACTATATGTCAGAAAGGCAAACCCAGAATAAGTGTTTATTCAAATAAAGACAAAGGCCTTTTCCATTACAAATGTGGTTCAGTGTAATTAACGTGCCACCTGGTCACTGGATGATCACACTAGGGAATGATGCCATGTTGGACATTTAGCATTAGTCTCTACTGATGGCAGATTGGGTACTTGTAGAAGCCATAGGCAGATCAGTCAGTCAGTGAATGAAATCTATGTTGTTTAGTCCATGCATAACCGTTATCCTTGCCATCATGGCCACTTTGTTCAGAGGCCCACTGGGCAGTGAGAAGCTGGCTGGGGAAGACTGACTTTCTCTTACTCAATTAGGTTATCCTATCCACTTAACTATGACAACTTTTGCCAAGATCACTTTAGAGTGAGAATTTGTATAGAACGCAAATATTTCATCACGTTTTTCCATTTGGAGAAGTCTGTTCACATAACTCTATCCCAAATATCTTTCATAACAATTTTTCAATCATGTGCTCTCCAATTCCTGCTGATAAACCAAACATTTGTCTTCAGCCTATGAATCTTCTTATAAATACACATCTGGCCATTTTTTTTCTTCTAAAGAGGAATATACAATCAGGTGTCCTACCCAAAAGTCAGCCATCTTCAAAGATTCACCATTTTGATGGGTTGTTGTTGTTCTTTTGTTTTGACAGGGTTTTTCTGTGTAGCCCTGGCTGTCATTGGATTTGCTCTGTAGACCAGGCTGGCCTTGAACTCAGAGATTTCCTGCCTCTGTCTCTTGAGAGCTGACATTAATGACGTGCACTGCCACCTTCCAGCTTCAAAGATATGTATTTTAACACAGTCCTGCATTGATGCCCCAGAAAGGGACTATCTTGCTATACTTCACTTTGGATGGTATCTTCACAGTAAGCAGAACCACACATCTATATGCCAGGTCCTGGTTTTATTTTCCTCTATTAATCACAAGGCAAATCACAAATGACCACAGGTGTATTAGATCAGAAGTAACCATATGTATCGGGGCCAATTTATCCTATAATGCATGCTGTTAGGACCTGTTTATGCATGGTCACATAGACACTTCTATTTATGCTGGACTCCTATTCACCTATGAACTTTATGGCTTGGTTGGTCGCATAGTACTTTGATGACCTGTGACAAAATGTTTTGACTCCACTATGGCTCAATAGCATCCCAGGACCTATCTCTCAAATTAAGAATAATTGTTTAAACATGAAACCTCATCCCTGTGGCTAGAAGGTATCTGATGCTGGAAACCTACATCTCTTAACTCATCATTTTCCTGTGCTGCTTTATCCAGAGGAACTTGAGGCATCCAAGCAATATAGTCCTCACTATTGCATAATATTCACGTGTTACATATGACAAGTGTCATCAAAATACTTGCTTTCCATAAATGGTCATTCAGGAATATTGAATACATTTATCTTATGTGTAAACTGTCTACCTCATGGATCAAGGGTGCTCTCCATACTATCAGAGAACTGTTAACATCTTTAAGAAACAAACCAAGTTCATGAGAGAATACATCCTTACAGTTCTTTTTAGAATGAGTCTTGGTACCAAAAGTTGTTTTAGGAAAGGTTCTAGAGAGGACCAGAATGAATACAACTCATATATATGATTAAAAAAGATAAACTTATAAGATTGGTTTACATGATAGAAGCTGGACAACCCAACAAAGGCTTTTGTCCATGGAAGAAACAGGACAGAGTAACTGCTTTGTTCAAGAATATGAACGTGTTCACATAGTCACAATCCAATGCTGAGTGACTAGCATTCCCCTGGGGGTTGCTGATCTACCTACTGAATCTACCTTGAATGTCCAAAGAACTAGGAGCCTGAGGTCAGTGGAGGATAAGCAGGGGTCGATGCTCACTCAAGAAAGGAAGCCAAATACTAGTATATAAACTGCTTTCTCCTCGGACATCTCTATATCCAGGCAATTTGTTGGATAGTGCCACTTATTTGGAAAGCAAATCTTCTCCCCTTAATTATTATCTCTAAAATACCCTCATAGTCACACCCAGAGATGTTCCTGAGATAATATCCAATCAATCAAGCTCGCAATCAAGAACAATGGTCATTGACTAGGTGTCTCACTGTGTTACCCACACTGCCCTTGAGTGTGTAATATTCTTGCCTCAGTCTCTAGCGTAGTTAGATTACAGCTTTGGCTACTTATTTGTGGATGTAGCCTTGGGCAAGAGACTCGGTGTTTCTGGGCTTCTTCCTTTGGGGTATTGGAATATTAAAATGTGTTCATATCATTGAGTCACTATGACTCCTTTGTGTATAAATCTTATTGGACATAGTATATATGAATATATATTTGAATTATTTGGAATGAGTAACCTGAGGCTCAGAAAACACAGTAGCCAAAACTGTATTGTGTCAAAACTACCAGTGCAGTGTACTCTTACTAGCCAAGAAAAGTCTTTACTTCTCAAACTTAAATAGTTCTAGCTGCGTTACAGGAACCTTTTTTCTATTTCTCTGTCTTTGAAGATATCAAGAAATTCAGATGACTGGTTTCTGAAATCATTATCACAGATAAGGATGAACATTTGCACAAAACATGTTTTTTTTCCTCCAGACATTTGAATCTGCATTCAAGCAAAATAAAACCAAAATTATAATTATAAAACATGTTTATCAAAATAAATACTAAAACACCTTGTGAGAAGATAAGAGAATGGATGAACTAATAAGGAAACTTTACCCCATAACTTGTGAAATATGACTTTAATATTTTTTTCAGTTTTCCCAAATATTCTATAATCCTATACTTTTCCTTCCTATTCTAGCATATCTTTGTAGAGAAATTATTCTGTTTATTTTTAATTTTGTATATGTATATCTTTAAATTACTGAATACATGGAGAGGTGAACAGTTAATTAGAGGGGTTGCTAATGAGAATCAGGAGAAATAAAATGTTTAATCCCTGTCAAAGATATGAAGGTAATTTTTACAGCAGGAGTGACAATATAATTAACACCAGAATAGGTTGTCTATTTTACCTGGCTTTTTCTCTACTTGAACTCTCTCTCTCCTCTCATTTTTGTGTTGCTATGCAAATATTTCATTCTATTAGTAAATATTCCTCCTTAACTGCAGTGTGTGTTACCCCTACACGGCAGCTCACAACCATCCATAACTCTAGGTCCACAGGTCCTATGCCTTCTGCTCCCTAAAAGCATTGCCATGCAAGGGATATACAGACATGCATGCAGGTAAATACTAAAAAATATAAAATAAAATAAATTTAAAAGGAATGTCTCACAAATGAAATGCTGATAGATAGGGTAGCAAGAGATTCCATCTCTCAAAATTCTGTTGGCATGCTGGAAGGCTTAAAGCTCAGGTGGCCAAGTGCAAAATGATACCAGTGAGATATTGGACAATAGGCGAGAATATGAAAATTTGTGTAGTCTTTATCAACTAGTTCCAGGTGTGTCCTTTGCTGAGCTTGAGAGAGGACTGTTCTTGGCAGAGAATCCAATCTGATGAGCAAGCGTGAAGGAAAGAAAAATGTGCTTGAAAGGCATTTTGTTTGAAATTGAGCTCTTTTAGAACCTCCTTGACCACTAGATATGGTTTCTGCCCTAGAAAACAGCACAGGAAAATACGTGTAAAGATGATAAGTGAAGAACTACAGCAAAGTTTGGTAAATGTTTTAGATCCTTAGACCATAAGCAAAGTAGAAAATAGACCACCTATTAGAAACTTGTGTTGTCAAGACCAAGGGGCCTCTCTTCCCAATGATGGCCAACTAGGCCATTATCTGCTACATATGCAGGTGGAGACACAAGCTCTGGGGTTACTGGTTAGTTCATATTGTTGTTCCACCTATAGGGTTGCAGACCCCTTCAGTTCCTTGGGTACAGTCTCTAGCTCCTCCATTGAGGGTCCTGTGTTCCATCCTATAGATGACTGTGAGCATCCACTTCTGTATTTGCCAGGCACTGGCATAGCCTCACACGAGGTCTTGCAAACTTTATATGCCTCAGTACAGGGGAACGCCAAGGCCAAAAAGTGGGAGTGGGTGGGTAGGGGAGCAGGGTGGGGAGAGAGTATAGGGAACTTTCGGGATAGCATTTGAAATGTAAATAAAGAAAATATCTAATTAAAAAAGAAAAGAATAGAAAAGAAAAGGAAAGGGGAGGGGAGGGGAGGGGAGGGGAGAAGAGAAGAGAGGAGAGGAGAGGAGAGGAGAGGAGAGGAGAGGAGAGGAGAGGAGAGGAGAGGAGAGGAGAGGAGAGGAGAAGAGAGGAGAGGAGAGGAGAAGAGAAGAGAAGAGAAGAGAAGAGAAGAGAAGAGAAGAGAAGAGAAGAGAAGAGAAGAGAAGAGAAGAGAAGAGAAGAGAAGAGGAGGAGAGGAGAGGAGAGGAGAGGAGAGGAGAGGAGAGGAGAGGAGAGGAGAGGAGAGGAGAGGAGAAGAGAAGAGAAGAGAAGAGAAGAGAAGAGAAGAGAAGAGAAGAGAAGAGAAGAGAAGAGAAGAGAAAAGAAAAGAAAAGAAAAGAAAAGAAAAGAAAAGAAAAGAAAAGAAAAGAAAAGAAAAGAAACTTGTGTTTTAAGCCGGGAGTGGTGGCACATGCCTTTAATCTGAGCACTCAGGAGGCAGAGGCAGACAGATTTCTGAGTTTGAGGCCAGCCTGGTCTAAAAAGTGAGTTCCAGGACAGCCAGGGCTACACAGAGAAACCCTGTCTTGAAAAACATACAAACAAACAAACAAAAAAAAGACAAAAAAAGAGAAACTTATGTTTTGTGAGACAAGTCTCTGTTGTTCTTAGCATCAGAAGTTGGAAATTGATATGGAACATAGTGATCTATGTTATTGTTATTACCTATGAGATAACAGAAAAAGTTAATGTCACCTCTGAAAGGATAAGAAACAAACTTCTTGGAAAGACAATAAAGACATCAGAACTACAGAAGGTGATTGTGCATGCCATACCATTTTACTCGCATAAACCAAATAGCACCAAATAGCATCTCTTAATTGGTAATAATTGTTTTATTGTTTTTACTCAAGGAATAGGTAAAGACCTATTCAAACAATTCCATTTACCCTCTTTTCAATCTGACTATTAACCCTGAGCCACTTTTAAGCAAAACATCAGCATCACACATACCTTGGCACTGTACAAACCACCATGGGGTGTCCTCCCGTGCTTTCTTCCTGCCTTCCTCTTGTCACAGGTACGGTTTTAGAAATGGTATATTTTGTTTTGTACTATCAAAGGTAGCCTTCCTAGCAAAGGCTAATGCTACACAAAGTTCTCCCAGTTTATAAAAATGCATGCAAATATTTTAATCTCTCCTACCTGGTAAAACTTTTGCTTATACAAAGCACACCTCCATTGCATCCCTAAGAACTTGGTGATCTGAATGGGCCACCTTCATCTCCCTTTCCTTCATTTCTCTCTGACTGATTCTTTTTAAACTACCCTGCTGAGAAAGACCATGAGGTCAGACACCACATGCATTAGAATAAAAAATACAAAACCAAAAACCAAAAACACAACCACAACAAGTGAAGCTGGTGTCTAGGAGAACTTGCTAGCCAGCTTTGGGTTCTGGAACACCCTTTTGCAAGAAGAAATTGCCTTCCCAAAATCTGTTTATCTGTTCTCTTATGCGACACCAAGATTATTCATTTTTGTTTGCTTCAAACAAGGTGGAAATGACCAAACTTACATACTAGTTTCTTCAATCACAAGAAATAATGCCATAAGATGTGTCTGTCTATGGCGGTTTTCTCAAAGGTGAGGCACTCAGTACTGACTCCAAGAAGACCAGAGAGGGAAAACCTGCATGTCTAACACACCTCCTCTATAAAAAGCCTCTCATCCTTTACCAGGAAGAGGTATAGATCAAAACTTAAATCTCATTTCTCTGAGTCATGAGATCCTAGCTGATTTAATTATTACATGTGGGAACACTGAGGTAATCAGGCTCTAACACAGCTCTCAATCAAACGCTAAATGGCTTGGCCTGCTTCCAATTTCTTTCAGCTTATGCCCCACTTGCAAACCACACTATATCAATATTCATGAAATGTCCCTGTTAACTCATGATTTGCTCAAAGTCCTCCATAGTTTGCTCTGACCACTTCCTTAGGCTTGCTCCCAAGGTGCAGAGATCTCTGGATGAAGGGGTTTTCCTCTGACGATTCTAAATTGTCCTCTGTCCAGCCACATAACATGAACCTTCAAGCACTGCGGTGTTTCATTCACTGTTTCTATATGGCTCCAGTCTGAAATGATTTTTCCATCGCTTTCCCTTGTCAAAACTATACACAACATTGAATTCCTCACTCAGATACACCTTCCTCTGAAAAGCATTTTCTGTCCATCCTATTGAGTACCTGTGTCTCGATCCCTGTCTCTTTGCTGTCTCTCTCTGATGAGCAGCTATTTTAATTGAGTTATTGATACACTAGTATCTTCTCTAGGGTGATTTCTCAATTTTTTTCTTCTTGTAAATCTACTCCCAGCTTCTCTTATTACGTATCATAATCTAGAATACTGCAGCATTAAATTTGTTGCATAACAGCACCTCACAGTGAAAAATCATATCACAGTTATCAAACTTCAGTTTAACAACACTCCTTTCCCACAGCGATGTTCCTTCTTCAGCACATCTTCCATCCTTCTCAAATACTAAGATCTCTATATCCACTCCAGGTCTTTCTATCGTCTTGGCCATCTGGTAAATGACTGCTTCAATCCTTCATTTTGATGTGCCAGAAACCAATAGGAGAATATGGTTCATACTATAACTAACTAGCTTTAGTTTCATTGCCTCCCAAAGGGAGAGAGGAAGTTGTAATTCCTCCTCTGTAGATTAAACCCAGATAGCCTATGAAGGGCTTCAGAAGAACTGATGCTCTATCATAGATCATTCTTAAAAAAAAATACAGAACTCTATTAAACAGTTTCTAAGACATATAAAGAAACAAGTATTATCTAGCGAATCTACTGAGTCCCTAAGAAAATGTATGTCCTCATGTTGAGTTTCAGGTGAATAAATAAAACATTTATCTATTCACTGTTGTTGTTGTTGTTTTTAAAAATATAACATCTACTTAAAAATAAACCTGCAGTAAACAAAAACATCACACACGAAAGTTAACCAGACCCAAAGTCTATACAACTCAGGAAACGGTCAAAATGGGCACTCAGAACAGAAGCTGTGGATCTTCTCATTAAACTTTATACTTTCAGGATCAAATGTCTTTTATACAACTATTTACAACAAAGCACACACACTCAAAACCCAACAATTAGTTTTATATACTCTTTGAGAACTCACGCTATGTGAATAAAGTGTCTCAGGAGGACAGGAAGATAAAGGAAAAACAAGATGTGGTGGTTACCTTTCCTCTGGAACTCTGAAGGAGAAACTGTCTTCAGCCACAGTCTCAATAAATCATATAGCTGTCCACTGTGGTCCATTTAGTGAGCATCATAGAGTTTGAGCATCCAAACTTTTAAGTTGCCTACCATAGAAATAGCCTCCTGTATTTAAAGACCTTCCAGTGTGGTTTTTCGGGCCAAAATAACCTCAGGAGACAAAAATGAGAGTAAGACAGTGTAAAATTAAGCTATTAAAGCAAGGACTCCTGCTTGACCATCATCCTTTGCTCTATTCAGGTTATATGGCCTAGAACACTTCAAAAAGTCTTCTAAGCTTAAACTGATTGATGATTTTATCTTCCTGTTGAGGTCTTGGGAAGATCAAATGAAATAATGTAATCCAAAAGCTTACGAGAGGTTGGCTTTTGCTGTCTCGTCAATATCATGACTATAGACATGGAGTAGTCACTAATGAGATGGATTTTAGGCAGGGCTTCTTAAGAGTAATCAAATGAGGTTGAACTTCAGGACTGTGGTGGATATGTGGGTGATCGGGAAGACAACCAAGACAGAAAGGGCAAAGATCTTTAGAGATGACAACGAAAACATACCTTTAGGTAGGCAAGACAAAGAAGGGAGCACACAATGAAACAGGCTTTGCCAAGATCTGACAGAAGTCTGAGTGGACCATGTTGTACACCCTTTCCACAAGCTGTTGATCAGTGTATTAACCTCACATTATGCCTTTCCATGCCATATATGAAAAACATGAACATGTATAACATTGAGAACCTTAGCCTAGATCATAGAATTTAGCTGAAAATTTTAGCAAAGTGAAAAACTTTGCCTTTCCTTCCAGATATTTATAAATAATTGTTTCATACACTTGGTGGCCCTGGAATAGACTATGCTATACAATGTGTGTATCTGGTAGCATTAGCAATGTCTAAGAGATATTGGGAAAATCTCACCTGTCTTTTTCATAGTGACCTTCTCTGAAAGGCTTGTTATGTTATTATGGCAATATTAAGCTTTAAGGGGAAAAAACCTAATAGAATAATTAATTTTGTATTCTACAAATTTCCAGTAATAAGCATTACTAATGCTTCATTTTTGGACCACTGGATAACTAATTTAAACTTTTTCTCATTATGTAGTCAATTTAGTTAATTTGAGGAGGCCACATTAGTTTTTCTCCTCCTTCTTACTTTTATTAGCTTTTGGCCGTCCTCCAACTTGTCTTAATCAAAATGCTTATTATTTGTGTCTTGCCATTAAGGATAATCTAGTTATTCTATAGATAGCAAATTGCATGTTAGAAAAAAAATGGAATCATTTAGTTGCTACCACACAATTCTTCTGCGTCTTCCAAGTAAAGGCAGAAATATTTGCAATTCAATGGCGTGGAGTCATTCCAGGACAAGGGCTAATGGCAGTTAAAGGAAATGTTCTCTGACAACTGCATTGTGCAAATTGAAGTCTTTTACTTTGAATGTTGAACAATCTTATGTATATTTTTCCCACTGCTACTGGAAAAAAAAGAAAAGTGATTTTTGTAAACAACTCCATTAATTTTTCTTTTCTCAAATACTTATTGGACTCCCTACGAAGGGCCAGGCATGATTCTATACTCTGCTACTCTGCGTATAGCCAGAAAGCAAGACAAACTCATTTTGCTCACAAGACTTATGCCTTAAGAGAGGTCAAAAAGCTGAGCTTGCTCTTGTAAAATCACTCTGCTGGGGCAGGGCCCTCCCAGTCTCTGGAAAGCTATATGGAGGTGCGTAAGGAAAACACTGTGAAAAGGGGCCATGGGTGCAGAAGGGTCCTATTTTCTATGGTGTGGTCAGAGAAAACATGCCAGACAACAAGAGCATTTGGTCAGGGATACTATGCAATGCAGAATATGGTTTCCTGTGCTCCACGCTCATCCAGAGCTATAAATCAACATCTTGGGTAAAGAGATTTAGCAGGGCTTCTCACTCATCAAAATGCTCTGAACTTGTAGTGCTAACCAGAACACGGGTCTCTGTCTTTCAAATATTAATAAATGGTTGCCTGCTTAATATTGACTCGAAGGAGACACTGTAAATCTGAGAGGTTGCCACTCTGGTGTACATCATGCATATTACAGAAATTAGCAGGCTCCAACTGCCCAGAAGGCTGAACAAAAGTGGGATTTATACTCTATCCTCCCTGATCTTTCACACATGAATCAAATGATATATTCCCAAAGAAGAATTAGAAACTGACACACTCCGTGCCAGCATGGAGATAAGGTTGGGACCTGTGTACATCGAAGGTTGCACTCCGATCTCATGTGTCGCTGCCATATGGAGATTAATCTGGCTCAGGCCCTGCTGATAGTTACAATTAATAATCGTCCTTACACAATGCCAGCCGGTCACCACAGAAACGTGCTTCTGAATGGGGTCGGAGTCATCAAGCCCAAGCCAGCCATCACCTGCTCCCATTCCCCCCTTTGTCAACCTTAAAATTAAACACTGTCACAAACCACTTATGGGGAAAGCAGCTTTCTGCTGCCCTGAGGAATCCTGGAAGCAGCTTTCACAATGACCCAGTACCAAATCCAGGCCCTATTCTTCTATTCAGTCCCATTGAGGGCCTTTTAAAGCAAAAAAAAAAAAAAAAAAAGTTCCAAGAAGTGCTGTCTGTGGATTTTTCAGCTCACAGCAAAATTTGAATTTGCTAACTACTAGAAACAGGAAAAGGAGACCAATAAAAGAAGTAAATAATGAAAATTGACTGCTTGATCCCAGTCAGAATATGGGGAAATTTTAAAGGCACAGCAGAAGCCAGCATTGAATTACATTATAGCACAGATTAAAAGTGAATGCTGATCTGAGCCAGGTCTGGTATTGCCTGCCTTTGTGACCCAGAGCAAATTTTCCACCATCTCTGTGTTTTTGTTGCCTCAGCTGCAAAATGGGATTAATAGGAATGCCTTGGGCTGGAGACATGGCTCAGCCTTTAACTAATAGGCTGCCAACCAAAGAGACAAAGGTAACCCTGCTGTAATGTTTATACCTCATACCTTGTAAGCACATCAAAAGACCATGTGGAAGTTCAGTTCATAAGTTCTTAGTTTTACTCTCCCTTCTTAAGTCTGTCATATATATGTATATATGTATGATATATATATATATATATATATATATATATATATATATATATATATATATATATATATCAGCATTTGAAGCATAAAGGCCTAGCCACTGAGCATTTTGAATTATTCTTAACCACGCTAGAAATTTTCTTATAATGCTGAGCTTTAGAAAGATCTTTTCTCAGGTAAAATTCGTGTGTTTTATTTATCAATAGAATAGTGATTGATTTTCATTAATGAAAATGAATCCTAATAGATATTTTAAGACACTTGCAAGCACTCTATCAGGAGTCTATAATGCTTTTAACATTGGAAATGGTATACCAAGGTGGATTCCTAAATCAGTTTGTTTCCAATAGCTGCTGGTGACGGTTCACCCCATAACTAGATGCTGAGCAGTTCCCACACAATGGTGATGTTGTGTGTGCCTTTGGGAACCTAACACAATCCTTGTCAGATTTCCCAAAAGGACAGTGATTTTCACCAAGCAGATTATGATTGATATTCTGTGCCTCCCTTCTTGCAAATGTGTGTAATGCTTCCATCATCAGTTTACAATGACATAGAATTTGTTATGTATTTTGGGCATATTTTCATCACAAGTACTTATCCATTTAACTTCTGGCATTTGCAAGTGTAAGCTTCATTTGTGTGACAATTCTCTGCTTCCAACGCAGGTTCTTTTTCTGGATATTGATATTTTACTTTTTACTGCAGTACCCTTGAACCAAGATGATTGTCCTCAATGGCGAACAATTTTCCACTAGTCATCTGCATTTATGCACATTCTGCACACAAAAGCACTGCATACCAGCTCTCTTTTTATTAGAGTGACTATATATATATATATATATATATATGTATATATATGTATATATATATACATATATATATATATATATATGTGTGTGTGTGTGTGTGTGTGTGTGTGTAATAACAATTAGTGATAAAAAGAGGTCATGAATTTGAAGGAGAGAAGAAATGGGTATATGGGAGGGAAGGAAGAGGGAAATTGAGGAAAGGGGATAAAATTTGAAATGTAAATAAAGAAAATATCTAATAAAAAAAGAAAAAAGAAATGTTTCAATTATATCTAAAAAAATTAAAAACAACAAAGAATGATTGTGTACACCAAAATCCTTGGAAGATTAGGGTACACATTCATTTCACAATAGGCAGAGATACATAGTTAACAGAACTATCAATATATTTCATTAGGGTGTAAATTTCTAGTAAGAATATGTTATAAAATACATGATTTTGGGTTCCAAAAATGTGAGATTCCTTTTCTAAATGAAACCTACAGTCTGTGTAAGAGTCACCTGTTCCTTATCAGAACTAGGGCTCAAGAAACTATATAAGAGAAATGTGAACCAAATGACAAAGATGCTAAATGATATGGCTATTGCTATGAACCACAAACTATACTCTGTCATTTACTTAAGAATCTTGTGTCTTTTGCCAATATCCATAAACCATAGCAGAGCAAGCTGTTAACTTCTTAGTAGCATAAACTAGCATAAGACTCACATTGTCTTGGACATGCATCAATTCTGAATTCATTTTACTTCAAGTAAGCAATAATGGTGAATACTACAGAGTTCAAAGATGGGCATGGACACTATAGGGACTTTGAGCATTCTTAGTCTAGACAGAATGGAGAAGCCAATTAGCATTCTGTTTTCGACAGGGATGTGACTGAGAGATTTGGAGTCCTGATGCAGGAATTGGGTTGGGTAGGAAGAGTGGGAAGGTTTAAGAGAACAGACTCTTTGAGTTTCTTCAAGCTGATTGAAAGCATCTGCTTGCATGCAGATAATTGGTATTGCAATTATAAGCAATTCTTTAGTCATTAAAGATATCCTAAAAAAGAAAAAAAATCTACTGAACAGTACTTACACCCACTTTTGAAAAAAAACATGTTTTTCTTTTAAACATCTGAATAAAATCAACCCTGTATCTTATAAATCAAGTTAAATATAGTTTTAATAGAAATTATAAAACTATGTCAAATCTGACATATTAAAGACGCACTTATTGGATTTCCACTTTGGGGTGGTGGTATGAGGCATTCTATGGCACAACTCTGTAGTAAAAAAAAAATTGAAACTCAGCCTCCAGGATTTTTAACAAGCTCTTAAAGCCTTTGAGAGCTTTCCAATATAGACATGACACGTATATCACCATAATTCACAAAAATTTGTTAAAACCTGCTGACAGTAGCTGGGATCTGTCTAGTATGTCTCCTGCAGCCTCCCATGCTCTTCTCTTAACTCCTCAGGACAGAAGTTGCCTCTCGATGGACATGACCATGAACATAAGGTTCCACAGCAATACAGGTCTCCTTCAAGAGACCCAGTGTTTTCCCTGGGAAAGTAAGATATATAGAGTTTAACTTCCTTGTCTCTCAGCTATCCTCAGAGTTTACAAGTTTTTTGTGAGTGTACCAGAGAAGCTATGATCTCTGCTTCCATCCAACCTATACCAACTTCATCACAGAGTTAGAAGATAAAGAATTCTAAGCCTTCATTTCCTCTCATCTCAGCATACTCAGACGGTGGAAGCTTCAGCCCATAGAAGCAAATCAAAGCGACTAGATCACTCCTTTATGGCATTCCAAGAGCTAGGACCCTCACACTGAACTGCTTTTCTAAGGAGTTATTTAGTGATTTGATAAGAGGAGAGGAATCACATCAGGGATGCAACAGAAAATGAAAAAAGAGGTTTGAATATCTTGTTCCCCAAAACCAGAGTTTGAGGAACTGTAGGGAATGCCAAGCCTAAAGGCACTCTTAAAAACAATCTCTTTTCAATAATACATAATGCGATGCAATTCGTGAAAAATGCATATTATAGACATAGTTTATCAAATAGAATTGAAAGAAGGAGAAAATAGATAAGAAGAGACATTGAGGGCTGGAGAGATGGCTCAGCTATTAAAGGCTTGGCTCACAACCAAAAATATAAGAAGAGAAATTGAAATAAAATAAACTTCAAGCTGGCTTGAAAAAAATATCATGGGTAAAAAATGTTAGAAATAAGTTGAATAAAACAGTGCAACAATTCTGACCCTAGGACATTGTAGAAAATGATGGAGCAATACTCAGAAATAAGTGGAGTTAACATCTAGGTCATATCAGCAGTAGTTGGTCATTTAAGATAACTATAAGGTACTAGGGTAACTGTACTAGTGACTTCTCTTATCACTATGATCTAATGTCTCATGGAAAAAGTTAAGGCCAAACTTATTTTGGCTCATGGTTTCAGGGATGTCATTCCATCTTGGTAAGGACAAGCATTGTAAGCAGTGCTGTTCATGTCATAGTGACTTAGAAAGCTGAGAAAAAGAAACCCAGTCAGTGACCACACCATGGGGTATTTCTCTAGAACCCATTCCAAGTGACTCTCTTTATCTATCTATTTGGAAAAGCTATCCACTAAACTCCCCGAGTCAATCAAACAGTTAGGCAAGCAGAAGCTGCAAATAGGACAGAAAAGTTATGACATATTACTTAAAATGTCAGATTTCCAACCACAAGTAAAATTTGAACAGAAATGAGATATTGTTACCTTGACATAGAGAGAAACGACAACAAAAACAGCATGATGACAGATTCTAGGCATCTCTAATAATATGTTCAATTAACTAAATAGAACTTCATTCAAAGAGATAAAGGGAATGTTATGAAAACTCACAAAACAGAAAATAATCACTATGGAACTGAAACTAGTAGAAAGAAGCAACAATTCTGTGTTTGAGAAGCACAACTGAACAGAGATAATTACTTAAAGGGACCAGTACTATATTTATTCTAGAAGCAAGAGGAAATAGACAGTTGGCAGATATTGGGAGAGATCAAGCATCCAGAGAAAAATCAACACTGAAACTGTGAAGAAAGAACTTCAGAAAAAATGTTTCTACTCTGAAAATATTTAAGGAGATGGTAGAACACAGCAAAAATATGGAAGTAACAGTATTTGAACTTGTATTGAAAACTTTAATTTATATCCCAAAGGCTTAACAACCTCCCTGTACATAAAATACATGGATCCTAGATTCACTCTTTTCCAATCCTAATTAAAATGCTGAAAGAAAGGAGAAAATCTTGAAAACAGCAAGAGAGAAAACTATTCTTTATGACACAAATATGATTAACAATTGATTTTAACAACTGGTTTCTCTTAGAAGCAAGTAATGCCAGAGGCAGTGGGATGGACTGAATGCTGGAGTCAATTATCTGGGGCTTTCTCACTCAAAGATCTTACATCCACCGAAAGAATCTTCTCAAACTGGATGGAAATAAAGATGCACCAAGAGTAGTGTGTGTGTGTGTGTGTGTGTGTGTGTGTGTGTGTGTGTGTGTGTGTGTGTGCATGTGCGCCCCTGTGTTGGCTTTCTCTGTTTGATGAGAGATATTGAAAGAAGGTTTCTCAGAGGAAAGTAAGTGCCCAATGAAGGAATGCAAAACCATGTACACATGGAGAAGAGTATGTGCAAAGTGATTGTCTAATTATAAGAGATATTTGAAGATCTATCTCAAATACTGCTCTTTATATGCTAGGGGTAGATTGTTTTCTTGTTTTTTGGGTTTTTTTTTCTGTTTTGTTTTGTGTTGTGTTGTTTGTTTCTGAGCAGTATACAAAAAATATTATTGTGATCATATAAGAAGAAATCATATAGAAACCAGAAAAGCCAATCACTGCAGTACTGTTCATCAGAGGAATTGAAGGTAGTAAAGATGACCATTCAGTTTGAGGAAAACCCGAACTCCCCATTGCTCCTTGCTTAGCATACATGTTCCATTCCCCCTACTATCCCACCACCATCCATGAAATTTATTTCTTTATTGATTTCTAGATTTTTAGTTCTGGCAGAAAATTGTACTTCCAAATATGCTAGGAAATAATGGAGCAATAATTTGGCTAAAAGCAATTGAGCCTCCAAGCAGTGTGGTTGGACAGGAAATTGCAGTGGAGAAGCACCAATGCTTGGAGAGCAAGAGATCTTGATGAAGTCTGAAAACCCGACTCTGGGTTTAACTTACTCTGATGTTTCTAGATTGGCTGCAAAGCTTCACTCAGACAAAGATGCAAAAGTAAACCCATGGGTTATGTTTGCTGAGAGCAACTGATGGCATCACTCCAAATGTAAGCAGAAACTAGCTTCAAGGAAAGTGGACAGAATTTGAGTCACACATCCTCAGCATCTGTCTCTCACTGCTCTCTGTAAGTAACCAGTTGTGAATACTTCCCCCTTCAACTTTGCTATGTTTCTTTTGCTGCTCAATGCCTTTTACTTCTGTGTTTTCTACTCATTGAAAATGTAAGATTTTGTGTACTTCACAAGGCCTGGTGTTGAATGGCACAACTACGCATATTTTCAATGTCTCAATTCATATCCTGTAGGCAAAACAGCAGTGACTTAATTCAATGTATATATTTTGACTTTCTAGAACAGTCTCTCACGGGAAAGAAATTCATACAGTTTTGCCTTGCCAGCAACGACAGATATATTTACATAGGATGTTGTCTTGTTTCAAAGACTACTCCACTGATGAATGCCCTACACTTTCTTCCCTATAGAACTCGTCTTTGACAACTTTCTTCATGTATCTTCTAGTTCAAATGGAATAACTTATTTTCTAAGAAATATGTAAGTAACTGGTAACAAGTTCTTTCTTAATTTAAGAGCATTCTATGTACAAGTAACAACATTTTTGTACTTTTAGTGCATGGCATAGCATAGGTGTACTTACCAAGCCAAAGTAGGTCGCCATGCCTGCTGCTCCTCTCCCACCCAGCACCCACCTACCTAACATCTTTTCTGTGGCTTAGGAAGAAAGAAAATTTTGCATTCTCTTTGGTTCATTTTCAAAGAGCCAGTCTCTAACTGGAGCACCTGACTTGAAGATTTCCCCCAATTACATTCTAAAAGAGACTTCCACTTTTCTCCCCACATGGAAATGCTGATGCATATCTGACATTAATTAAAAGACTAATTTAATAGCAAGTCTAAGAAAAAAATAGGCCAGTTTCTAAATATGCAATCGTATTCTCTCTTCTCTGTTTATACCAAATAATACAAGTCCTATGAATAGCATGTATGCAAGAGTCTGAATAATTCTAGTCCTTAATTGGATGACTATATCTTAGGATAAATGACAGAGCTTGTGTGATCATGTTGCTACTTATATTTTTGGTGCCAGATTTCTAATAAATGTCCTTACCTGGGGCTGCAGTATGGGGGGGCTAGATGAAAGAAGTTAAAAGAGTTTTATCAATAAGCACTCAGAAGTTATAAATGGAAGCACTTCAAGGTACTATGACAAATCTATTCCTTCTCACTATGACTGCCTTTGAACTTTGACCTTTATTTTCTCAAGTCATCAAATAAAGGTCAAGGAATATCTTTAGTATAAACTTAAGAGATGCCCAATGCCTCTGTTTGAAAAAATTCTACTGGTTCTGTGTTATACTTTGAGTATAGCTAATTCAGTTTCTTATTAAAACTTCACAATCGTCTTTATTTTGTTTTTCTTTTTTAGTTATTTATAAATAAAGTTTGGTCAAAGTTTCCCCACCCCTCCATCTTATTGGAGTTTTGTATACAACACTAGCTAAATATAGTGAACATTGGGTGACTATTTTTTACTGGCTTGGATTTATGGCTTTTTTAGATGTTAAACAGCAATTCCAGTTTTCTTAGATTACACATAGCACATTGGAATGGTTCAAGAGCTAGTCACATACATTTACACAGCACAACAGATAAAAGGTATAGAGTATCAGTCCTTAAAGACCATCTGGTCATTAACTGAAAGTCAGAGGTTGACCTGCCTAGTCAATCTATACTTCCAGTCAGCAGCCTAGACTCTTACATAGTCCTCATTCTGAGTGATACTTTTTTCTCTTTTGGATCTTGATCTTGTTAGATGGGCACTCTTCACCAACCTGCCTTTTAGTACTGGCTGCTAATGATCATTTCAAGTTGTCCTTTAGAACCTTCTCAGAAGAAGCTGAATGCCCCCATGCACTATTTTTTTTAATATTTTTTATTATTACGTATTTTCCTCAATTACATTTCCAATGCTATCCCAAAAGTCCCCCATACTCTCCCACCCACTCCCCTACCCACCCATTCCCACTTTTTGGCCCTGGCATTCCCCTGTACTGGGGCATATACAGTTTGCAAGAACAATGGGCCTCTCTTTCCAGTGATGGCCGACTAGGCCATCTTTTGATACATATGCAGCTAGAGTCAAGAGCTCCGGGGTACTGGTTAGTTCATAATGTTGCACCTACAGGGTTGCAGATCTCTTTAGCTCCTTGGATACTTTCTCTAGCTCCTCCATTGGGGGCCCTGTGCTCCATCCAATAGCTGACTGTGAGCATCCACTTATGTGTTTGCTAGGCCCTGGCCTAGTCTCACAAGAGACAGCTATATCAGGGTCCTTTCAGCCAATGCTTGCTAGTGTATGCAATGGTGTCATTGTTTGGAGGCTAGTTATGAGATGGATCCCTGGATATGGCAGTCTCTAGATGGTCCATCCTTTTGTCTCAGCTCCAAACTTTGTCTCTGTAACTCCTTCCATGGGTGATTGTTTCCAATTCTAAGAAGGGGAAAAGTGTCCACACTTTGGTCTTCGTTCTTCTTCAGTTTCATGTGTTTTACAAATTGTCTCTTATATCTCGGGTATACTAAGTTTCTGGGATAATATCCACTTATCAGTGAGTTCATATCATTTGAGTTCTTTTGTGATTGTGTTACCTCACTTAGGATGATGCCCTCCAGGTCCATCCATTTGCCTAGGAATTTCATAAATTCATTCTTTTTAATAGCTGAGTAGTACTCCATTGTGTAAATGTACCACATTTTTTGTATCCATTCCTCTGTTGAGGGGCATCTGTGTTCTTTCCAGCTTCTGGCTATTATAAATCAGGCTGTTATGAACATAGTGGAGCATGTGTCTTTTTTACCCGTTGGGACATCTTGTGGATATATGCCCAGGAGAGGTATTGTGGGATCCTCCAGTAGTACTATGTCCAATTTTCTGAGGAACCGCCAGACTGATTTCCAGAGTGATTGTACAAGCGTGCAATCCCACCAACAATGGAGGAGTGTTCCTCTTTCTCCACATCCTCGCCATGCACTCTTTTGCACATTTCTTTTCTCTAATACATCAGCCTGTTCTCAGAACTATCCCAACATAAGTGGGCTCCCTCCTTTACTTTCTCATTCTTTAGCTTTACATCTTTCTTGCTTCGTTTTCCTTCTTTCTTCTTTCTTTCATTATCAGTTTTTTTGGACTCATGGTCTAATGAAACCCACGATGGCAATAGATTTGGATTTCTGATGTTCCTGTCCCTACTTATCTCATTCTGGAATCACAAGTATAAGCCACCACTGAACCTGTATGAAATATCTATTACTCAAATGGTTAGGAGGGTTCATTCATTTCAACAGCTGGCTAAAAAGTTCTTTTACTCTCCAACCACTCCAGATATGTCCTTTCCAAAGTTGCAAATTTAGAAAGACATTGTTCCTTAAGGAGGAGGATTCTACTTTGATCAGGAATATACAAATATCCCTGATCCTCTTCTAGATCTTCTAAATAAACTTCTAGGACTTTTCCTTTATACTCAAGAGAATAAGAGTGTTTTTCTTCTCCTGCTTCCTTCTGCCTCAACTGTTGGGGCATCTTCCCTTTACTAATGCCTTATCAGGTATAGTGAAGGGTCAGAATCTAAGTAACCAGTTACATGGCATTTCAGATCTGTCTTGGAGGAGTGAACATCTTGGAAGCTTCAATACTACAATGTACAAGTTAACACTACACAAAGTACAATTTTAAGAAGGATGTGCCTGGAGTTGAAAAGGAGGAAGGTGATACCTTCCCAGACAGCTAGATCAGTTTAATCAGTTCTCACCAACAATGGAATCGCACTCTCAGTGAGAAAACACATTGCCAAAAGCATCATGGGAAGAGCAGAAATGACAAGATCATTGAAGGGAACTTGTCAAATATATAATATTCCCAGAAGATGGGGAACTTTTAAAAATAGCCATTTCGATCACCAATTCTGTGAAATCTCCAAAAGGAAAAAAAAAATAGCTAATGATGGCAATTTTTGGAAGCTACGAATTATCTTTAATGGAAGGCAGCCATTCTCTATTAGCTGATTCTCACACACTGTCCAGGTTTGAGCTGCAATCTGGTAGGGCATTAACTTCCTCCTGTCCTCATGCTTCAGACTGTGGATCATTAGGTTGACGCACGAGAGGAAGGACATGTCTCTCCAGAGTGTTAAAAATAGTGGGAGTCTGAACATGCATCCTGATTAGACATTCTCTGGAGATCCTGGTTAGTTAGCTATCTTGTCTTTGGGATGTTGCATTTCATGTAAAAGATAATGTAATGTAGAGAGTGGAGTAGATAAACAGACTAAAAAATAGTTGCAGACACAAATAGAAGGAAAACCAGAAAGCTAGAGTTTCACGGAGCTAAGTTGAAGACAAAATGAAAAAAGAAAGAGAATTCCCTTTGGGTGATATATGACTTAATTTGCCTGCACGATGCTGGCATTTTTTCCCTCTGTGTTGTTATTAGCTTCTTGTGTAAGCAAAAGCAAGAGTAGAATTTTAATTTAATATTCTAAAAGTTAAATTGTACATTGAGTTCTTAAAGTAAAATATATTACAAAGGTGTAGAAAATTGTGCTAAATGACAATAGGCATTTTTGTATGGGTCTTTGACTGTGATGTTATGGGGGATACATTCAACTGATAGTGTGGAAAATAATAGTTTATCATTGGTCTGATTCACTGACTCAGATTTTGCCTCTGAAATTATTGGCATGTGACTTTGGGAAACTCTGGTCATAAAAATTTGCCTAAGAAACTTCACGAAAAAAATTATTTTGAATCTTATCTTTGTGGTAGAAATAAACAAGGACTATCCTAGTTGATGACGCGTCTGGGCATTTACAAGGGAAATCTTTATTAGACCTTCTGATAGCACCTGAAGATCACTTGTTTCCTTAGAAAGGATTTCTATTCATCTCAACTTTCTTCCCCCAGATAGTCTAGACTCTTGAGTGGAGCACTTTCTTTTGTTTGAATTGACTCTTAATAATTTGTATACAGACTGGGTGTAGCATGTAATCTTTATCTTCATATTTTTCCTGAAAATAATTTTAAAAAACCCTTTCCTGGTATTCTTTTCTGTTTATAAATAGTGTTCTGTTTTCTCTCCAATTTTAAGTAGACCCAAACTATTGCTATGTAACATTGTACATTCTCCTTGAAAAAGTTACACCTTGAGTTTACCAAGATGTCTTTTTAGTGCTTTGTAAGAAGTCTAAAGAATATAATATCTAACAAATACGCAATTAGTGCAGGAAGGATGAATGGTTTTGCACACAGGCTGAAGAGAAGTAGCCCATTGTACTCACACTTACCATGCTGTTTTGGGAGTGCTGTTATGTTTCTATATCAGTTTCTTTATCTGTAACACTGAGACAAATGTCTCCTCTAGCCAGCACAAAGCCATATTAATATTGTCATAGACTTCCAACCTATAAGTTGCTACATATTTTTTCTGGTGTTATTATAGTCATACTTATTCTAACATTTTTCAGGTAAATACATTTTTCCGTGGCTCAAGATTCTACACAATCAAAATTAAACAACACATCAATAGTTTCAGGACAGATTTTGTGCCATGGTAATGTTAGCTAGGCCAACTACCCCTGGATGAGTAGGGAATAGCCACTAAGGGAGACATTTCTTCTATTTTTCTTTTTGGTAAATGGCTATGTTGCCAAATTGCTTTCTTCATACTTATCTTTATTAACCATAGCTTAGAGCAGCTCGCAGTCCTTGCTACATGAGCTTGTTTCTGTGGCAGAGGTGGTTAAGACAGAGACTCACAACTTGTCAAACTGCAAAAGAATGAGTGACTGCAAAGTACCAGGTATTTGCCCATTGTGGTAGAGATGGGCAATACAGTATTTCTATTTCTAACTTTATGAGGCACACATATAGTGATTTCCATAGTTACTGTACTACTTTCCACTTGTCCCAATAGTGAATAAGGGATCCATATTGTCTATATCCTCCTCAGCATTTGCTATTTGTTTTATTGAATGTAGCCATCCCACCCTGGATTAGATGAATTCTACAGAAGAGAAAAGGATATGAGGAGACATTTAAAATGAAATTTGTTTGAAAAAGTTATATGGAAATATATCATCTAGAAGGTTTTTTCTTTCTTTCTTTTTTTTTTTTTGTAAATGGACATAATACCAAACTGTCTTCTATATATTTATAGTTCTTAATCATAGATTAGTACAGTTCTCAGTCCTTGCCAAGGGAGCTTATTTCTGCATCAGAAGGTAGTTAATAGAGAGACTCATAACTATGCAGATACCATGGGTTATCCATCAAAAGTTGCAGATTCAGGAGTGAAATACCAGTTCTGGTGTTGTTTTGGTGGAGTGCCCAAGAGGCCCACAGAACAGTATATATTATTGATATGGAACTTGGTTACTATGATGATTGCAGTGAGAATTCCCCCCATAGGTTCATATATTTGCATTGCTTAGCCTCCAGTTGATATGCTGTTTGGAGGGATTAGGGAGAGAATGAAGTTGTTGGAATAGGTAAGGAGGTGAGGTCTTGCTGGAGGAAATGCCTTACTAGGAATGGGCTTTGATGTTTCAAATGCCAAAGCCAAACAAAAGACAATCTATCTCTCTGTCTCTGTCTCTGTCTCTGTCTCTGTCTCTGTCTCTCTCTCTCTCTCTCTCTCTCTCTCTCTCTCTCTCTCTCTCGTCTCTCCAACCAGCATGTAAAACACTTATCTATTTCTCCAGCACCATGCCTGCCTGCATGTCACCACAGTTCTGACCAATATGATAAATGTCTAAAAATTGGAAACTGTAAGCAACTTAAACATCTTATCTTACTCATGGTGTTTTCTTTTTTTCACAGCCATTGAAACCTTAAGACCCTTACTAACCAGATGTTGATGGTAAGACCCTACAGATGAAGCAACCATACACTTGGGTCACAAGACAAGGAAACACTAAAATGGTTTTAAGTATGGAAGCCTCTTCCATGCTAGCTGACCTTCACATTAACAGATAGTACTATGTAGGCTGCTAGGGGAGAAAACTCATCAATTTGAGTGAGGAATGAGTTATAATAACAACCTGCCAGTGGTCACAATGGTGGAAAGAATGTCATTGGGTATTCACAGTATAGAATCCATTTCTTGTATTATAAACCTAACCAAGAAACAATGGCTGGGTAGGTTATATACCCTAGTGGAAGGCTTACTTATATTATTTTGTAAAATGAACTTAGCGTTGAACTCCCTTCAAAATACTTACCTTTATGACCCTAGATTTCTGTGGATCTCAATTCTCCATTAGTGTATAATGGTTAATACAGAGTTTGGCCACTGCTCAAAGTTCAGTGAACAACTAACTGGAAGTTTCCGTCCTAAATCTGTAAGGCTTCCACTCTTCCCAACACTCGGGGACCACCACAGAAGGGGAAACAGCAGCATTCTTAAAAAAATGGTGATAAATACCACAAAAATACTTCTTTTATGTTCTTTGGTTTTTGTTTTTTTGCTTTTGTTTTCACTGACAGGGAAGTCACACATATGAATTTCCAATCACTATGGTTTACTGCCTAAGATAAAGCTAGTCAACCATCCTGAAGAGATGGGGAGGAAGCTAATCAACCATCCTGAAGAGATGGGGGAGGAGCAACTACAGAAAGTATGTGGGGAAAGGGAAACTTTCAGTAACTGTGGATAGAACTGAAAACATACACGGCCATTCTAGAAATAAGTGTGGAGAACTTTCAAAGACCTAAAATAATAAATCTGCTCTATGACTCAGGCCACTCTGGCATATCCCCAAAGGTATCACTATCCTACTCCACAGATCCTTAATCAGCCATGCTCACAGATTTCTCTATGCACAATAGTTAAGAAAGGGAAGCAATGTCTGTGTCCTTTAATTAATGAGTGGATAATCAATGTGTGGAACATAGTCACCATGAAATAGGCTTTGTTTGCGCATTGGCTTCAGCTGCAAAGAAAAATGAAATCATGAAATTTATAGGTAAATGAATGGAACTTGAAAAGATTATATTGAATGAGGTAACTCAGAGGCATCAAAACATAAAACAAAACAAAACAAAACAAAAACAAAGCAAAGCAAAACAAAACAAAACAAAACAAAACAAAACAAAACAAAACAAAACAAAACAAAACCCTCCACACATTCTCTCTCCTTTATGGAGCCTCACTCCAGATCTCAGAGGATTAAACACAGAGTACAGGAAACTGAAAACGGACACTGGGACATGTTGGAGGAGCAGAGGAAGAGAGACTAGCCGGGTTGAAGTGTTTTGAAGCAGAAAATGAGGAGAAAGTGAGTTCAGAAAGTGAGACAGAGAGAAAAAGATCACTAAAGAGGACTGAAAGTCAGAAGAATCCTATTAATGCTTATTTATCTAAATTGCAATAGTACATATGAGTACTTACATGTGATACAATCACATATACACACATACCCAGACGCCAATCTCCTCTAACACTTGACAGGTGCTGCTGGCCTGTTGTTCATGCTTTAGTGGTGGGCTTATACCCACTTATATACTGGCAACCCTAGTTGAACTCAGCTCAGCAGATTTAAAACAAACTTGGGAAGGATGCAAAGTGAGGGTGGACTTGGGGGAAAGTCAAGGGAAGTTTTGGTGTAAGTGCCAACAAAATATATTGAATACAAATATGAAATTCTCAAAGAATAATGCCAATACACTAATATGGATATTCATAACTGGATAACACGTAGAAGTGAGAGGTTTTGGAAGACTCAGTCCTAAATGGGATGTCTTTATCAAACCCCTCTTCTCAAGGCTCAGGGAGATGTGTGGAAGAGAAATAGAAGTATTATTGACGCTAGATGAGATGGAAAACTATAAGGAAATAGTGTCTTCCCAAGACGATGGGACTGGTGCTCATATGAACTCAGAGAATCATTAGCTGTCTGCTCAGTGTCTGTACAGGTTCAAGCTGGACAGCATCCAAGCACCAAGAGAGGGAACTGTACAAGAGAGAAGATGCTGATTTCTAACATCAGAAAAGTTTTTAAAAAATAATCGAATTATTCTATCTTTATCCAATATGCAATATTTTAACCTCAAAGTTAGAGAGTATGTAAGACCAAAAAAGTGGTGTTTCATTTTAGTTGATTTTTTTTGTATGTAATATTAAATGACTAAACAACTTAGTGCGAACATTATTTTTCTCATTTCCCAAATTAATAGAAGACTTTATCATCAATAACCCTTAACTTCCAGAGTTTGAGACAAGAGTTGGTGTATGAGAAAATACAATGTTTGCTGAATTCTTTCTCAAGTATCAAGTCAGGTGAAGGTGATGGGGCAAATTTAGAATGATTTTCTTTAGTTACGAGGAATGTAGTAGTAGCTTAAGCAGGCTGGAAATTTTACATATTTCATAATATTTCTTCCATTTACTTTTCTGAATTTTTGTCTGACCTTTCATCAAACCTCTTGTAGTCTCCAGCTGCTACGTTTTTTTTGTCGAAGACAGGCCTTATTTATAAATGATGTGCTTTGCCCTCACCAGGCAAAACTCACTCCCTCCTTACAACTGAATTCTGTTGTAACAAACATGATAATGCTGAAACAACCCTTTTACATGTGTGCTTTTACATGGTATTTTTTTTCTTTTCCCCAAATTTAAAGGCAAATTGTGTTTATTGTAGAAATTAAGAAATACAAAACAATACTAAGAAAGCAAAGAATCACCGACTCTTGTGTATTTGCATTTCTAAGACAGATTTAACAGATGTATTCATTCGAGTATCAGAGATATACTGGGGGTCTGAAGTTGTAGCAAGAGTTGGGGATACGATGGTTAAGAGGATTCAAAAGAAGGCAGCATTGAGATTGGTCTCAATCTCAAGTACTTTACGGCATAAATACTGTGTATGTCAAATGGAAAGCGAGACGCTAGCTGGTCTGAATTCTGTTTACAAGTATCAGAAACTAAAGTTATTTAGTTATATATGTTATATATAAAGTTATTTAGTTAGTATATGCTATGTGAGGCTCTGGTATGGTGGTTTCAACATGGCATCCTATTTCCTATCCAGGACCTTCCCTTCTTGGAAAGCATAAACCCAAGGGAAGTAGAAAAGCCATGATTGCTATAGGTTGTGTCTACATTCTTGTGTTCACTTCCTGTCTTAAACCTATTTCCTCTTTGAAACCTACTTTAAATGCTAAATATACCACTTCAACTCTTATTTCTGTTTTTCATAAATTATATGAAATTTATATACAGTCGATTCTTTTTTGTAGTCTGTGAGTTGACAGTTGAGGACTGTTAATCGAGAAAACAATTAAGATATAGAAGGTCCATCGATTTCTGCCTCCCTAGCCGCCTCCTGGATAACCATGGATATATTCTCAGTACCCATAATTTCTTCCTTTCCTCTGGTATTTCTCATTTCCCATGGTGCCGGAGATCCATTCCATTTCTGCTGTGTGTGTGTGTGTGTGTGTTAGTCATAATTATCTTCAGTGCACTCCAAGACATATGCAAGATTTTCCAGGATAATTGTACAAAATAGGCATTTATTAAATGGACTGAGTGTTGAGGAAAAATTTGGAAGAAAAATAAGGTTTTACATATATTCAATAATGTTTTAAACATTTTATGCCAACAGAGAGACTATCAGCTTAGACTAAGGTGAATAGGGAGGGGACAAAAATCTTTAAAAAGGTTTCTAACTCCCAATCATATATAATACAGTATGATGAAATCCAGTGCATGGAGATAAACATGGTGACTCACAACTGGGAGAGAGAGAGAGAGAGAGAGAGAGAGAGAGAGAGAGAGAGAGAGAGAGGAGTTCTCAGGAGTGCTCAGCCGTAAACAGGACACCATGATCACACTCCCTCCCTCCAAGTCTCAGAAACCATCTTGACATTTGAAATAGCTTCATCCTGTCCATTAAAAAAAATGAGTATGTAAACATTTTTCATTAAATTCGAGTTAATTAACTTTACAATGGTATTTGTTCTTCCATTCTCAGGATGTTTATATTCATATCATTTCCTGTTATGATTTGAACTATAAATAGATGTTTAGATAATGCTTTCAGGTCATGCAAACACACACACACACCACCTTCCTCCTTTGGCATATTCTTGCAGGATCATGAAATTATATTGAAATATATTTTTACATATACTTTGTTATGGATGAAAAGCTTTGTATAGAGATAAAGTAGTTTGCTTTAATGAGTCTTTAATTTCTTTAAATTTGGGGAGATTATAATATAGTCACATCATAACTCCCTTTTCTTCCATGTACCCAATATACCACACCCCTCAATTATATTAAAATTCATGCCCTTTTTCTTTAATTGGTACTGGTGGCTGCAGTGATGGTAGCTCTGTCTCTCTCTCTGTCTGTCTGTCTCTGTCTCTGTCGTCTCTCTGTGTGTGTTTTCATGCATCTTAGCACTTGACTTTCATATTATTGAATTCGTAAGGACAGGTATTTCTATTTCCAAAAAAAAAAAAAAAAAATGGGGCTGATCCATTAGAAGTCCAGAAATGACAAAATGCCTTTGTTGGATGAGAGCCCTCATCTGTTCTCTATTAAGCTATATTTTCAAGTGTGTAACCAACATGTTCTCTCTTTCACAACAGCATGAGGTTGGTTTCTTTAAAGCCACATTATCAGTGTACTCCTGGTTTCTCTCCAAGGACACCAGAGTAGGATTTATATGACCTGTATTTTGTACCACTCTTGCACAAATAACCACTGGAGATTCTGTAGTGGATAATTTGGAGCCCAGTATCATAGGGCCATGTCAACAGAACAATTGGTTTCTCAATCACAAATAACATTTGTGTTGAACACCACTCATCATGTTAGCACAAAAGGGTCACTCCCTTGGTTTCTCCTCACCTCTTTCCTTCCTGACTCTGTTGTTCTCACATGTGGCTTGGTAGAGTACAATATGAACTATAACTATGATAAATAAAGTTATCATACAAAGACAAGTGTATCTGTGGCTCTTATCTTTCTTTACCAACTGAAACAAATCGAGGGTGCATTTTAGATACATTACCTTTGCCTTTTCTTTTGCTACAGAAGTTCCTCGGCCTGTATGGCTCGTATCCTCTGTTTTGCACACAACCTTTGATATGATGGTGGAGTTATCTGATTATATGATGTTATAGGTACATTTTAAATGCTTTCTTTTTTAAAATGTTTTCTTTTTAATGATTTCTGTTTCTCTACTAAGCCTTGATGTCAGGAAATACCATTCTTCCTCACAAATTATCAAAGAAATTTCATATCATACCATGAAAGGTTAATATAGTATTTCACAGTACATTCTTCTCTGAATACTTAAGTACTGCCAAGAAAAGTACCTAATATTAGGCATAGATATTCATAGTGTGTCATAGCTAGGGTATGGTGATTTTAAAAGAATGGCCCACAGTCTTTGAATGCTTGGTCACTCTAGTTTGTGTCAAGTTGACATAAACCTAACCAGCACAATATATATCTGTTCCATATATGGAGAGTATGAGGTAAAATCACTCACTCAAATTGGGTAGATGTTCCTACGGCTTTTTAAAAACATTAGACTAAAAATAGTTGGGACTTGAGGTGAACTTGGCTTCTCTTTTTCTAGGGAAAGGTCGTGACTTTAGAATTAATTACAGGCAATGAGACATGAACTCCTGGCTACAGAAATGGTGTCAAAACAAAAAGTATTCTTTCTCTTATCATGATTTATACACTTCAACTAAGTATTTGCAGCAAAGAATACAGCTTATTCGATGGGATATGAGAAGAATTTTTTTTCCTAGAATAGTTGCCAACATGATAGATTGAAGACTTTTCCAATGAAACTTGAAACTTGAAGAAGAGGAGAAACACTCTCAGCTTACACTAAAAAATAAATAGTGCCCTTTAAAGTTTTTAGCTATGAATTGGAGGGCGAAATGCCAATTGAGGAAGTGCCAAGTAATTTGTGAAAGAAAATAGCAATGAAGAAAAACATTACAGGACTAGTGTTACAGTGTTAGCATATCTTTGACAGAAAGCAAATCGATCTTGAGATGTTGAACATGATAGGCAAAAACCAAGACAATATCATGTGCTTGCAAAGTTGAGTAATTTTTAGTAGAATGAGAACATAAACATGGAAGGTAAAACCTCCATACAGAAGAAGCAATAGAAACAGGTCAGCATTAGCTTTCAAGAAATTCAAACCTTCAAAGAACCCTAGAAAGCTGGAGTAGAGGCAACACTGTCAAATGTGGGGATAAGGGTTCATGAAAGCCAAACACCTACAGTAATAGTGCTAGTCAGAGAGGGGAGTCACTCATGGAGGTTTGGTAAGAATGTATCTCACACTTCCAGGATGGGAGTCACTCATGGAGGGTTAGAAAGAATGCATCTTACTCTTTCAGGAGTTCATACAAGTAGCATGGACATTTTAAAACAGGATAAACAGAAGCAGAGGGAATAGCCAACAATATATTGAACTCAGGTTTGGGAGCTATGCACAACAAACAGTCACTGTGTTTTGACATTGGGAGTCTATAAAAGCTGTCTTTGGAAAGCTCTCATTTTGAAAGGTAGTAGATTCTTTCTCCTTTCTTCTTTCTTCTTTCTTCTTCTTTCTTCCTTCTTCCTTTTTTCTTTCCTCTTTTTTCTTTCTTTCTTTCTTTCTTTCTTTCTTTCTCTCTTTCTCTCTTTCTTTCTTCCTTCTTCTTCTTCTTCTTCTTCCTCCTCCTCCTCCTCCTCCTCCTCCTACTCTTCTTCTTCTTCTTCTTCTTCTTCTTCTTCTTCTTCTTCTTCTTCTTTTTCTTCTCCTCCTCCTCCTCTTCCTCTTTCTTCTCCTTCTCCTTCTTCTCCTTCTCCTTCTTCTTCTTTTTTGGTTTTTCAAGACATGGTTTCTCTGTGTAGCCTTGGCTGTCCTGGAACTCAGGCTGTCATCAAACTCAGAGATCCACCTGCTTCTGCCTCTCAAGTACTGGGATTAAAGGCATGTGCAACCACTGAGGTATTAGATTCTTGAAATTGTTTTATGGTGAACTTCTCCCTCCATAAAAGAGTAGGGTGAAGAAATGGATTAGAAGATAATGTAATTAAATGAGCATTCATGAATTATACCAGGACTGAATGATATCCATCAAGAAAGGTTGTCAAACTCAGGAAATATAAAATGAGAGTCAAGTTTCAATTTTAGGTAAATGATGCCCTTGTTAGGGTTAAGGATATTATATGCTTTTTGAGAATAACAATACTAAGAAGGATTTGCTGACAATCTGAATCTCACGTTTAATCTGAACACTCTACCATTGGGCTATGAAAGGATTGTTTCCATGGTCAAATATCTTCAACTTTCTACCACCATGTTAATTTATTCAGAATATCTTTACATTGTTTTGAACTTTAGTACACACAGTAGTCATCTATTTATGTTGCTAATAATACATTAAAGCCAGAAAGGCATGCAGATGATGCCTTAGGTGAGGCCAAGAGATCAAGAATTACATTGTATCCTCCTACACTAAGAACATGTAATTTTGGGAGTCACAGCAGTCTTGCTGTAGGTAATGATGGATAGAAAGCCATCTTGAAGGGACAGTAGTTTTCAAGCCACAGCTGAGGATTGTGAGGCAACTGACAAGAATGCAGAAAGCCTTGGAGGGAAGAAGAGCTGCAGACACAGTAAGCTGGGGCTCAGTGGGTCTTAGCACACTGTAAGCCCTGGATTCCATGCTCAGCACTACCAAAGAAGAATAAAAAAGACTACGAGAGTAGAGTCTGTTCTCCACTGCTATGATGCAATCTTACTTTAGCAGATTTACCTCATCTTCATTATGAAATGAACTTTTAGCTATTACACAAGCTGATAAGGAAAACTTATTTCTAGATGAATGACATAAACAAGTATTGGTCATTAAGCTATCTTGAGTTCCAAGTTAGTCAGAACTGAAATATGTTATAAGCCCAAAATATGTTATCTCTTAGACTTAGTTTGATAAAAATAATGAAAAACTATGGGTGTACTGATGTATGTCTTTAATCTCAGCACTCAGGAGGCAGAGGCAGGAGAATCTCTATAGCCAGCTTGGTCTAGATAGTGAGTTCCAAGCTAGCCTTGACTACACAGTGAGACCCTGTCTTAAAAACAAACAAACAAAAAACCAAGTAAACAAACAAACAAAAAAAACAATTCATGAATATTTTTATATTTGTATTTATCGATTGATAAACTAAAGTCTTGTATTTACTAATATCATTAATATATCATTACTGTTATTAAAACTATCCAGTTCATTTCTTACATTGTTGTAAATTGCGGATTATTACATATGCTCTTATATGAAAATGCTGCTATTGATCTCTTTCCTGTATATCATCTGAGTAATAGATGAGAAATCTCAAAAGTGGTGGAGTTAAATTTGTGGTTTAGCAGGTCAGAAAGTGCAATCCTTCATGAAAAAATGCGGGCCAAGGCCATTGCCTGAGCAGATGAGGCTTTGCATCTCAGTGATGAACTTGAAACATTGTCTAAACTTTGAATGGCATGAAAAATGGATACAAATGCCCTATCTCACTTAGAAAGTCTCACTTTGAAAAGTTCTGCTTTAAGATGGCCTAATCGGCCATCATTGGGAGGAGAGGCCCTTGGTTTTGAGAAGATTATATGCCCCAGTACAGAGGAATGCCAGAGCCAGGAAGTGGGAGTGGGTGGGTTGGGGAGCAGGGTGGGGGGAAGATGTAGGGGGTTTTTGGGATAGCATTTGAATTGCAAATGAAGAAAATATCTAATAAAAATTGTTTAAATAAAAAAAAAGTTCTGCTTTGTTCCATTTGAACAGAAACATCAGTGATTGATAGATAATTTAATAAGACAAAGTATACTTAACCTGTACTTATAATGAAAACTACTTCATTGTGAAAAAACTACTTTATAATTAATGTAACAATATCACAGGCATTTTTAAAAATTGCGTCCTAGAACAGTTTTGCTACTTGGCCCCATGTTAAAGGTAAATGGGAATCTGGAAATGTCTGAAACAACATTTCTTGTTCATCTATACATAGACCTTATAAGAGCAGCCATTTCAAACCCTAAGATTGTTCCACTCTCTCCACATAGCATCTACCCTTTATGGAATATTAATATTAGACATTTCTGACACGAGTTGTTTGTTTCTTCTCCCATACTACTAGTAAGTCCTATCTGTTTTAAGATTGCCATGCCTACATTACATCTCTTGTAAGTGTGCACATGATCTTAGCCGGCACTTAATGATTGTTTTATGCCAAGGTGTTTTTCTCTATGACTAACTTATCTATGCATGCATCCTATGCCTTCTGTATTCAGGGAGCAGGAAATCAGAGACTTATAAATATAATCAGAATAATGCATCATCTTTGATAACAGAGGTATTACCCAATTACAAACACAGGGCTTTAAGAGGTTTCATTTCAAACCAATATCTGCTCCTTAATTAAAGTGATCCCATATGCATTTCTCATTTAATAGAGTAACATGAAATATTAATTACTTATATTGGAAGTAAACAACTGAAAGCTAATAAATTTACAAATTCAATTACTATAAAAACTATCAAATGTCTTTTTGTTTAATTGCTATGGATTCTTCTTTAGACATCATGATGGAATTAATAGAACATTCTGGTAATCAATAGAGATTGATTAATTGATCCATCTCCAGAGCATGGTTAGATTCTTTAACCTCCAGACATTATTATTTGTGCCCAGGAAGTACCAGACCGAGCACCTATCACATATGAGAGGCACAGAGCCAGGGTAGAAGGAGGAGGTTTGGACATTATCCAAAGTTCAGTATGGGGTGATGTGGCTTTTGCATATATATGGAGCATGTCACCCTTGAAGGGTAAGCATTATGCTGCTCATTAATATATTATCAAGGTCTCTTCATAAGCAGGAAGAAAAAAAACCCACAGTCATCCTTCACGGATGAGCTATTGCCTTATTCCTGAGGATTTATTAAAAATTAATGCTATATCACTTTATGTTTTTTGGTACATGCCAGTACTTCAAAATACAGGGTGATAGATTTGAGCATAAAATTATGCTTAAAGTACACTAAAAATATAAAGATCTGTACAGTAACCACAGCCCTCTCTCCTCTCCCCTTGGAGCTTCCGCCTGCAGTCCAAGCACCTGCATTTCTCCAGCTCTCTGCCTCTCACTGTGGTGTGATTTACACCCCCTGTGGAATTTCCAAGCTCTTAGAAAGCAGATCTATTTTTGAGACAGGAAAGTAATAATGTCGTCGCCACAAATTTTCAGCATTGCAAGTTTACAAAGCAACCCATCCTAATCTTTCAGGTGAGCCATCACAGCTTCCTGAAGCCTTGTGGGGAGACACGGAAACCAATGTTACAGGGGACGGGGACGGGGAGTTTGAAGTGTTGAACAAGAAGTTTGACCCACTTACTCAGTTTTATTTATTGGAACACTGGTCCTGAATATACTTAAAGTTTATATGCTTCAAAGAACAGCAAGGGCCCTCTGAGTACTATGCAGTCTATTTCTTTTAAGTTTTTCCTTCTCTTCTCTTCTCTTCTCTTCTCTTCTCTTCTCTTCTCTTCTCTTCTCTTCTCTTCTCTTCTCTTCTCCTCTTCTCTTCTCTTCTCTTCTCTTTTCTTCCCTTTTCTTTTCTTTTCTTTTCTTTTTTCTCCTCTCTTCTTTTCTTTTCTTTCTTTTTTCCCCCATACAATGTATTCTGATCATATTTCCCCTCCTTCATCTTCTCCAAAATCATCCTCCACATCTTTCCATTCATCCAATTACACACCTTCTCTCTTCTTTTTATAAAATATACAGGCAAATAGAGTAACAAGTAAACAAGAACAAAATAAAGAAAAAGCATGAGAAACATACATGTAAACACAACCCATAAAAACACTAAATTGAAACCCATAATATACAAGCAAAAGGCCAGTAAGGTAAAAGATGACCAAACAGAGCAATGGGACAAGGAAAACAAAAAACAAACAAACAAAACAACAAAAAACAAAAGACAAAAAAAAACCCCAAGAACTGAAAAATCCCAAAATACAAAACCAAAATAAATAAACAACAACACAAAACTTCACATAGTTTGTTCTATGTTGGCCATAGATGCTGGCCATGGGATCTGTGCTTAAATACTGTTTATAAGTTGGTCTATCCATTGTGGCTCCATTAGAGACAACTAAATTTTCCATTGCATGGAGAGTCAATTAGCTTCTAGGTTAGGGATGGGAGCTGTGTCCACTTCCCCTCTCAGTGCCAGAATTTCACTAGGTTTGGACCTCTGTAGAGGCTCTCCATGCGTGGGCAGATTTTTATTTTTGAGAACATTAAAGACTGTACTAATCATGTACCACATCATTTTCTCAGGTGCAATTTCTAATTTCTTCCTGTAAGGATTAGCAGAGCAAAACCCTAAATGTTTGTCATGTGGCAATAACAACATCAAATCCATCATCGTCAAATCCATCCCAAGGGCCAGTCGTTTAAGCCTTCAACACACAGCTAAGAAGCACATCTCTTCTTCCAGCCACTTAGACTCTTCTTTCTTCTCGTTTTAGAGACTACAAGTATCCTTTTGTTCCTTCTATCTGGAGCAGCCTGATGCCAATTGAAACAGTGGTTTCCTCTTCCTTTGGTCTTAGGTTAAATATTAATGCTTTTAAATTCACTATGGGATCTTTAAATACATGTGTTGCTCCTTCTACTCTTTTCAGAAAATGATAAAATTAAAATTTTGATAACTATTTGTTTAATATCTCTGACCTGGGATTGTAAGCTTCACAAGGGCATGAAAATGCCATTCTGGTCACCGGCTCTCCTCTGTCCTAACAATCCTTTAACACATCGGAACCTCAAAAAGAATACTTGAAGAAAATATTTTATATTATATATTGAAGTGTTATTCCAAATTTAAATATTGCATACTCAATATACCTACAACTTGATGTTTTGAGTACATGTATTAGAAAATGATCAGCAAAAGAAGCACATGAATACACATATCATTCCAGAAAGTTATCATTTTTGTTTGTGTGTGTTGACATTTAAGACACCGTTCTATCAAATTACAAGTATACAATAAAAGGCTACTATTAGCATGTAAAGCTAAACTTCATGCAACTGACAGACTCCCTCTCTTTACTCTCACCCTAGACTCCACCTCCTATGATCTTGATGTATGAGAGCAAACTGTTTTGAATTTTTCCATGAATATACTCCATGTAATATTACACCAATCAGGCTTACTTGTGTTTTTGTAAATGACAGGAATTTCTGCTTTTGGAAAACTGAATAATATTCTACCGTATAGCAAATTTTATTTATCTATGCATCCAGTATTAAACTCTCATGAGGACTGTTGGAGGGGAGTTAGGTAGAAGAGGTAACAATTTTCACCTACTCAAGCAGATCAGGGAAGCTTTCACCTTCAAGGTATAAAGCATCTCAAAGATCCCCCTTCTTGGGGGAGAAAGGGAAAGGAGAATGGGGGGAGGAGCTGCAAGAAGTAGAGAAGATGAGAGCTGATATTGGAATGTAAAGTGAATAAATAAATTAATGAAAAAATTAATTCAGCATGGCTCAAGACACAGTTCAATGGTAGAGTACTTGTCTCGTAAGCATACAGGAGGCCATGATGTCAATTTCTACTAATGCAGGACAAGTAAAAGAACAAAGAGAAATAGATAGAAAGATACATAGATAGATAGATAGATAGATAGATAGATAGATAGATAGATAGATAGATAGATAATATAGATAGATGATAGATAATGGTAGATAGATGATAGATAATGGTAGATAGATAGATAGATAGATAGATAGATAGATAGATAGATAGATGAAGGAAGGAGAGAGAATAAGGAAGGAAGGAAGGAAGGAAGGAAGGAAGGAAGGAAGGAAGGAAACAAATGAAAACGTATATCTGTTTCAAGCTGTCCATAGATGAGTACAATTTAGTGACTGTATCACAGTGCCACAGGAAAGACTGTCATGTCACAGTCTGCTTTATTATTAATCTACTTCAATAAAAGCCATACGTCGTGTTCCCGGTGCCAGGCCTCACATATAAACTAGACAGGTTTCAAAACCATTGTCCAAATAAAATAGTAAGCCACAGACAAGCAGAAGGTACCAGAAGCTCATCTACAGATACTTTGGGAAATACTATCAAATAGCAAGAGTCAAAACAAGTAAATCAGCTCATACACTTAGAAGGACCTCCAATGTAGCAGTACATACTTGAATCTGCATTAGTTTTTATAACAGAAATAGTACTGATGGCTTCAAATTGCAAAATTGTAGTTGGAGAGGCTGGGAAGCCTAAGATTAAGTTACTGGCTAATTCAGTTTCTGGGAAAGCTGCTCTCCTGTTTTGAAGTATTGTCCAACTCTTAACTCCACACAGAGGAGACTGAAAGCCCAAGAGTCATCGCTTCCTCTTAGGGACACAAATTCTATTAAGGAATTTCTACCTCCCTGAGCACATCTACACCTGATTCCCTCACAAAGGGCCACCTACAAAGGCTCACCACAATGACACTATGAGTGAAACAAGGGCCTTTTGCAAGGAACTCCAACATTTAGTCTGTAGCATAGTCATGAAGAGGTATCCTGTCATCATCAGAGTTTCTAAATAATAAGCTCTGTTAATAATCATCTACGTTCAATGAGATTTGAAGAAACCCAACAGCAGCCACTTGTCAGGAAAGGTTTGCTCACCTCTGAACTCTGAGAGGGATTCTACAAAAGAACAAAATTGTGGGAGCTTCGGAAGACAAAACTAAGGAAGGAAATGCCTTTTCCAGAGAGCGAGTGGGGCTGAACATGGATGGCTGACAAAGATGGATTTGGAAAAGCCAACAGTTGTATGAGACTGAGCAAGCAGAAGAGAGAGGTGGCACACACAACACTGTACTTGTCATAGATTTGCTCACGACCCTTCATAGATGCCTTCTCGCTACCGTATGCTACCATATGATCTCCATTGTCCTTATTTTGATGTGGAAGTGAATACTGGTCAGCTGAGGAAGGCAGCTGCTATATATATTGATTCAGTGGAAGAGAAAAATTACTGGATCTCTTTGCAGTTGCTTATATTCCCATTAAAACTAGGCAGAGCCGATAAGGTCATTGGAAGTATTATAATTCATGAGGTCAAAATTGACAGTTATACTATATTTTTAAAAACTCCAAAAATACTGTAGGTCAAAAGGACAGTGCCTTCAGCTAAGCTGGAGAAAGCATATTCTTTTCTGAGAGACAAGAAGTGAATACTTTAGCATCTACTGCTATCTGTACTTAGGCCAACAACTGAAAACGACGGCATCCTATTAATAGAGCAATGAGAGTAGTAGGTGACTATGGGTGACTACATTACCACATAGGCTATGGAAACACACACACACACACACACACACACACACACACACACACACACACAAAAGGGAGCAGTATACTTCTACAACCAAAGAAAAATAAGTTTGAGATTTTCAAAACATAAAGCCACTAGAAACCTCTATTACATTGCATGACGGTCATCATTAGCAGCATGTAATTACAACAGAAGCTGTTGTCATCTGGCATCGTTTCATTTGAGGCTGAGATTCAAAACCTTAAAAGAAGTTACCATCAGAGAAGCCCCTAGTTTTTCGGCCACTTCTCTTTAATAAACTTCTTTTTAACAGGAGCCTTAATGATCTCAGACTCATGGCCATTTCTGAAATAAACAACAACAACAAAAAATGATTTATCTTCCTACTCTCATCATTATAATATTTTAAAAATAAAAAAAGCAAGGAATGCTTATGATGAAAGTCTAGAAACATATCTTGCTGTGAGTGGGACAAGTCTATCAAAGTCGGTAGGCTTGTGTATGCTAAGCCTGGGAGCAAGGGGTTAGCAGCAGATACTGAAAATGATACTCTAGTCTCCCTTCCGCTTCCAGCGCCCAGAACTCTCTGCTGCAACTGATTTTCTCTGTTTAATAAGCACACCACGTGCAAATGTACTAAACACATAAATATAATGGTCATAATTACTGGGTTCAATGTCAAGTACCCTTTAAATCTACTGATTAAATCAATTTGGTGATTGTAAACCTTTTTTATTACGTCCCCTGTATGAAGAAGAAAACACAATTGAGGGAAAAGCTGTACGTTTTACTTGAAGGAAATAAAATCTATTATTTACATTAATTACATTAATGTAATTTCCAAGAGTCCTGGTGTAATCTAGCATTTTCTCATTAATAATAAAACCATCCTTTCACTAATCAACATATCGTGTTTCCTTGTGCATAGACTGAGGTCCATGAACAAATGTGTGGTTGTTAAAAGTTTTCAATTCTTCATGGTCAAAGAGTCTCTATCTTTTAGGGGGATAATGAATCTGAACCACCAACGTTCCCTTCAACTTTTGCTTGTATGTAAAGAAACCTTCGGTTTCGGCAAAATTAGGTTGACTGTCAGTTTGGAGTGAAATCACAAGGGCTTTCACAGAGAATCAATTGTAAGGCAATGTCAGCCATGTACGAAACCCACCAAACAACTGCAATCAAAGAAAAAAGCAATGTAACAATGTCTGTGGTGACTTTCTCATTGGCCACCCAAGGAGTCTTTAATTTTTGAGGAAAAATTAGATATGCATTATATGGGACATTATTCAAGAAATTAATTTTCCTTTTTTATAATTAAAATGTAAGTCACTATTATTGAATAAGAGAACATCTAAATGAGGCAGAAAAGGACATGGACAGTTGTTTCGAAAGAGATAAAAAATCTGATCTGGCCAGAGACCATGAGTATGGTACTGAGCTAAACAAGAGAGTATGATGCAAATAGAAAAATGGAAAATGGGATATTTGATTTATTTTTAATTGCTTTCCTGGTTATGTGGGGATGGCATTCTAAGTGAATTCTGCATGTCCTGTATCACGATGAGGCTGGCAGAGCCATTTAATGATGACAAGAAATTTAATTATTTTATTTATAAATAAAAGCTATGTGTTAAAGCTAGTGAGGTGCAGATTTTATGCTATTGGCCATAAGTTTAGCAAAACAGGTCAGACTCTCTTATACAAAGGTTAGATTACAGAGGATCTTACACAACAAGAGACTCTCACTTCCATACCTGAATGTTTCATTGTTAGCTTGAAGTATTATCATTGTAATTGTCATTTGTCTTACAGAATAGCTTTTCCTGTGTTGCCTTTTTATTATTAGAAAAACAATACAAACATGACTTAATGCAACAAAACATACATCTGTGATGTCGATTCTATCTCACAACCACAAGCAGGAAAGCCTGGCTCATGAAACGGGTGTTACAAAGTATTCCTAGTTTAATACTCGCTACTTTGGAGATATGAGTCTGTGGATGTTACAGTAAGGATGCGGTCATGGGACTGATGCTCTAACAAGGACCTGGAACACACAGTTCCACCAACCCCAAACACCATCTTTGTATATATCTTCATATCCAAACACTTTCTCATTCTGACCTCACTAGAATCCTCTGGTCTACCTGTAACTTCTCTTTTCTGTTCCAGAAATTTATTAGTGGAATCACATGAGAAGCAAACTTTCAGATTGCATATTTCACTTTACCTAAAGACTTTCAGATTATCTGTGTTTTAGACATCCATGATCCATTCCTTTTTAATACTTTTAATAGATTTTTAATCAAAATGTAATTACACCACTTTCTACCTTCCCATTTTCCTTTTTGACCCTCCCAGGAACTTTTTCTTCAGTTCCTCTTATGTCCCCTCTCACATTAATAGCTTCTGGTATACTATTATTATGCAAAAATATATAAATGTAATCATTCCCTGTGTGTTTGGGTTTTTCTGTGTGTATGGTTTCAGAAATAACCACTTTGTATCAGATAACCAATAAGAGGATTTATCCCTGAGGGAATCTATTTTGCCCTCTCCCATGTCTTTTTATTTTATTTTATTTTATTTTATTTTATTTTATTTTATTTTAATTTCCGAGGAGTATTTCATAATTTAGAGAGCCACAGTTAACTCATCCATCCATTTATTAATGGGTGTTTCAGTGGCTTCAAGATTAGAGTAATTATGAAGAATTATGATCAAAGATTTAATATAGACTATCTGGATAAAAATAGATTTCATTTCTATGGTACAGGTACACAAGAAACAGACTGAATAAACACGGGGTGTATGTTTCACTTCATGAGATGTCAAGACACTTTCTAGAATAGAAGCATGGTTTTTAATTTCTACAAACTGATACGCAAAAATTCTAGTTGTTCTGTAACTTTGCAAGCACATGATAATGTCTTTTAATTAGAATCCACAGTGGACACATTGTTTAGTTGTGGGTCTCTGTGTTAAAGCTTTACTGCAGAAACCTTTTCAGATGCAAGTTGGGCGAGGCACCAATCTATGAGTATATCTGTATGTCATTAGGAGTCATTTTATATTGTATAGCATAGTTTTATAATGTTCTTCCTTGCTTCCTTCCTTTCTTTTTGTTCCTTTCTTCCTTTCTTTTTGTTCCTTCCTTCCTTCCTTTCTTCCTTTTTCTAGAAAGGTAAAGTCTTACTATAGAGCTTTAGCTGGCCTGGAATTCACTCTGTAGAACAGAATGGCCCCAAACTCAGAAAGGTCTGCCTACCTCAGTCTCCCAAATGCTGGGAATAAAGCCATGTGCAACCATGTCTGACTTCTAAAATACTGCTTAAAGAATGGGTATATATGTCTATATAATTATTTTGTAAATATGTTTTGGCTGTTCTAACTTTTCTGATTGTCCTCATAACCTTAAGAACTAGTACTCTATGTCAAAATGTTACCTTGCAATTTTTATCTGAATTTTATTTTATCTGAATTTTTATCCTGAATCCATTAAGTAAAACTGACATCGGCATTGAAACTTTCAACAAATAAAAAAGGAAACATCCCTCTAGTTATAGAGACCAATTTTTATTTTTTTTTATTGGGATTTAGATATTTTCATCACACTCTACATAGAGTTAGCTGTATGATTACCTAAATCTTTGACTCTTGTACAAAGTCATTGTAAATCATATCGCCGTTTCACTTTCAATCTTCAATTGTTTACTGCTAAAACATACACTTATATTTGATATTTGTAGGAAAGTAATATTGTGACATAAAGTACATAGTCACTTATTCTGCTTTTGTAAATGCTAGAGTACTTTTTTCCATAGACAGTTGTGGTTTGTGAATAAACATAATATTCCTTTTGGATATGAGTGCATAGCTTTATTTCATTTTCTTGTTTTGCTGTATTAACTAGGACTTCAGACAGGATTTAAATACTAAAAGCACACATTCCTCTCTGACTCCTCAATTTAAAAAATTTATGTTAAAATAGCTATCTGTCTATCGACCCACCTCCAAAATTTACCTTGAATTTGTGATCCTTTAACTCTGCCTATGCAATACTGTTATTATAGGAAAAGACTATTATGCATTTTCTGACTCACTACTCTGTGGTGGTTTGAATAAGAATGATCCCATAAGCTCAAGTATTTGGGCACCTGATTACCTAGGAATGGAACCATTTGAAAGGATTACAAGGATTAAGAGGTATAACCTGGTTGAGGCAGGTGTGGGCTTGTTAGAGAAATTGTGTCACAGAGGGTGGCCTTTGAAGTTTCAAATCCCCATTCTAGGCCTGGTTGTCACTCTCTTTCTCAGCCTACAGATCAGGATATAACTCTCAACTACTTGAGCACCATGCCTGCCTGTATGGCTACATGTCACCTGCCATGATGATAATGGATTAACCTCTGAAACTGTGAGCAAGCCCTCAGCTAAATGCTTTCTTGTATAAGAGTTGCTTTGGTCATGGTCACAGCAGTAAAACAGTGACTAAAGACCAACGTTGACACCACAGGGTAAACTGAGTCAGGCACCAAGGTGTGGTGCCAGTAATTGGGGTCAGTGCTCATAGCAGGTGACAGGGGTCAAGGACTGGTGGGGGTTGGTCCAAATAGCAACCAATGGGGGCTGCTGTCTATGCAAGACAGCAATTCCAGGAAAAAGGTGGGGGGAGGGGAATCAAATACACACACACACACACACACACACACACACACTGAGTAGTTGAAGCAAAGGCAGACCCCAGTTTTTTATTGTTTCTCTTAACCCTTTTTATACCCCTTTAGACAGTTTTTCTATGTAAGGAAATTTTCTCATAGCCACAAGTGACATATTTTCTTAAAAAAATACTACAAAAACATATTCTTCAGAAACAGATTAAAATCATTACACAAGAGGAAATTACAAGAGGATTATTGATTTGCATTCCTTTTTTTGAAGCCTCATACCTAACTAAACATTTCTCATCTATTCTTCTCTGCACAAATTCACTGAAACCCCAAAGCAATAATTCTCTTGTCATAGATTATCAAAGTTTAAACAGGCAAAGTATCTCCCTATGCTTGGCTGATGACAATCTCTATTTACTAAGAAAAAGGTCATCTGTCCTAAGTCTTAGTTTGAAGTTGACGTCTTGATCAGCTAGTCTGGGTAGTTCTCTGTTCTCGGTTCTTATATTCATAAGAGAATTGTTTACTCTTTGTGCATGGCCTTTCTGTTTCATGGGGCACACTGAAAACCTGCTACTACATCCCTAGATTACAAGACCAAGGAAATCAGTCCCAAACTAGAGTGAATGCTCTCTTTGATTATTAACTCGTCCCATGATTAGTTATCTTTCTACTACAATCACACGCTTAGAATGCATGAATGCTCACTGAGTTCCTTTCTCTAAATCATGCAGTTCTTGCCAGTCTATGAGGAGGGGGCATATTCTAGTCTTGATTCTAACTTTAAGCTTTCTATCAACTATCCTAACTTCCTCAAATTATTTAAATCAAACTAACTTCCTATAACTACTTGAATCAAATTAGTAATTGCAGAAAGTCATTAATTCACCTGAAGAACATTATTTCAAGAATTTTGATCTTCATGTTGATCTGTAGGAATCACTCGAGACTATAGGCAGTGAGGTTCTCCAAGTGTCAAATTGCAGATAAAAGCAATATTAAAAAAATCCTCACACAGAAAGGGCTAGATATTCCAAACACACTTAAACAGATGCTGAATCTCAATAGTATTAAAGTCTTGCAAAGTTCTCTGCTACGGATACAGTTTTATATTCCTGAAATCACCTTCTTTATAATTACATTTTTTGGTAGAAGAGAATTTCTTGAGGAAGCCATCTAAAAATTCACACAGTGTTTTGATGTTTCACAGTTTTGTATAACAATGTGACTGAGTTTAAGGTATATATAAATTTTAAAATAGTTCTATTCATGAAAAATAATTAATTCTTAAGCCATCTATTGTTTAATATTTGTGTGACTTTTAAGCACTTTCTGATTCAAACTCTGGCAGTATCTACAGGGAATGAAATAACAAGGACAGGAGGGGCTCTGTCTCCTGACATTAGTAGAAGGGAAAATTCAGACAGATAAAGTCAATCTTAAGCATACAGTTAAGTTTTCTGTTTTATATACTTTGTCTGAATATGATCATGGGACATCTCCCATTAGTCTCCTTTAGTAATAAGTATTCTGTAACCCTGACTTTTCTTATCAACAAAGGAAAATATTTTACTCTGAGAATTTACCATCAAAATAAACCTAACATATGTTTCATTTGATTCAGAGATTTCCTTTAATTAAAACTGAGTAATTTCAAAAGGTATACCATTCCTTTTCCATTTACTTTCTGAAAGTGGAACTTACATTGCCTATTTGCATATGGATTGGCATTATCCCAGTGCATGGAAGTGTGGCATGGTCATGTAAACTTAGATTTCTAGGGCTCAGGAGGTTCCAGGCTGTCTAAAATGGAACAGGATCGAGTGGGCTGCAACAATAAGAAATCACTGTGTCCATGAAAATTAGCAAATACAAAAACAAACAAAAATTTCTCTCAAGTATTAACAACTTATATGAGGAAAGAAACTTTGCACACTGTTGTATAAAACAATGTAGAAACAGCCTCTTTAATTTTTGTACAACAATCTATATTTAGGACCTCAAAAACATTTAGGTAGGTAGGTAGGGTGGATTTAGAGTGAGAGCCTTGATGAGTGAGCCTGAATTCCTACTTTAACTCTAACTATAACTCTAATTCTTAGATATTGTGGGAGTTATGAACATAATACTTCACTGTAGAATAGTGCAATTTACATTCTGTTTACTGCTTGAATTAGTTATATTGTTATCTCTGCTAAAAAAGCAATATAACTGCATTTATGAAGCATTTGTTCTTGTTGTTTCCCATACTTTTAAAAGATGTAATTCTTCCAAATATTTGTAAAATCATTACTATATTACTAAAAATGTAACTCAGAGAAGTTTGCTCCATAGGTGGACAGCAGAACCAGGTGTGGTCCAAGTCCCAAGCCCCTGCTTTGTTCAGTGCACCATTGTGTTTTTGTTACCATGACAACTAAATTTTGCTATTACCTCCCACCCAAGAATCAGGGAAGCCAATTATTCCTAGGGCAGGACTATAATGCCATAGTCAAGTTCCTATCTTTCACTTTCATTTTCTTCACATCCAGGTTGTTATTAGCAACAAGTTGCTGTGCTGTGAAATAAATGAGATGGAACAAATCCCCAACTATTTCTCACCCCCTTCTCTGTTACTTGAATAATTTACTAACTCTGGATACCTAAAATGAGTTCTTTGAATCTAATGATAGTTTGGTAATTGCCCTTTGACCTCCATTACATATTTTCAAGAAAACTTTTGATCATTTCATTCATATTTGAAAATGTAATATTTCTTGGTTTAATGAAAAGTCACATTAGTCCTTTTTGGGATTATATGTTTAGAAGTATTGAAACCATTATGCCAGTAAAGCAACAAATATTAAAACACAGTGTAATCTAGCACTCATGGTTTCACTGAACCAGTTCACAACCTTCTGCAGGACTTTTGAGAAAAAACTGGGATCCAGAATGCTGTGGCAGCTGGTTGTGTATGATTTTCTTCAGCTCCCAGGCTAGAGACTATCCAGAAAATCAGTCTCAGCACAGGGATACACTTTGTTCACCACTCATTCAAGCCTAAAATCTGAGAACAGCTGCAGGTGGGCTGGACAGAGAAATGAGGCAATCCTCTTTGCAGCCGCTAAGTAACCAAGCAACTTTATGTATTTAATTTACAGAGCCCCTGCTGTTGCTTGCCTCAGGACTGATGCTAAGACAGAGACACCCAATACACACACTGCCTGGCTTGCCAGCTGGAGCAATTTGCTTCCACCTGACCCCTTTAGCCAGGTTGATATTTAGTTGGCTTAGTCCCAATGGCAACAGACACGTTGTCTTAAGGAATCAATCAGAATTGTTAACGTGTGTTGATGCATCTGTTTGAGCTGCACTGGCTCATTCAGCTAGGGACAAAGGAATCCCCCTACAAGTGTATTCAGATGTCATGTTATAGGAAAGTTATGGTCAGGAGTCAGAGAATCCCAGTGCAAGCCTCTGAAAATTACATGGGTGTTGTTTGTTTGTTTGTTTGTTTGTTTAATAAACACTTAAAGTCATTTTCCATTTGGGGATTGGGCTACTTAGATCATAACCAGAGGAAGAATTTTCTCAAATTCCAGGTTCATTAAAAAGTGCAGCTTCTGTACCTGCCAAGACTGTGATGTGTGTGTGTGTGTGTGTGTGTGTGTTTGTGTGTGTGTGTGTGTGAGAGAGAGAGAGAGAGAGAGATGAGAGAGACAGACAGAGAGAGACAGAGACAGAAAGAGAGGGGGGCTTTGTATTATGTACTGTAGGTTTGGTTTATCATAGAATGAATCATATTGGAAGAAATAGTTCTACATGGATGCTAATGATACCATCGTCTACCTGGTTCTCCATATACATGATCTTGATCGTGACATCACCACAGTACTGAGGATACCTTAATAACCTAGGAAGGTGACCACTGTGGGTTTTCAATAAGTGGTGAATGAAGGAAAGAAAGTCAAAATGGTGAAGCTTCTGATAAATCTTTAAATTGAAAATATGGAAAATGTCTTCAAAATATCAATCTATCTCCTTTATCCCCACAGTTAGGTATTCTTTCTCATAAAATACTGAGCATTTGTTCATTTCATGGTTTTCATAAAATTCTATTTTTAATGATACCTACTTGTCAAAACAATATGTAAATCAATGAAAATTTCACAAATCTTTAAGGAAAGCTATGAAAAATATCTGCTACAGTAACTAACATTCTAGACTGGCATGAAGTTAAACAAAATCTTCAAACTTGAGAGTTTAGTTTCTAATTAATTCATGTTCTAGTCAATAAATATTAAAGCCTACAACTGAATGGATAGTGTTAAAGTATTTTGTAACATTTCAGTGAAATCAGAAGTGATAGCTCAAACCTTTGACCTCACCACTGAGATTGCTCAGGCTAGAGGATCACCATAAATTTGAGTCCAACCTTGGCTACAAAATTAATTAATTCCAGGCCAGGCAAAGTGACAGAGTCACACACACACACACACACACACACACACACACACACCTGAAAGTAGATGGCCAACAATACCTTCTAGCATTTTAAAAAGCAGAGAATTAATGACAAAAATAAAAAGTAAGAAAATCATATTTTGATGTCATATGCATTTTTATAGAGTATATATAGCAAGGTTAGGAAGAATGGAGTAGTTTGAAGAAACAGTAAAATAATTTTACAAGGACACTGGTAGGCTACATTGCAATGTGACATTTGGATAAGTGAATAAAGGAAGGGTTAAATAGGGAACTGAGTGCAGAGGCTGGAAGAGATCACTTTGTTGATACATTAGAGGGATAATGAAGAGAATGAAGTGGTATTAACAGGTTGAAAGGGAATACTTAAGAGTAGGCTGAACAGGAACCCGAAAAAGGTGGTTAGCATCATAAGTCACTGTAAAGTCACTGACTTTTTACTGACCACATTAAATCACTGAAATAGAAGGCAGGGAGATAATTGTTTAAATTTCTTTCAAGTAGACGGCATGTTCATGTTAAGAATAGAAAATTAATAACTATAGAAACATATATACTTTAGAGCAAAATATAACAATGGTATATCAAAAAGAATCAGGTGTACAAACCCGATTGGTCACTGAGAAGGAAATAAGACATGGCTAGATCCTGGTTGCTTCCAAAATGAGCCACCAGCATTTCCTACTGAACTGGATATAGAGGATGGGGAATAGAGAAGACTAAAGAATGACCCAGTTCTCTTGATCTTCCATCCGAATAGGATGATAGGATCTGATTTCTGAAGACATCATATGCTTTGTTGTAAGAGCATAGAGAAATCAAACAAGAAGCTCCCTCCATGCTGATAGTTTTCATGGTGCTAGAAGGTCTATGTAAGGCATACTGGTGGGAAAGCTAACAATGGAGTCCAGCCATGGGCTCTGTGAGCTCAAAGAATGCCTACCTGATACATAAAATGTGATTAATAATACATTAGTGGCACAGATGTTATGGAAGTATCCAGCAAGTTTCTTTAGATCTATTCAACAGGAAGAATTCATGCCTAGTATTGTAAATCTTACCTAAAGATTTGTGAGTTCACATTCCTTGTGAGAGAAATTACAGCCATTGTTCTTACTCTTTATGGATATGATGATAAACTGTCTTCTTTTTATATATGTTTATGCCTATAAATTAGTATTATTAACAGCTTCGGTCAGAGAAGTTATTGCTTTAAATTGGGTAATTGAAGTGGAAATTTCTGGTTTGTTGGGAGACTCAGTTGTGTCATGTGATGTTTGGGTAAAACAGACACCAGAGAGTGTGTGTGATATCCAATAAAAAAAAAACAATAAAAACTATAGTTAAAAAAAAAGAAAAGAAAGAATTTAAGTATAACCCAACAGACAGTAAATGATGACCTTGCATTGGTTCACCTTGCGAAACTTTGTTGGTCTTCCCTGATCTTTGCTTGTCATGATTTCATAGAGAGAAAATAACTTCTAGTGGTATTCTAGCTGCTTCTTGGTGCTTCCACAGACTCAGGCAGATTTGGTGGAGCCTTGCAGTTTTTTCTGTATTAAGCTGCTGCTACTGACTCATGTTTGGTGTTTACCGATGGGACTGGACCTCTGCTAGAGATTACTATTTGAAATAACCCCAAAGAAGTACTTATAAACAGGTCCACAGCCCTTATTTTCTATTAACCTTTCTTTTTAGTAGATGGGCTAGAAGGGAAACTGAAGCATTTAAGAACCCTTATTATACAATGTAATTTATATACAATGATATAATTTATATAGAAAGTAGGTAAACAAAACTAGTAAAGTATTTTTAGAATACATGCATGTAACTATGTTAAAATAACCCTTTTCAAGCAATATGAAAATAACCCAAACCCACCAAAGATTATTAATTTCCTTAGTGACCTATTTATAAAACTCTGCTAAAACTATATGACTAGCTAGCTAAAATAAGTTAGAGATATACAAGGACTTTGAGAAACTTATGAGCCATTAAGATAAATACATTTAATAGTTTAAAAATGAAATGGCATCATGCTATAGAAGAAAAGTATTAGTTCTATTTGTTAGTTGCAACCCTGATGCTTATCTTAATTCTGAATATCTTTGCTCCTCTGAGAACTGCTGCCAGTACTACTTACTCATACAAAAAAGTGGCCATAAGTTTCAATTATCTCACATTTACTTATCCATATTTGAATTAGGTGAAGGAAACTTCATGAAGAAATCATAGAGTGAGCCATAGGATTAAGACATCTGTTGAGAGACCTTTGTCTTCTAGATATGACAAGGGAAGTTACACCCATGAAATTAACAACATTATGGATGCCTAAATAAAACCTTACCACTGACACCACCAACTGACAAAGTAGGTGGAGCAAATCCCACATGGTTCCACCCTTAGATGAAGCACTATAGGCAATTTAGAGAAAACTCCTCAAATATATTGTTAGACTGTGAATTTACTCAATTTTCTTCTCCCCTGAATCTCAAGTCAGTACTAGAAATTATATGTATATGATGGATATGTATGTATATAATATGTAATATAATTTATGTGTATAAATATATATAAAACTTCAGCTATCCCAGTATTACAAGAAAATGTACAGTATTTGGAAGAAAAGTATAAAAGATAGAATTTGAAAGTTACTAATCAAAATATTAACATAGACACACATCTGCTATTATTGCTTTAAAACACATAAAACATAAGTTGATTTACTATATATATATATATATATATATATATATATAAAAGAACCCTTATTAAAGTAGGTTTTAAAAAATCTAACCATAAAGGTAATAGTTAATAAAGATTCCTAATTGGTGAAAGTGCTACGAATAAATAAAGTATTTAGCCTTAAATAAGACATCTATATCAATTTTTTTCTTTTTCTATTAGATATTTTCTTCATTTACTTTTCAAATGTTATCCCCTTTCCTAATTTCCCCTCTGAAAATCTTCTATCTCCCCCCCCACACACCCCGAACCCAACCACTCCCATTCCTGGTCCTAGCATTCCCCTATACTGGGGCATAGAGCCTTCACAGGACCAAGGGCCTCTCCTCCCATTGATGACCAACTAGGCCATCCTCTGCTACATATACAACTAGAGTCACAAGTTTCCAGCATGTGTTTTCTTTGATTGGTGATATAGTTCCAAAGAGCTCTGAGGGTATTGGTTAGTTCATATGGATGTTCCTTCTATGAGGCTTCAGTCCCCTTCAGCTCCCTGGGTATTTCTCTGGCTCCTTTATTGGGGACCTTGTGCTCCATCCAATGGATGACTGTGAGCATCCACTTCTGCATTTGCCAGGCACTGGCAGAGCCTCACAGGAGACAGGTATATCAGGCTCCTATCAGCAGGTTCCTGTTGGCATCTGCCTCATGTCTGGGTTTGGTGGTTGTTTATGGGGTGGATCCCCAAGTGGGGCAGTCTCTGGATGGTCATTCCTTCAAGCTCTGCTCTGAACTTTGTCTCTGTAACTCGATCCATGGTTATTTTGTTCCTCATTCTAAGAAGGAACGAAGTATCCACACTTTCATCTTCCTTCTTCTTGAGTTTCATGTGTTTTGCAAATTTTATCTTGGGTATTCTAAATTTATGGGCTAATATCCCCTTATCAGTGAGTACATATCATGTGTGTTCTTTTGTGATTTTGTTAATATCCAATATATACAAAGAATTCAAGAAGTGGGACTCCAGAAAGTCAAATAACCCTATCAAAAATGGGGTACAGAGCTAAACAAAGAATTCTCAACTGAGGAATACTGACTGGCCGAGAAGCACCTGAAAAATTGTTCAACATCCTTAATCATCAGGGAAATGCAAATCAAAACAACCCTGAGATTCCACCTCACACCAGTCAGAATGGCTAAGATAAAAAATTCAGGTGAGAGCAGATGCTGGAGAGGATGTAGAGAAAGAGGAACACTCCTCCATTGCTGGTGGGACTGAAAGATAGTAAAACCCACTCTGGAAATCAGTTTGGTGGTTCCTCAGAAAATTTGACATAGTACTACCGGAAGACCCAGCAATATCTCTCCTGGGCGTATACCCAGAAGATGTTCCAACCGGTAAGAAGGACACATGCTCCACTATGTTTATAGCAGCCTTATTTATAATAGCCAGAAGCTATAAAGAACCCAGATGCCCCTCAACAGAGGAATGGATACAGAAAATGTGGTACATTTACACAATGGAGTACTACTCAGCTATTAAAAACAATGGATTTATGAAATTCTTGGACAAGTGGATGTATCTGGAGGATATCATCCTGAGTAAGGTAACTCAATCACAAAAGAACACACATGATATCAAGTCTTTCATAGAAAATTTTATAAGAAAGGATAGGCAGTACTGACTTCAGTAAGAGACTGAAGAAGGTGAACAATTCTGTGAAAAGCTGTATTCTGGACATAAAATGGCTATTGTATCCATGAAATTACCATAGCAGTGGCTAACTGAACAAGGCCTATATAAGACTGATGCCATGAACATTCTATGCTGTAAGGGAGCGAGGTTCATGATGCTCACCACTCATAAAGGAGCTACAGACAGTTATTAAATGATTTTAAATAATTTTAATGGTTATTAAAGAAGAGAATAAGATTCTTCAGTGGTAGCCACAGATACATTGCCCTTGATCAATTAAACAATCCCCTATGTATGTTCTTGCAGGCAAACCTGATTAAATGTAGTGGTCTACAAACAAACAAACGTATGAAAATAAAACTGGCACTTGTTGGGAGAAAAGGGTTAGGGGGGAAAGTCACAAGAGAATATAATGGGGTGAATATGCTCAAATTTGCATATATATATACACACACACACAGAAACATATATATATATACATATATATATATGTTTCTGTGTGTGTGTGCCTGTGTATGTGAAAGGAATTTTGGAAGAAAAAAGTAGCAAGTAGAATTAGAAAACTATATCTAAAGGCATTGTTCGGCCATCACTGGGCAAAATAATTGATAAGAGACATTAATAAAAACTTCATAAGGTGGAAAGAAATATATATGGATCAAGTGTTTTGGAAAGACAGGATCATAATGAAGTAATACAGAAACAACTGTTTAAAAAGTAACTCAAAACATCATTGAATAGGATATATATATACTAGGCATATATGAAAATATTAACTCATCAGATAGACATACAAGTGTGGAACCAGTGAAGAAGGCATCTGGGGTCAATGATGTGCCAGACACTATGGGTGTGTTGGAGTGTTGCAGAAGTCTTCAATGGCAGAAGTAAAGGGTTAGGATTGGTAGTCATTACCCTAATAAGCCAGAAGATTCTCTAAAGATTGAACGTCTACATAATGTATATTCCTTGCTCTTGTTGACCTTTTTAAAATTTGTTACTCTCCAGTTTCTTAGTTATCACCCTTGGGTCCTTAGAATTGCTAAAAAGCACTACCAGAAGTGATCAGCATCCATCTTTTCTGTGTGTTCTCTTTTCCCATCCTTACCTACTCTGTCATTCAAATTTCTACTGCAATGTGTGTGCTAGCCACTTCTTTTCTCCAGGGTTCATAAATTAATGATTGAGTTAAATACTACTCCCAGGTTAATATGTTAAACATATTCGATAGTAATGAATGTGAACAAAGATTCTCAATGTTTCAAGCAATCATTCCCACGGGGATTTCAGATAAATTGGCAGAGTTACTGCTAAAGACATGTATTTTATACAACTCAAGTGGCCAATTCTGTTTCAGGGGACTCTTTGCAGAAGGTAAAAAAATCATTATTAATATACATCCTCAGACCTATAAGCCTCCACGAAGACAGATGTTGGAAAGCATTCAGATACACAGAGTGGTTCTTCCTTTACCATTCTTAGCATTTTTTTTTTGAAAAGCATAGATTTGAGTTTTGTACAATGGGATTTGATCGTGTTCACCACCCATAACTTTATGCACCAAACTTTGTAAAATTAAAAAGAAAAGCTAAACTCAAGATCAATTAGTGCTATCCAAAATATTTTTGGATATGTGGTCTTCTACTAAAGTGTGGTCGACTTACCATGGTCTACACTCATAGAAAAAAAAAATGACCCTTTCCCAGCAGCTAACAAATGTCAATTGTTCCATGTCTCTGAGTGAGATTATGTGCCCAGCTCTCCTCTTCATACTAGGATTCGGGCTGCCTGGGCAAACACAGGTGTTATCCATGCTCCCATAAGTTGATGTGTTTTCCCTACTGCATCAGAAAGCATATTCCTGTAATCATCCACCACTTGTGACTCTTACACTCTTTCTTCTTCCTTGTCTTAAATAATTCTTACTTGAGGGAATAGCATATATGTTTCCTTACTTATGATCAATCTACACACTCTTCATGTCTAACTTTTGGCCACTTTGTGTTTCTGTATTAACCACCATCTATTGCAAATAGAAGACACTTAATGATCTACACAGATTAGACTCTCCTACTTCCAATAGCATACTTTGTGAGTCCAATTAAGCCATATTAGTTAAATGTAATGAAAACTTCATCTCAGTTAATAGGTTTTTTGCACTTAGTGAAAAATCTCTACCCTCTGCACTCCCCTTTGTCCACCAGCTGGATTCCTTGTTGGTTACTATGGGTCAACTGCTTTGTTTTCTACAAACGAGTGAAACACATGGATTTGCCTTCCAATACCTGACTTACTGCATCTGAGATCCTCTGCTGCTATTCATATTTTCAAAAGCGACATTCTTTTTATGGCTAAATAGCATCCACTGGGTATGTACACTACATTTTTTTATACACTCAACTGTTGAAGGACAACTTGGTTGATTCCCTCTCATGGCTGTGATGAATTGTGCTTAAATAAGTGCAAGCATGTACTCATCTCTCAGACAAAATAGCTTCATTTCTTTTGAATATATACCAGGTTGTGGAAATTGCATAAAAATTTGAAGTCCCCTTGTATAAACTTCTACTTTGCGCCTTTTACAGTCATGTAATCAGTTCTTGACCCTGGTCTTTAAGGCTGTTTCTACTAGTGTTCCCAACAGGTTCACTATTCCAACTTCATTCAGTTCTCCTGTGAGATTGGAAACTCCAGAAAATTAAGGGCTTGGCAAAGATAAGTACAAAGAAGCAGGCACTGATTTAGTACTTGAAAAACACTTTGGGGAAAAGGCTATGATCTTGAGGCATGTGATTTTTGTTTGTTTGACTGGTCTGTAAGGGACATTTTCACTTCTCACACAGTGCTGTCATTCTCAAGACAGTTGCAGTCTGAAAGGAAATGTTATTGCACCCATGTCTACACTGGTTAAAACATTAATGATCTCGCCTTACAGGTGCACATGCTATTTAAATTCTATAAGCTCATAAGTACTTCATGTATGTGGTACCAATTTTACCCCATGTAAATATGCAAAGAGGATTTATATTCAATAGAAATAGCAGCTCAGATTTTAAATTCTTGTCTCTTCTTAAACTAGTAGTGCTGACATCATATTCTCTCTCAAGATTCACGGCAATGGCAATTCACCAGTTAGGGAGGAGTCACAAGGTTAAATGTCTTGCCATACATCTATGTTAGAATTATTATATGCATTTTTGATAGGGTCTCATAATACATAGTATGTTTATTGGGAGGAAATGGCATTCAATCAAGGAGCATTTGCATAATGAAAATGTATATTGCTCCATGTTTTACTTCTCTTGCTTTGTCTACCTTTATTTTCTTTTAAAGATGAAAAACAAAAGCCCAAAACACAAGTTTCCTAGGTGGGAATCACTTCTGCCTTATCTCCAGTTTTACTACTTAACCAGCTACATAGACAATGATTGGAGACAAAGACTCTTTTAACATTTATGAGTTTCAGCCTCCTCAACTATAGAAATTGATATTTAACTGCTGAGACTTTCAGGCTTGAAATGATAACTAGATGTCAGAGTGCATTAAAAAATATTTCATCCACTATGACAAAGCTCTTTGGAGCTATGTTAGCTGGAGGAGAGAATAAATGTGTAGAGAATATGAGGAAGTGGATTGGTATCTTAGAATCAAGGTAAATAGAATTTACAGAAACAAGAGTTTTTTCTATGAGACACAATCAGTGAACGCACAAAATTAAAACAAACAATCAATGGAGAACTCATGTGGTGCAGAATAGTAACTGCTTTAGGCCTCGAGAGAAGGTAGACATGAAAACTGAATAAATTAAAAAGGATTTTAGAAACATGCTTCCACCTATTATATCTTGAAACCCATGTAACTCTCACTTCTATCTGTAGCCAGTGTCATAGGTAGGAGGTCAGATGATAGATAGAGAAATTGTATGGGAATCCCAAACATCATCATTTTTATTAGAACTCTTGGTGCTTTCTGGTGACACTGTGCATGATTCTCAAAGAGGCATCTGGTAACAAATGTGACCTCAACCTTCTGCTCTTGGTAATGATAATATAGAAGAAGCAGATCTCTACAATTTCCTGGTATGGTGAGGGCACAACCACATTTTGTAATTGTTCTGATGAACAGCATACAGTACCATATACATAAATCTAGATGTAACTTTTCATATTATGGGCATTCATTCAGATTTCAGACATACATGTCCATGGGACAATTCATTTAAATTCATCAATCTTTTTTCAAAGCAAAGTGTTATATTAGCAGATGAAAATACAAATATGGAAGCTTGCATCTGTCCAAAGCAATTTGTTAAGTCTTTGTTGTTTGTTTGTTTGTTTGTTTTGTGTTTTTGTTTGTTTGGTTGGTTTTTGAGACAGGGTTTCTCCATGTAGCACTGGCTGTCCTGGAACTCACACTGTAGACAAAGCTGGCCTCAAACTCAGAAATTCGCTTGCCATTGACTCCCAAGTGCTGGGTTTAAAGGCGTGCACCACTATTGCCAGGCTGTTAAGTCTAATATGTGAAAAAGAAAAGAAAAATAGAAAAATAATGAGTTCTATTACAATGTATTTGGTCATTCAATAGACAAAGATATCAAAAGCAAAGTCTTGATTCATCTACGTTTTAAATCTTTATCCCAATCTGATAAGAAACATAGTTCTTGAATGCTAAAATAAACAGATGGTCTAGAAAACTAAACTGTTAGACACATAGTGAGATTTGGTTGGTAACTACTTCATTGTATTTTCTAGTCGTTGGCCCCGGAAAGTTAAGGTATTCTTCTCTTTCCCTCCTAGATTCTGAATCAATAATGAAATAAGAGACAAGCAACAGAAAGATGAATGAAAAACTGCATCATTGTCATTGGCAAAGCTGCTTAAACAATGTAACTTTGTATGGTACCATAGTTGGCTTACTGGTGGAATGATTCCTTACATTCTAGAGTTATGCAAATGGAAAGAAATTGGAAGAGACCATTTCATATATTTTCTCCTGGTTTCTAGGACAGAGTGTGTCAAAAGTCTGTTAACTATATGAATATTAGTAATCATTTTGTATATTGAGCTTTCTGTAATGGAAAGATGGGCATGCACTCTTATGAGAAGCCGCTAAGGTGATGCCTTAGTGTAAGGGACCGGGGGCAAAGATGTGGAAGCACAGGAGATGTCACTGGGAAAGGAAAGGAATTCAATTTCTCCCTACAAGTAGTCCTCCTCCTTCCCTCCCTCCTCCCCTCCCTCCTCCCCCCTCCTCCCTCCTTCTCCCCCCTCCTCCCTCCTTCCCTACTTCCTTCCCTCCCTATCTCTCTCTCTCTTATTCTCTGCCTCCTGTCTTGATCTTTCAGGCCATTGCTCATTTTGCATGTTCACTGTACCAGAAAAAAATCCCTACTGGTCACATAAACATCATTTTGACATGATCCTACCAATAGTCCCACATATCATGTATGCTAAAAGGAAATAGTAGTACATTTTAATTCAGAACTAATATCATTGTTTTATGCAATGAGATGTTCCAGTAAACAAATTCCCTCATGCCTTAGAAAAGGATGATATTTCTTCATCTCTCCTTTCCTAAGTATCCAAATATATAATGTTCTACATTTGGGCAAGACATTTTCCTCTGACTTCTTCATAGCAATCACTTTGTGCTTTGAAGCATGAGATTCAATTACCCATATCATTGTCTTGGCTTGCATAGCTACAACCAATATTAATGATCATAAAATTACCTACTTATTTGATATAAATTCAGCCACAGTATGCAGTTCCAACCATGCATCAATTGTATACATACACACACATATATATTTTATCATAAATTTATCCTAGGAAATAAAATCCCCTAACAAAATTTGCATTCTGTTTAAGACAAAGTTGAAAAATAAAAATGCAAAGAATATTTGACTCTAAATAGCCAAGCAACTATCTAAATTGAAGAAATGGTTCTGAGAGAAAAATAAAGTGATGTTAAATAAATAATAGGCTTGTTTTTTCTAATACATATGTATCTTTATTTCAAATGATATGTATGGATCATTTGTTTTTAGAACATTTTTTTGAACTTTGAATGAATCCATCAATCCATCCTTTTAAGGAGTGAACATAATGTCTTAAATCAGTATTTCAAAACCAAATCAGCAAGAGTGGCATTTCCAGACTGGCATGTGAGTGAGGTGTCAGGCAAATCTGGGAATATATAGGAGGCTTCATTCCAGGCTGCAGAGAAAGAATCTCTCACCCAATAAACACACTGCAATATCACTGGTCTTCCTCCATCACACTTGGAGTCTATGGAACCAGGATAACATCACTGCACCTTACATCATGGAAGGTAAACTTGTAATTTCCATGTTTCAGTGTATGTTGCTAATGATAAAATACAAATTCAGTGATAAAAAGTATTTTTCATGAGGCTGGAGACATGTCTTGGTAAGTAAAAAAAACTGGCTGCTCTTTAATTCCCAGCACGTGGCAGCTCACAACATCCATAACTCTGCTTTTAGGAGAGCCAGAGCCCTCCCTCCTCTGTCCTTCATGGGTACCAGGTATATAAACGTTACACAGACTTACATATAGGCAAAACATCTATATACACAAAGAAAAATAAAAAAGCATTTTAAAAATTCCTTCAGCATAAGCAGATACAGTTTTATTATATGGAATATGATTAACAGTGATTCCTCGTATCATCGAATTCCAAAAAAAGGTTTAAATTTCAGAGTCTTCAATGACAGATTTTGGTTATTAATTAATTAAGACTTAGTTTGTAATTAATAATATTTTTCTCTTCTACAGAAAAAATTAATCCTGTAAAGCTATATTGTTTCATTACTAAAAATGACTGAATATTAATTTTAGTGATGATGATTGTTAACTCAATATTTCACTGTATACTTTTAAAAATAAAAATGGATCATTTTCCATAGATTTCCTGTTTCATTTTAGCTTTTCATTGGATTGAGTTCTTCCCTCTACATAATTTTATATGCTCTTATATTTTCCCTATTTGTTTTGACAGATTTCTCATTTTATATTTTGTTTTATATATTTCATACACATAGGCTTTTTAATATACTATATAATATACTAATTTTATAAATAGGTAGATAATAGTATAGATGGTATGATCCATCATTAGCTGAAATATCTCACACATGGTGATGTCTGTCCATCAGGAGGTCACAGCTGATGGTGATGTGTGTTTTCTCACAGTGTCACGTACAATGGTGATGTGAATCCATCAGGGTGTCACATACAATGGTGATGTGTGTCCATCAGGATGTCAAAAAGGGAGGTCCTCTGTGTCCATCAGGATGTCACAAATGATGGTGATATGTGTCCATCAGGTGTCACAGATGACGGTGACAAGTGTCCATCGATGTGTCACAGATGTTAGTGATGTGTGTTCATCATGGTGTCAGGCTGCAAGTTTATTTATGTTGAATTTCTCTCTTAGTTACCTTGTAGAAGTTACAAAATAACAATACTCACAATACACTCTGTCTTCATTAGTTAGCTAGAACCTTTCATTAAGAATTATTCTTCTGTGACCTATTCACTCAGTGACTGGATTATACAACACAGCCTGAGTATAATATTGTATTGATTTACTCTTATTGCTCTTATTTGCCAGTTTTAAAAGTATCAACTGTGCTGGTTAGTTTTTGTCAATTTGACACAAACTAGAGACATGGAAAGACAGAACCTCAGCTGAGGAGTTAGTTCCATCAGATTGGTCTGTGTGAGTGTGTAGACATTTTTATTAATTGGTATTTGATGGAGGACAGAACAATATGCACTGTGCTATCCTGGGCAGATATGCCTGGACTATATGGAAAAAGCAACTGAAAAGAGATAGAGGAAGCAAGCCAGTGAGCACACTCCTCTATGGTCTATGGTTCAGTCCCTGCCTTGGTTCTTTTGATGATGGGCTATGAAACAGACATATACACCTAAATAATTTCTTTCCTTCCATTTCCAAAATGCTTTTGTTTATGGTTTATTATGGCAAAAAAAGAAAAGAAAAGAAAAATGAAAACTAGGAAACAAATGAATAAATAATAGAAAACTAAATTAGAAAAAAAACCTGCTTCCTTAGTATCTTCCAATAATAAACATTATTACTTCTCAAATTGCCCAATGTGGTCAGTGAAAATCCTCTTCATGTTGCGAAGGAAGAGATATTATTTTTTTCCAGATCTAGAATCTCTGGAGAAACAGAACTATCAAGGTCAACACCATACATATTTATTTACTGTTTTAATCCCTCATCCTGGTTAATGTCTTTGTCATTTTTATTTTTTCCCTACTATATTTCCTGTATTTTTCACCTCCATAGAATATATTAAGCATTATTTTTAAAGTTAGGCTCAGATTTCTTTGACTCTATTTTGTAAATTCATTAATTCAATAGAGATGTTTCAAATGTTTACTTAGAAAGGGTGAATCACTATGTGATAAAAATTGATATATATATATATATATATATATATATATATACATTTCCTGGCCAAAAAAAATGTTATGCAGCATTTTCTTCTCTGACTACTGTTTTGGTCTTAGCGAACATAAGACTAGCAAAATCTAATGTGTTGGGAAAGGAAGGAAACTCTAGTCTTTGGGCTCAGAGTTCTAATTGTAACACTCTCTTCTATGTGGTTCTCAGGCTCATGAATTTTGGTTATGGGATAAAAAGCATCGTACGTGAAATCTATAATCTGGTCTATAATAATATCATATATGGAATAGTAAGTCCCACAGCTAGCTGGCACATCCTTGAGTTGCCAGAAAATCATTCTTCCAGATCAGCTGCTTCACACTGAAAATGAACTTGATGAGAGTAATAAATTATTCTCTAAGAATGGACTCAGTTGCACTTTATGCAGCATATTAGGTCCCTTCATTAGAACAATAGAATTTCATAACAATAGAATTTCATAATATTAATCGGTGTTCAGTAAATCTGTGGATGGGGGTTTAGGCAGAAGCTCTAAGAACTGAGATAGAAATTTCCATACCCCAAAGTAAGTTGCTTTTTCAATAGTAACAAGGTGTTGCCCCTGGCTATGCAGATTGTATAATAAAGTTAATGTGCCATCAGACAGCTGAGGGACCCCTCGAAAGATTGGAATCCAGCATGTGTTTTGTGTTGGCCTCTCCTGTTGTCAGGTTGGCCACTCAGCAATGTGATAGTCAGATCAGTTTAGATAAAACAGGATTGCCTGTGTAGCACAGAGCTCAGTTCAGTACTCTGTATGCCTCTTCCATATTATGATAAAGAACAACGCCTGTCTTCACAAATATATAGATGATATAGATGATGCTCATTAACTCAGGAAAATTCTCCCTTCCACAGCCAATGGTTCTCTTTTAGGGCCTGATAACAAGCCAGCAGCAATTTCTCAAAATTATAACAATTATCTGCAGCGATTATTAGCAAATTTGAATTCAAAACACTGCTGGTATGCAATGTGATTTGCTTATGGGAGCCATCCAAAAGTGTCTCCCTCAGTCTCCTCAGTCAGTACTGGATATAATGATCAGAGCCGCTTACATGACAGACATAGTACAGAGAAGTGTTTCTATTTTAGGGGTTCTGTGATCAATTCAAAACCTATAGTTTCCCAATTTTCTCCGTTTCCCAATTAATTCAGTAACATAGAATAGTCTAATATTTAACTTCATGGAATTGGGGGACATAGGCTTGAAGGAGATAGCAGAGCCCCAGTCCTTCCTTTTTCTCTTTTATATTCTAGTCATGAGGTGAATGCTTTCGTTCTCTCATGGACTTCCCACCATGACATGATTCCCCTAAAAAGGCCCCAAAGCAAGGGAGCCATGAACTATGAACTGTAGCCCCTTATATCCAATCCAAAATAAATATTTTCTTGTTAGAAATTAATCTTCTATTATTTGTTACCATGACACAAAGCTCATTAACTCAATGATTGGAGTTCAGGGAGAACGTGCTATCTCATGACAGAAGTCATGATACTACATGTGACATAGAATTACATACATGATGCTGTTAGAAAGAACAATAGTAAATAGACATTTCTGGATCTACCCTATGAAATAAAATTATTCCTGTTGGTCTTTGTTAATAGAACAATAAAAAGTGTTGGCTTGAGAAGAATGCACCCAGTGGAGTGATAGAATGACATATCATAGCCATGAAGCCACATAAAGACCAAAATGTGTGTGATGGTTTTATATCCTTGGACCAGAGAGTGGCACCATCTGGAGGTGTGGCCTTGTTGGAATAGGTGTGACCTGGTTGGAATGGGTGTGTCACTGTGGGTGTGGGCATAAGATCCAGACCCTAGTTGCCTGGAAGTCAGTCTTCCAGTAGCAGCCTTTCGATGAAGACGTAGACCTCTCAGCTCTGTCTGCACCATGCCTGTCTGGATGCTGCCATGCTCCCATCTTGATGATAATGGACTGAACCTCTGAACCTGTAATGATAGCTATCAAATGATGAGATTTACATTAATCTAATATACAAATACAATAGTCTACTATAAAAAACAGTCTCCTATAGATTAGAGATTCATGCATTCATATCATAGTCCGAAGGTAAGCTGAAGGAGGTTGTGTTATGAATCACTACACTTTCTAATATTCAAATCCTTGATTAAGGGCAAAAATTCTACAGTTCTCTTAGAGAAGAAGGAGGAGGAAGAAGAGGAGGAGGAGGAGGAGGAGGAAGAGGAAGAGGAAGAGGAAGAGGAGAAGGTGCAGGAGGAGGAGGAGGAGGAGAAGAAGAAGGAGAAGGAGGAGGATTAAAACAAAAATATAATCCCATAACATAACTGTGCTTTTTTTTTTTTTAAGAAACCAAACTTCTCACTACAGAAGATAGAACTAGCCAGAGAATAAGAAGATGGGAGATTAGAACATATTGCCAAAGTTAGTGTCATGCCAGGCTGAGCAATTCAATCAGAAACAGAGAAAAGTTGTATTGAATCAGTCATCTTGGAAGATCAGATTTTATGGAGGCTAGAAGCTTCTAGGCCTGGGCCTAGGGGTAGTTAGAGCAGAGAAGGATATATTCTGGGCTCAGCTTAATCCAGGTAATTGCACATCTTGGGAAGGAATCTCATATTACCACTTTACTGAGAAAATAAAAGTGACATTTACACTCAGCAACTAGATCTTGCCTGCATCAACTATCATGAGCCCTCCTCCATGTTCAGACTATCTATGATGTGTACAGTCTTCATTGTGTCTCATATGTCCATTATCTTCTTGTTTGCAGTGATGTCCCTTGTCAACTCTAATCTAGAATCCTCACTAACTGAGAGAGCTAGTTTGGTAATAGAAAAATCTCTGAACCATTATTGACCCTCAATGACTAGACATCAGGAATTCTTCAAATAAATTCTGCAAATATATTTATTATGGCCCTGATGAAGAGACTGTCTTCTGGAACCCTTTAGGAAACACAGTGGGGGGGTGGATCACTTGGTCCTATGTTGAAAATGTATGACATCATTCTAATTTCTCTAAAATATTGTATACTTTCCTCTATAAAAATGCCAGGGAATTCTGGCATTTTAACTGTAGTAGAATTTTAGATGTAGCCTTAGTAACTTAGGTATCATTGCATTCTGAAGCCAGACTACAACTCAGTGATAGAAAGCTTGCTTAGCCATACGATCAGGTCATGGGCTCACACATAGCACCATAATAAAAATAAATAAATAAATAAATAAATAAATAAATAAATAAAATCTATAATTAATGTTATGAGAAACATATACACAACTTTAATTTTGCTCATCAGCTCATTAAGAAGATATTCAAGTTCTTAGACTACAAGGCATACATGAGAAAGAGTCCAATTCCTCTGCTGGAACCTAGACCTACTCAAAAGCTACAGGTTGAATCCCACTCAGTTTATCAGAACATGAATTAAGCTGCTGCCCTAGAAGCAATAAAAGTGTTTCACGCAGACCTTAAAGATGAGCAGTGTACCATGCAAGGATCCAGTTCAGAAGAGAGCATCCTACCCTTCAAGAGTGGACACTGACCTCCTCAACCATGAATTAGAAAGACATCTCTGCTGAGGAAAAGGCTCAGTAAGCACAGAGTTCACTCTTCTCAGAAACACAGGCGTAGTCACACATAAACCCAATGTTCAGAAAATGTCCCCTTCCAAATAAAATGCTATAGTTTTAACCAATGGGGTCCTGTGTAACTATCAGTGCAGTTTGGGTTATACTGAACTTAGTCACATGAAATTTCAAACCTTATACATATGTTTTTAGAAATCCCAAACATTAGCTTATCATAAGTGATTCCTGTTTCTTTCCAGATATTGAGCAGGGAACTAAAAGTTCTGGGCTCATAATTTTCTCAAGTTCTTTACCATATATAAAAGTGGCCAACTAATCCCATTCTGCTCCTTGTTTTCATAGCAATATTCTGGGACACATTTCTTTCCCTGTAGGCACCTGACTCTGTATCTTGCAATGTTATAAACTAGTGAGATGAGTCAGCAGATCATAAATGATGTGTGACTTGCCCAAGTTCAGACACTAGTCTCCAAAGAATTTAAAAAAAAAACAAAATACCCAGAGCTTTCCCTTTTCTCCCCAAATCTTAGGCATGTATTCCCTATGTCTAAGCTTAGACTGGGACCATAATGAGAAGAACGCTCATTGCAACACACTTCCATCCCAGCTAAGTTGACCAGGCCACCACTCATGGTTCTTTCCTCTGTCGGCCCATTCCAGCAGCATGCCAAATTTTGAATACAAAGCTCTAGTAAAAAAACAGAAACCAAAAAGCAGAAAAATCAAAACAACAACAACAAAAACCTAGAATAAAATAGAAAAATGCATTCCTACACATGTGAGACCATAAACAAGAAACACTAGTATGTACTTCCTCATCCCTTTCAGCATAAAATAAAGCATCTCAATTATGTTCGAGTTCATTACTCCCAAAGAATCTATGCCCTGCCTCAACATTTGGAAAGTCATTGTGTCTGAGAACTATTCTTTTGCAACCTGTACACATGTTTCTTCCACTTTCCTTCATACCCTTCAGGCTTCTCTGGCTATCATCTTAGAATGGGCAGCCATCTTCTTTTGTGATCTAGCCTTTTTACTTGAACATGTGGTCATTTTTCTTTCTGTTCCAATCCACTAATAATGAACTCTCTGGTCTCCAGGTCTCAACATCAGAAAAATGATCCTAATTCAGTAGCTGCTCCACCCGTAACTTATGGTGTTTTAAAAAAAAAAAAAAAGAATTTCTACAACAGGACCCAAAGAGTTTGATCTCGTAAAAATATAGCTAAGATTTTACAAAAGACAAAAATTTGGCTCCGCTAAGAGTCTTGACCAATTTCATAAGTCAAAGAGCTTGTAGGTCAGAGTCTGCAGCTGTTGACATACCCCAAATGATTGAGTGCATTGTGTAAGTTCAGGGAGGTCAGAGTTTGTGTCTACAGAAGTTCATTAAACTGAGAGGAGTGCAGGAAGAAAAACAACTCTAAGAAGGCAAAGTACAAAGACCAGGTCAGATGGTCAGAGATAATTATAGTTGAGTGCAGACACTGAGCTGGACCTCAAGAACAAGACTCAAGCTTACTTTTCACTTTCTACATTGCTCACTACTTGACTTCTAATCATACAACTCTGACAGAAGAATATGAAGTCGTGACTAAGTGTGTCCTGTTTACTAAGGGCTGATCAGTTCTAATATAACCATAGGGCAGCCTGTGATCAGTGTGCTCTTTAAGCAACCCTTTGCGTTTTCAGAAGCAAGCAAGTATGGCAGAAAAAGATCACATACTTACCTTATAGTTACATATTCATCTTACATAATATCTTAGTCCCTGCAAAAGTAAACTAATTCTTCAACCTGTACATTTAAAATTTGAATAACATGAATCTGAACTCTTCCTAATTTTCTTCAATTGTTTTGGTAATTATCATCCTCTGTACAGTAATCAACACTGCTCCATGAATGTACACTCATAATGCTCTATGATGCTGGCAACCTGAGCTCAAATCCAAATTTTGTTACCAGGAGACCTTTCCCAAGTTACTTTTCTTCTTTGTGTGTGTATTTCTCCGTTATGCTAGTTTGATTACATCATCTTGACAAACACTAGAATCACCTGGAAAGAGGGATGCTCAACTGAGGGACTGCCTCCATCAGACTAGCCTGTGGGCATGACTCTTTTGTTGCTGTGGTTGGACTGCGCCCACTGAGGGTGGTGACACCTCTAGACTTGTAGTTCTGGGTTGTAGAAGAAGGCAAGTTGAATGAGCCATGGAGAACAACAACATGAACGAACATGGAAAACAGTATGAAATGTTCCTCTATGATTTCTGCTCTATCTTGGCCTCTGTGCTCATGCTTTGAGTTACTTTCTTTGCGTCCCTCAGTGATGTACCATGATTCAGACATGTAAGAATAATGAGCCATAGGTATATATATTAAAAAGGTTGATATAGTACAATTTTGAGCATTATATGCACACACGTGTGCACATATACATGTTTCATGTGTGACATTGTACATTATGCCTCTTTCTTAAGTATGAATAACTGATAGGCTGGAACACTTGATCTAGAGGAAAGAAACTTGTCAGGGTTACCCTCACTCCCTAGAAACCAAATCAACAAAGTAATGTTTGTTTTTTCAAGCAAATATTAAAATCAAATTATTTAACATGTTTTGTCTGTTATTTCTAAGTAGAATTTGCCTCGTTAATATCCATGATACCATGTTGGCTCCCACTGGTAAACATTTAGCCATAACTCTCTGTGAAAAGTCATCTATTTTACCACTCTGCTAGCTATAGGCTGAGGCCGTTTTTAATCAACAAGAGAGGCTATCTCCATTTTAAAGTATTTACCATCCAAAATAAATAACTTACAAACGTAATTTATACTCTCAAACTTCCATTTTTTTAAAATGGAGACATGAATATGAAATACTCATGAGTAAATGCATTCACTAACTTCCTTCTACAGATATTACAGATACACACAACAGATCTCTTATGCTTGTTTGTTATCCTACCCAATTCATTCTAATTATATGCTTTTTCTATACTGTTTATTTCTTAAATCAGTATGAAAACTTACAGAGGATAAGACCTTAATGTGCCTAACTATTCTTCCTCTAAAACAACACAAGAGGGGAAGAGATACAAATCAACCTTAAAAGTTAGTTGAATGAGCAATCACTGAACAAAAGTTAGAAGTCTTTTTCTTGAAGTGTTTTAAAATGCTATGGTTAAAGTCAATACTTAGGGATCTCTCACTATTGCTTAAAGGAGGGGGGGGGGGGGTTAGCCTATCAGCTCAAGAGAATCTAACCAGGTTTCACAGTGGTTGAATCAATAACTGAAATAACAGCCATACAATTAAATGCTACATGATAGATTTTCTTTCAAAATGCACATGTGAGAAGCGAGCAAATCCTACTGCAAACTTCTAAACAATTTTCACTGCCACTCAGGTGAATTTCTGTAGCTTATAATTAAAACATAATGTGGATATGTGCATGAGGGAAGTTGGATTTTGAATCCACATATGGAATTATGGTAATTTTTATATTTGTTGCAGAAGTTCTTATGTAATAATTCTAAAACTACTAAAATCATAGCAAACTTCTCTCTCTCTCTTCCTCTCTCCCTGATATATACATATATATGCATATAAATAAAATCAGTCTTTGAGATAAATTGTAGAGAGACAAGTTCTAAATTATATAAACACCACTGAGCCCCAGTGATATTAAATTTCCCAGGAAATCTGTACAGCAGCCATGTCATTAGAACCCATCATTAGCAGGGTCACTCTTAGCAGAACATGGATGCCAAGAACTCTGCCTAGAGAGTTGATAAACCCAGTGGAGAGATTTAATAAATGAAAATAACTTTGGGGAATAGAAGTCAGGTAAATGAACTTATATATTCCAGCATTTTAAACAGAATAAGATACAGATGAATGTTGAAACAAACATTCTAGAATATCTCCTCTAAGATTATAAAGCTTTTACAGGAGATTAACTGGCTGTAATCACTCCTCAAGGGTAGATGGTAAAATGCTGTTTTATAGAAAGCCTAGGCTAGGGTGCTTATGTCAGTGGTGGTAGGGGACACGAAGTTCCTTCCTACTTTCTCCAACACACATGCATGTGTGAAAAAACGGAAACGCTGCCAGTGATGAAAATAGAATGTTACTATGATGAAGAAGAAAAAAATAATATTTAAAACTATGTTCAGTCATAATAACCAGAATTCATGTCACAATTGCAATATTCTTAGTAGATAAATCTTTGGTGCTTGTCTTTGAAGATCTTAAACATACTCTTCAGAAGGGTATTTTTATAAACCTCTTCAAATTAATTTTACTTGTAAATTCTAATTAATTTTACTTTTTAGGTTCTTTTCCCCTTTCCCCCTGAAATTCAAGAACTGTGAGGAAAATGGGAGGGAACTGTTATTTTACTTTTTAGCTTCTTTTCCCCTTTCCCCCTAAAATTCAAGAACCATGAAGAAAATGGGAGGGAACTGTCAATCACAGATGGTCCCTACCTTTTGGAAGCCCATTGAAAGGGCAATGCTTGCTTTGAGACTAGCCCAGATCACTGGGAAGTATGGAGAGCAAAGGTAGCTACTAATGTGAGCTAACTTGTGAGGTCAGAGGCTCTCTACTCCTTACATCAACCTTTCAGAGAATGGCTCTGTTCAAAGAGAGTGATCAATACAGTTTCATGTGTTACTGTTGTTTAGAGAATGGTCCTCTTGCATGTAAACATCTAGATCCTACATCCCTCATACCCATCCTGACTTACTAGTTTAGCTTTTAGTCCGTAATCAAAGCAATAACACACACCACACACTCACTCACAATACAGGATCTACTGTTGGGACTAAACTGAGGCATTGACAAGAACAAAACTTTTATGTGCAGTCTTATAAATTCATACATATTCTATAAATTGGAACATATTTTATCTATGACGTTATCCATGATTATTTGAAAAACAAAGGTATCAGATCTTCCCCGTCAGACCTTATCTTGTTTTTGCAAATGGTGAGGTATATTGCAAGTCCAAAAGGAGTATCTATTCATAAATTCTAAACATCCAAACAAATGGTGGAAAACTTAAAGGTTAGTTTCCCTAATTGTTTGCATAGCATCATAACTGCAGACAGCCATAATTCCTGCTTTAAAATATTCACAGTAGGTAACCTACAATCACAAGACGCTATTCTGCCCAAACTGAGCATCTCAATAATTGCAATAGTCTTCCTGGACTGTCTCGGCATTCTCTCCAACCCAGAACTTCTAGGAAATGATAGGTAAAGTTAGGTACCCTGAAAATATAACAAATAGTCTAGATTATAAGCTAAAGTAACAAATGGTAGAAGATTCTAGTAGTTCTGGCATCAAAGATTTATATTGTTTCGCTGTTTTAGAAGTGGAAATGTAATAAGCATTTTAGTCACTGGAGGACCAAGGCTCATAGTCTCTGTGTCTATATAAACTGCCACCACTTTGCAGAAGGGGATATAGTATGGGTGTCCTGGCTGTTAATGCATGTGTTCAGATATGATATTATTTTTGTTGTTTATTCATCTGTGGACAAAACAAGTCATCATGTGACCATTTTAATTAAGATGCAGCAGGAAGTACAGAGAACAGAAAATGTTTGGAGAAAATAAGAGAGTATCACCTTCATATAAGAAAGAAAAAATGGAAAATAATATTATGAGACATAAGAGAAATAAGGTGAAAATACTTTAAATATTTAGGTAATAAAGATTTACTGTCTTTTATGTCTGGTAAGCTCTTATAATTCCGAAAGAATAAAAATTAAAGTGGAACTCCATATTTCTTAATAGACATAATCAAGTGTTAAAGCTCACTAGTAATACTTAGAGTGAGAGAGGGCAATGTTGGGCAACTTCACTGCACTTAGATTTCTGCATGCTATCTGAATTTACCACGAATTACACCACACACTAAATATCAATTGCTGGCTCCTCTTTAGAAATAATTCTTTAGGGGAAAAAAAAAACATGCTTTAGAAATGAATAAGGTTGCTCCCCATTCGCTCACAAAATGGTCCCCAGTTGACGTCAATGTTTGGGAAGAATTGGGAAGGATGACCATGCTGAGAAAAGGTCATGTCACTGGGGGCTGCCAGCTGTTGGGTTTCACGGCCATTCTCCACCTGCTTCCTCTCTGTTTCCTGTTGGTGGATGGGATCCGGATATGAGCTCTCTGCTGACCTTAATCTGAGAGCTCACATCCAGCTCTCCTGCCTGATGCCATGGTACCTGCTTCAGTGGTGATGGATTTGCATTATCAAAACACCATAAGCCCTAAATAAAACCTGCTACAAGCTGATTTAGACATGGTGTTTTGTAACAACAATAGAAGAATAACTAAGACTTCAGATCCCACAACTAAGCAGTTAAGGATTTTGACTTCAATCTATGTGTATCTGATTTCATGGCATATATTAACTTATACATTGTATTTCTCAAATATAAATGTAAGTGGCTTTATAAGTTTCATTCATGAAATGTGGAAAAACATGGAATTTAGAAATAAGTATAAGAGAGGTGAATTCAAGAGCAGGTACAATTTTTTAGTCTTTTTTGTGGACTAATAAATAGTATAGCTGCTAAAATTTTCAACTTAGTGAGAGTAAAGTTGGTAAGTTTGGGAGGTGGTAAAGGTCTGTGAGACACTGGAGAGGGGAAAAGATATGAACAGAATATACCACATAAAAAAACATTAAATTAAACAAATAAAAATAGATGGAATGAAATTTAAAATTTACATTAAGTATTTCTCTGTTTCTCTATAATGATACTCACAATGACATACAAAAATAAAGTATTGTTAACAGGGCAAACATAATCACATTTCTCTAATGATCTCTGTACATACATCATAAACACACATAAAAACACAAAGAACATTCTTTATTGCTACAAGGAATTGTGTGAGCATAGTAAGATTGAGTCTCTTTGTGAGTCATTCTGTATTTTTCCAAGTGTTCTCCGTTAATTAATTTGATTTTGTGACAATAACGAAAACCAAAGGGGACGAGCTTCTGCTTTGGCTTTCATGTCTAAGAAAGAAAATGGCCCTACTGAGTTCCCAGGGCCAGGCTAGTCTCCTGCCCTACTGTACATCATCCAGCTCTACGTACTTAGTGTTCCCATTAGTTATAATAATAGAAAATAGCACTTCTCAGTCACTGTGTGATCTCAATAATATAATCAGATATGATGATATATCTGCATTTAAAGAATATATATATATATATATATATATATATATATATATATATATATATATATAATCAAGAACCATGAAAGGTTGAAATTTACCATTTTGTCAACTACCAAGTTAGCCATAAGCTAACAGAAGCCCCCTGCCTGTTATCCCTGCTTTGTTCTGTTCTGGTGGGTGGCACCATTGCAGGCCTGATGCAAGAACCTGCATGATCCATATGTCTCAATAATGTCAAGATTTTTGCCATTTCTTTCTCCAAAAAGGAGACTATTACACTAACTTCAATACTTCAGTCAAGAGATAAATTACACCCTGTTTTATGCATTCATTCATACACAAGAACACACACACAGACACACACACACACATTGTACTTCCCGAAAGAACATATATATTGAGCTGCATTCACATTCTCAAAAATGTACTCACATACACTCAATCACAAACACCCTCATGCCCACTCATTCCTGCACACCAATTCATGGATGACATGAATTAAATAAAGTTAAACGAATTGACTGAATTAAATATTCCAGATTTTTCCATCATAATCTGGATTTGAATCAGGCCCCACCTGTGAGCTGAAACATTCTGGAGTGCCACAATCTACAAGCGGATGGTGTTTGGCTATTTGAACATCTTCATGCTCAATTTTCTGGCTTGTAAGATGGAGATGTTGGCTTACACTAGTTTTCTTTTTATCACTAGATTTAGATAACCAAATACAGTCATCACCAGCATGAAATTTGAAATAAATATCCAGAGATCAGTGCCTGACCCTTACGGCCAAATGTTCTTTGAATCTAGATTAATAGAATACAATCTCAGTTTTAGATTAGTACCCCTCTTGTAGGATATGTGTGTGTCTGTGTGTGTGTGTGTGTGTGAACTCCATAAGAAACACTTACGAGAGTGCTCGATGCACAGTGAGCCAACTGTGAGAAAGGATTATGTGTGAATACAGAATTGTCTTTACATCCCTTGGGAGATATGGCCTCAATAATCATCTACTTAAGACATGTTGTTTGAGGGGCTCTTCCGTGAGCAGGCACCATGGGGTTTCTGTCCTTCTGGCATCTGTAGTTTTGTAGTAATAATAAAGGTGTGAAAAAACATTCACCTTCCTAGAAAATTTCAGTCACAGAAAAGCATCCAGTGAACTGTGTCTGCTGCTATCTACTGAATTCAAAATGGTTTTGCTATAATCAAAATGTAAGGAACTCATCTACTCTTCTTACATGATCTGTTTCCACTTTTCAGACAATGATAATAGGCATGAGTTCTACCATAGGTTTGACCATATGGTGTAAAGCCTTGGTGGTGGAGGCAAACCACAGCTTCTCTTTCCCTTTGTCCACTGTGGTGGGGCGATGTTCCATGGAATAGGCAAATTGCTTTGTTTTCTGTGTGTCACAGTATCACAAAGGTGAGTACTCACCTATGACATCCTAAGAGAGTCGGGGACGTCTCACTGGAAGAAGAAGAGAATGATTCTTTCAAGATGATCAGAGATGAACCTGAGTTAGCCAACTTAAATAAAACTGAATTTGTAGACCAAGAAGCGGCCACAGAGGGAGGTATAGGATGCTTTAACAGGTGCCAACTGTGTTACATGGACTTAACTGCACAAGTGACTTTCAAATTCTAGGAGAAAAAAAAAAGACGAAAGAAAAAAAGAAAATAAGATAACACCCTTATTATCTCTAGGTCTCTAATGTGATTGTCATTTAATGAAGGTCTATGCCTCGTGATTCTTTTCCTTTTTCATCTTGCCTCTCTCCTAACATTCTGTACAATATTCCACATAGATTGTTTTGGGATTTCTACTCACTATATATTTAATTTTAAAGAGGCTGCAAGTATGTGGTAATGAATCAAATTGAGAATCTTTTATGAATGGGTGTGTCCAACAGGAAAGGGTCCAGGTCCTCCTCACAGTTCTGTTCACTGATGTGGTAAGCAAGATGCTCATTCTCCTTGCCAGTTTCTTTTAAAATAGTATTTCTTTAATTTTTTTGTGATTACAGTAGAATTAAATAATGTTTCCCTTCTCTTTACTCCTTACAAATGATCCATTTAACCTTCCTTTCTTCTTTATAAATTTATGCCTTCTTTTTTATTTATGGCTGTTGATATATATATATTCCTAAATATCAACTGCTCAGACTGCATAATGTGGCTCAAATGTATGTTTTGTAGGGCTGACCATTTGGTATTGGATAAACTGGTGTCTTCTTTTCTAGAGAAGGTTATTTTTTCCACTCTCAGAATTCTTTTGTTGCCTGTAGTTCCTTGTGTAGGTTTGAGGTCTCGTGGAGTTTCTCTGTCCATTTTAGCATGTCTGTTGTTGTTATACTTGTCCAGATCCCGGGTATGAAGTCAAATGAATATGATACAGGTGTAGCTTTTGAAAATCCCTCACTCTATCATTCCAGTATGTCATCTGAAACTTGACTTGGTAGCATTAAGGGTATTTTAAATGAACTCACTGTTTCCTAGTTGGGTTGTTTTGGCAAGAGCAAGAGTGTGTCTCACCTCATGGATCCAAAAGAAAACGCATGCCCCAGTAGTTGGCTCCACAACCATGCTCCTCTGGGTAGCATTAAGTGAATTCAGTAGGTAAATAAATGGATAAAAAGAACATGTGATGAGCAGGGGTTCATGGCAGGAGTTGGGGAGAGAGATGTGAAGGAAAGACATGATGAAGATACACTGTATAATGTATAAAAATTTCAAGAATAAATAAAATGAAAAATCAATATACTCAAGACAAAGTCAAAAAGAAACAATGTACTTGGAGGATGATGTACATGCATGAAGGTCATTTTGAAATTTTATGATTTATTCAGAATCATTACTAGCTCGGTAAAAATTCATCTCAAATTGAGAAGTTTCCAAATATATATCATCATTGTAGGTATTGGAATCATGAGAAAACGGTGTGCTCATGTGCAGTTGGAAAAAAAAATGTGAAGAAATCTTATGTCCCCTGTACCTTGTCAGTTCTAATGGTAATATATTTAAAAGCAGCCCATTTCAGAAAGTTGGGTGTTCACATAGATACAGGAGACACACAGAACTCTTTGAAGAAAAGATCCCCATCTTGCTTTTTCTTAGTCTCATCCATTCCTCTTCCTCCCCTCTGTTACTCACTTGTCTTTATCCTGTCCTTTGTTCTGTCAGCCAGTGGTCTACTGTTCATTTCAATAACCTGGGCCTTTCATTAAATTCCCACACATAGAAGTATACTTTTCTTTTAATTTTTTTCATTTTTATTAGATATTTTCTTTATTTACATTTCAAATGCCATCCCCTTTCCTGGTTCCCCCTCCTAAAATTCCTTATACCATTCCCCCTCCTCCTTTTTACCAACCCACGCAATCCCGCTTCCCTGTCCTGACATTCCCCTATGGTGGACATAGAGCCTTCACAGGACCAAGGGCTTCTACTCCCATTAATGATCAACAAGGCCATCCTCTGCTACATATGTGGCTGGAGCCATGGGTCCCTCCATGTGTACTCTTTGGTTGGTGGTTTAGTCCCTGGGAGCTTTAAGGGGATACTGGTTAGTTCATATTGTTGTTCCTCCTATGGGGCTGTAAAACCCTTCAGCTCCTTGGGTCCTTTCTCTAGTTTCTCCATTGTGGACCCTGTGCTCAGGCCAACAGTTGACTGAGCACATCCACCTATGTATTTGTCAGGCACTGGCAGATCCTCACAGGAGACAGCTATATAAGGCTCCTGTCTGTAAGCACTTGCTGGCATCCACAATAGTGTCTGGGTTTGGTGACTGTATAGGGGGTGGATCCCCAGATGGGGCAGTCATGGGTGGCCATTACTTCAGTCTCTGCTTCATACTTCATCTCTGTATTTCCTCCCATGGGTATTTTGGACATTTTGTTCCCCCTTCTAAGAAGGATCGAAGTATCCACACTTTGGTCTTCCTTCTTCTTGAATTTCTTATGGTCTGTGAATTGTATCTTGGGTATTCTGAGCTTCTGGGCTAATATCCACTTATCAGTGAGTACATACCATGATTGCATTCTTATGTGATTAGGTTACCTCATTCAGGATGATATTTTCTATTTCCATCCCATTACCTAAGAATTCAGAATGGCTAAGATCAAAAACTCAGGTGACAGCAGATGCTGACGAGGATGTGGAGAAAGAGGAACACTCCTCCATTCCTGGTGAGATTGCAAGCTGGTACAAGAACTCTGGAAATCAGTTTGCTGGTTCCTCAGACAAATGGACATAGTACTACCTGAGGACCCACAAATACCACTCCTGGGCATATACCCAGAAGATGTTCCGACATGTAATAAGGACACATGCTCCACTATGTTCATAGCAGCCATATTTATTATAGCCAGAAGCTGGAAAGACCCCACATGCCCTCCAACAGAGGAATGGATACAGAAAATGTAGTACATTTACACAGCAGAGTGCTACTCAGCTATTAAAATCAATGAATTAATGAAACCCTTAGAAGTATACTTTTCATGATCCTTTGGACTGATTCTCCTTTCTTTTTTCTTATTGTGGTTCTCTGCATATTGCACATTATTGTGTCTCTTAGCAGTGTAATTATTTTGTATGGCTGAACAGCATTTCATAAAATGATTTTCCATAACTTCCACAGCCATTATTGTGCTAAAGGACAAGTGGATATTTTTTTAATTTATAGCTATTATTTTTAAATGTTATACATAATTTTATTAGTTCACATTTGTGATTATCTGTGTAAACAAAAATTTTCCATTTAAAATAAATAGTCAGGATTGAAACATTCAGTGATAAAGTAGTTGTGTGTTTAACTTTTAGGGAGACTATCCTACAGAGCAGTTGGATAAATTATTGTTCATACTAGCAATGTATGATTAATACAGGCTCTTGAAATCCACTACTTAGTATTTTCTCCTACATTATCCTAACCATTCTGACAAAATATGTATTGATCTATTATTGTAGTTTTAATTTGTGTTTCCCTAATGGCACATACAAATATGTGGCTAGGACAACTAATATTACTTTCTTTTACTTTTCACTTAAAATTGCCATAAATAGCCTCATGCTCCCAATTTTATTGTCTACCTGTGTCTTATTCAGTGTCCTATTGCTGTGAAGAGATGCCATGATAACCCTTATAAAACAGAATTTTAATTGGGGCTCTCTTTTAGTTTCAGAGGTCTAGTCCATAATCTTCATGGCAGGGAGCATTGCAACACAGAGGCAGAAATGGTAATTTACTGTTCTATAAATACTACTCGTCTTTTTTTGGTGAAGGTCACATGTCAAATGTTTTTGTCTTCTGGTTAGGGCATGGAGTCTAACAATGTGTCACAATAACATCGAAGAGGAATAAAGAAAAGAACAATGTCTTCATTAGGGGTGCTATTGGTATGAAAAGATGTAAAGACCATGGCAAGTCTTATAACAGAAAACATTATCTTGGGGATGGCTTATAGTTTCAAAGGATTAGCCTGTTATCATCCTGGTGGGAAGCATGGCATAGTGCAAGCAGGCATGGTGCTGAGGAAGGAACTAAGAGTTCTACATCTTGATCCAAAAGTAGCAGAAGGAAACGGAGCTCTACATAGCTTGAGTTTATAAGAGACTTCAAAGCCTGCCTTCACAATGACACACTTTTTTCAACAAGGACATACTTACTCCAACAAGACCACACCTACTAATAGTGCCACTAACTATTGGTCAAACATACAAACATGTGAGTCTATGGTGGCCAGACCTATTCAAATTACTATAAACTCATAGAAGCCAATTTTGGGGGGAACTGAAGATGATTTTTATAAATTAACCATACCTTTGTGACATGACATTTCATCTAGAAAGGCGTTAAGATAAAACATTACACTCTGATGCCTTTTCTCTTTAAATGAAGAGTTTTTTTTTTTCTATATGGTCAAGACTTGTACATGGTGTAATTCATCTATCTATGCACATTCAGGAACCCCAATTACTGAAACTTTCACATTGTGGTGAGCAAGAGTAATGTGCTTTCTTTTGGATCGACCCAGTGTTGAGCTGCATGTGCTCAGGGAAAGAAACCTTTTAAATGTCAATCTTTAAGAAAGTAGGGGGATCATTGAAATTGCAGTGAGAAAATACCATTCAAGTCACACACACGTACACACACATACACACAAACCACAAACAAACAAACAAACACCCCCCCAAAATATTCTACTTATAACTTCACATAAGTCTCATTACTAATGACACTGCAGTAGAGACTAACAGGACAAATACATTACATGAAAAAAATGCATAAGCATAGGAATTTTGGTCTAAGTTAGTTATTTAGTAGCTATTATTATCAAATGTCAAAATAATTCTGGAAAAAAAAAGTTATTTAAGATAAATTTGGGAAGGCAGGACCACTCAGGAACATACAGGCCATAGAAGTGGCAGAGCAGCTTGGACAGGGTCCTAAAGGTCTACTTCTGCACCCAGGTTGTGGGGTTGTTCAGCAACCCTCTGCACCTTCCATGCCAGGGGAGAGCTTGCCTCCAGGGAGTTCTCTGACCCCAGGACTCAGGGGAGATAGCCATTTCCTCTCCAGTGACTTTCTAAGGTTGGACCACTCATGAGTGCACAGGCAACAGAAGGAGCAAAGCAGCTGGAACAGGGTCCTACCTGCCTCCATATGCACCCAGGAGGTAGGGCTGTTCCACAGTCCTCTGTGCGCTGGTCTTGACAGGAGAGAGCTAGTCACCCAGAAGTGCTGACAGAGTCTTACAGACTCACAGGAGGAACAAGCTCCAGCCAAAGACAGCTAGAACATCTAACACCAGAGATTACCAGATGGCAAAATGCAAATGTAAGAATCTTACTAACAGAAACCAAGACTACTCAGAATCATCAGAACCCAGTAATCCCACCACCTCGAGTCCTGGAAACCCCAACACACCAGAAAAACAAGATTTGGATTTAAAATCATATCTCATGATGCTGGTAGAGGATTTTAAGAAGGACATTAATAACTCACTTAAAGAAATACAGGAGCACACTGCTAAACAGGTAGAAGTCCTTAAAGAGGAAACACAAAATTCCCTTAAAGAATTACAGGAAAACAACCAACCAGGAGAAGGAATTGAACAAACCATCCAGGATCTTAACATGGAACTACAACCAATAAAGAAATCACAAAGGGAGACAACTCTGGAGATAGAAAACCTAGGAAAGAAATCGAGAGCCATAGATGCAAGCATCACCAACACAAGTTAAAAAAATAGAAGAGAGAATCTCAGGTGCAGAAGATTCCATAGAAAACACTGACTCAACAATCAAAGAAAATGCAAAATGCAAAAAGATCCTAACCCATAGCATCTAGGAAGTCCAGGATGCAATGAGAAGACCAAACCTAAGGATAATAGGTATACATGAGAAGATTTCTAAATTAAAGGGCCAGTAAATATCTTCAACAAAATTATACAAGAAAACTTAACTAACCTAAAGAAAGAGATGTCCATGAATGTATAAGAACATTACAGAACTCCAAATAATTTGAACCAAAAAAAACTCCTCCCATCGAATAATAATCTAACAGCAAATGAACAAAAACTAAGAATATTAAAGGGAAAGGAGCCAAGTAACAGATAAAGGCAGACCTATGAGAATTACACAAGACTTCTCACCAGAGACTATGAAAGCAGAAGATCCTGGACATATGTCCTTCAGACCTTAAGAGAACACAACTGCCAGCCTAGGCTACTATACCAAGCAAAAGTCTCAATTACCAAAGACAGAGAAACCAAAGTATTCCATGACAAAACCAAATTCATACAATATCTTGCAATGAATCCAGCCCTTCAAAAATAATAAAGGGAAAACTCCAAAACAAGGAGGGAAACTATGCCATAGAAAAAGCAAGACAGTAATTTTTTAACAAACCTAATAGAAGATAGCCACATGAACAGAATCCCAAATCTAACAACAAAAATAACAGGAAGCAATAATTACTTTTCTCTAATATCACTTAATATCAATGGAGTCAATTCCCCAATAAAAAGACATAGACTAATAGACTGGTTATGTAAACAGGACCCAACATTTTGCTGCATACAGGAAACCCACCTTAGTGACAAAGAGAGATACTACCTCAGAGTAAAAGCCTGGAAAATAGTTTTCCAAGCAAATGGTCCCAAGAAACAAGCTGGAGTAATCATTCTAATATTGAATAATATCTAACTCAACCTAAAGTTATCAAAAAAGACAAGGAGGAACACTTCCTACTCATCAAAGGAAAAATCTACCAAGATGAACTCTCAGTTGTGAACATCTATGCTCCAAATGCAAGGACATCCACATTCATTAAAGAAACTTTACTAAAGCTCAAAGCATACATTGCAGTGCACACAATAATAGTGGGTGACTTCAATACTCCACTCTCATTAATAGAAAGATCATGGAAACAGAAACTAAACAGAGACATAGTGAAACTAACAGAAGTTATAAACAAATGGGTTTAACAGACATCTATAGAACATTTTATCCAAAACAAAAGGATATACCTTTTTCCCAGCACCTCATGGTACCTTTTCCAAAACTGACCATAAAATTGGTCACAATACAGGCCTCCACAGATACAAAACTATTGAAATAATCCCATGCATCCTATCAGATCACCATAAACTAAAACTGATCTTCAATAAAGACATAAATAATAGAAACCCCACATACAAGTGGAAGCTGAACAACACTCTACTCAATGATACCTTGGTCGAGGAAAAAAATAACAAAAGAAATTAAAGACTTTTTAGAGTTTAATGAAAATGAAGCCACAACATATCCAAACTTATGGGAGACAATGAAAGCAGTCCTAAGAGGAAAACTCATAGCTCTAAGTGCCTCCAAAAAGTAACTGGAGAGAGCATAAACTAGCAGCCTGATAGCACACCTAAAAGCTTTAGAAGAAAAGGAAGCAAATTCGCCCAAGAGGAGTAGAAGACAGTAAATAATCAAACTCAATGTTGAAATCAGCCAAGTGGAAGCAAAAAGAACTATACAAAGAATCAACCAAACCAGGAACAGGTTCTTTGGGAGAGTCAACAAAATAGATAAATCCTTAGCCAGACTAAATAGAGTGCACAGGGACAGGATCCTAATTAACAAAATCAGAAATGAAAAGGGAGACAGAACAACATAATCTGAGGAAATCCAAAAATCATCAGATCCTACTACAAAAGTCTGTACACAACAAAACTGGGAAACCTGGATGAATTGGACATTTTTCTAGACAGATACGAGGTACCAAATTTAAATCAGGATCAGATTAACAATCTAAATGTTCTCATATCCCCTAAAGAAATAGAAACAGTCATTAATAGTCTCCCAACCAAAACAAAAACCAAAACCCAGAACCAGATGGGTTTACTGCATAGTTCTATCAGACCTCAAAGAAAACCTAATACCAAACTATTCCACAAAGTAGAAACAGAAGATACTCTACCCAATTCCTTCTATGAAACCACAACTACTCTGATGCCTAAACCACGCAAAGACCCAACAAAGAAAGAAATCTTCAGACCAATTTGCCTTATGAATATTGATGCAAAAAAATACTCAATAAAATTCTCACCAACCGATTCCAAGAACACATTAAAAGGATCATCCATCATGATCAAGTAGACTTCATTCCAGGTTCCCATGCATGGTTCAACATAGGGAAATCCATCAACATAATCCACTATAAAACAAACTCAAAGAAAAAAAAAAAACCTCTTGATCATCTCATTAGATGCTGAGAAAGCATGTGACAAAATCCAACATCCTTTCACGATAAAAGTCTTGGAAATATCAGGAATTCAAGGCACATATGTAAATATACTAAAAGCAATATACAGCAAACCAGTAGCCAAAATCAAACTAAATGGAGAGAAACTTGAAGCAATCACACTAAATCATGGACTAAACAAGGATGCCCACTCTGTTCTTGTCCATTCAATATAATGCTTGAAGTCCTAACCAGAGCAATTAGACAACAAAAGATCAAAGGGATATAAAGTGGAAATGAAGAAGTCACAATATCACTATTTGCAGCTGATATGATAGTATACTTAAGTGACCCCAAAAATTCCACCAAAGAATTCCTAAACCTGATAAACAATTTCAAGGAAGTAGCTGGATATAAAATTAACTCAAACAAATCAGTGGCCTTTCTCTACACTAAGGATAAACAGGCTGAGAAAGAAATTAGGGAAAGAACACCCTTCACAATAGTTACGCATAATATAAAATACCTTGGTGTGACTCTAACTAAGCAAGTAAAAGATATATATGATAAGAACTTCAAGTCTCTGAAAAAAGCAACTGAAGATCTTAGAAGATGGAAAGAACTCCTATGCTCATGGGTTGGCAGGATTAATATAGTAAAAATGACCATCTTGCCAAAAGCAATCTACAGATTCAATACAATCTCCAACAAAATTCCAAATCAATTCTTCACTGAGTTAGAAAGGGCAATTTGCAAATTCATCTGGAATAAAAAATAACCTAGGAGAGCTAAAACTATACTCAACAATATAAGAACCTCTGGTGGAATCACCATCCCTGACCTCAGGCTGTACTACAGAGCAATTATGATAAAACCTGCATGATATTGGTACAGTGCCAGACAGGTAGATCAATGGAATAGAATTGAAGATCCAGAAATGAACCCAGACACCTATGGTCACTTGATCTTTGACAAAGGAGCTAAAACCATCCAGTGAAAAAAGACAGCGTTTTCTACAAATGCTACTGGTTCAACTGGTGGTTAGCATGTAGAAGAATGCAAATCAATCCATTCTTATCTCTTTGTACAAAGCTCAAGACCAAGTGGATCAAGGACCTCCACATGAAACCAGATATACTGAAACTAATAGAAAAGAAAGTGGGGAAGAGCCTCAAACATATGGGCCTAGGGGAAATTTTCCTGAGAAGAGTAACGATGGCTTGTGCTGTAAGATCAAGAATGGACAAATGGGACCTCATAAAATTGTAAAGCTTTTTGTAAGGCAAAGGACACTGTCAATAAGACCAAAATGCAACCAACAGATTGGGAAAAGATCCTGAATCTGATAGGGAGCTAATATCCAATATATATATATAGAACTCAAGAAGTTGGACTCCAGAAAACTAAACAACCCTATTAAAAAATGAGGTACAGAGCTAAGAAAAGTATTCTCAACTGAGGAATACCAAATGGCTGAGAAGCACCTAAAAAATGTTCAACATCCTTAATCACCAGGGAAATGCAAATCAAAACATCCCTGAGATTCCACCTCACACCAGTCAGAATGGCTAAGATCAAAAACTTGATCAACACATGTTTGCAAGGATGCGGAGAAAGGGGAACACTGGTGGGATTGCAAACTGATACAACCACTCTGGAAATCAATATGGAGGTTCCTCAGAAAATTGGAAATAGATCTAACTGAAGACTGAGCAATATCACTCTTAGGAATATACCCAAAAGATGCCACAATGGCATGTATTCTGCTATGTTCACAGCAGCCTTATTTATAGTAGCCAGAAGCTAGAAAGAACCCAGATGTCCCCCCAACAGAGGAATGGATATGGATACCGAAAATATGATACATTTACACAATGCAGTACTGCTCAGCTATTTAAAATAAAATAATGAATTTATGAAATTCTTAGGCAAATGGATGGATCTGGAGGATATCATCCTGAAAGAAGTAACCCAATCACAAAAGAACATACATGATATGCACTCACTGAAAAGTGAATATTAGCCCAGGAGCTTGGAATACCCAAGATACAATTCTTAAAACACATGAAACTCAAGAAGGAAGAAGACCAAAGTGTGGATACCTTGATCCTTCTTAGAAGGGGAAACAAAATAACCATGGAAGGAGATATAGAGACAAAGGATGGAGCAGAGACTGAAGGAATAATCATCCATGACTGCCCCACCTGGGGACACATCCCGTATACAACCACCAAACCCAGACACTATTGTGGATGCCAACATGAGCTTTCTGACAGGAGCCTGATATAGCTGTCTCCTGTGAGGCTCTTCCAGTGCCTGACAAATACAGAAGTGGATGCTCACAGCCATCTATAAGACAGATCACAGGGTCCCTAATGGAGGAGCTAGAGAAAGTACCCAAGGACCTGAAGGGTTTTGCAGCCCCATAAGAGGAACAACAATATGAACTAACCAGCACCCCCAGAGCACCCTGGGACTAAACCACCAACCAAAGAAAACACATTATGGGGCTCATGGCTCTAGTCACTTATGTATCAGAGGATAGCCTATTTGGTCATCAATGGGAGGAGAGGCCCTTGGTCCTGTGAAGGTTCTATGCCCCAGTATAGAGGAATGCCAGGACTAGGAAGCAGGAGTTGGTGGGTTGGTGAGACGCGGCATGGAGAAGAGGATAGGGGGGGTTTCTGAGGGGAAACCAGGAAAGGGGATAACATTTGAAATGTAAATGAAGAAAATATCAAATAAAAAATAAAATATATATATATATAAATTAAGTGTGACAAAAATAATTTTATTTGTTATTTATTTTCATGTATTTACTAAAGTTGGACTTAATATGGGAGCCATTTAACTTTCTTGTGAGTGATGACATATAACACCCAAATATGAACAACTAAAAGTTCAACTTATATTCTCTAAATATATGTCTTTGAACTATAAACAGTGAGTGGGCAAACTTCATATTCATACTTCTAGAGTGAACACATGAGTGTCAAACTGCTCACTACAGAAAACTGAGGGTAATGCCAAGAAGGTTTTCAAAGGAACTGTGGGAAAAGAGCAGAAGAATGAGGCCCACGCCTCGCAAACAGCATCAGTGCTGTGGGATGGCATAGGCAGCCATCACTGGCTCTCACTCCTATCAACCTGGCATGATGTATGACAGGATGCACATGTTCAGTGAATCCTATCTGAGTATTATTAACTTTTAAAAAATAATGTGGGCTTCTGTTTTCTTAATTGTCTTTCTATTGGTATTGATTAGTTTGGGGGAAAAATCAATAATATGGCTAGTTTTAAGGTACTTTGAGATTTCTTCCTATTTCTGATTGTAAACCAACATTTCTTAAGACCTGACAGTTTCCTCACTTAGTTCAGGAAAAGAACATGTATAGTTTCTTACCCTATCTCAGAGTACAAAAATATTACGTCAATTAGTAATGGCTTCCTAATTGTATGCTGTACAAAGTCTGCCATCAGCCATTGTTCGTACCCATCATTTTCTTCATAGCTGTGAGACACATGGGCCAGACCTAAGTCAGTCTTACTTCACCAGGAGAAAACAGTCAAAAGGATACAGATGACTGAGAATAGCAAAACCCCAGCCTCCAACTCACCTTGCTATTCTCCGGCTCCATTCTTACTCTTTTTACTGAGAGTAATGACAGAGTACTGGCTGAGAAGTCGTAGAACTGCTGAAAGGCAGCGTGGAACTCAGGCACAGACACGCTGAGTAGATGAGCTGCTGATATCTGGAGACCAGATGACTGACGTGCATACATACGTGCAGCCATTATCACACAGAGAGACACACTGGCAATGAGCTTTAAGTTTGCTTTAGATGCTACTTATGCTTTGTGCCCATACATAGATTCTAACACAAACAGCCACTAATGGGACATATAAGTCTGGAATGACTATACTTTTATCCACAATAGGACTCTCTGGGTTGAACAGCACTAAGCTTTAACTAAGTATTCTAAAAAATATAAAAAGAGGATGTCATGAATTACCTCTGTGTTAAAAAACAGGAGCAGGATTCTGGGAACTGGTAAGGAGAATTGAGTAGAAGATCCAATTCATATCTGCGTCTTCTGTGCTCAGTAAAAAAACTGATGGGAAGACGAGGAATGAGAAATTGGAAACGAGCTGCTAAACAACCGTGAAGAAAGGTGGTCCTTTGGTTTGTGTATTTAGTGAATCAGGAGCTGTGAAGTTAAAAGAAGTATCTTCATATTCCTCTACTTTAAAACCTAAAAAACGAATGGGCAAACATCCAATAATAACAGAAAAATCACACCTGTGCCTGCCAATTACATAAAAATGTACCATTCTTACCAAGTCTCCCATAAAACAAAGGAAACAGCAAGGGACACTTCTAAATGGCCTGATATTTTAACACTTCCACACAGCACCTTTTCCTGTGTTTAAAAATGTCCTTAAATATTAATGGTGGTCATATTGTCTAATTTTAGGTTTCAACATTAGCAGAAAAGCCAAGTCACTCTATCTCTAACTAAAAAGAAAAAAAAAGGCAGGAGGAGGGGCTTCTGCCTAGCCTTTGTGTTCAAAGCAATTAGTTTTAACTGCCTGGAAGCTAACTTAAAATTCTTTATAGCTTCTGCAAGCTCTCTGTCATTTGCCATTGGTGCCCTTCCTATTTGTATGGAAACCTGGACTCATTGTAGAGGCTCCAGCCTGTCCGGGCTACAGGTGAAGACCAGCTGGGGCCAATGTACTTTGTGTGAACATTAGCATCTGAACAGGGTCTCAGGAGGCCATAACACTGTGGGGACTTAACATTGTAGTCAAGATGCCAGAACCCTCCTCTAAATCTCCTTGCTAGAAAGGCCCAAGCTATAGGAACTGAGCAGTCGTCCAGGCACTGTGCCTGTTAGTTGAGCATTCTAAAGGAAAAACGTGAGGGTAAACTGGGGAGAGTCTAGATAGGGTTTGAGGGGGCAATGAGGTCATAGGGCAAGGCTGGCTGTTTGAGGCTGCGTGCTCTGCGGTGGTGACTGAAGTTCATTAGCAATTATTTCCCAGTCCCCATGGCTATGTATACATGATTTCAAATAACACACATGCTGCCCCTGATTAATGGGTGTAACAGGATTCCCGTAATGAGAAAAGCTGGCTGGTAGAAAATCAGAAAACATAGTTTGCCAGAAAGGCTTTTGCAGAAATCTGTCCCATGTCAAATATTAATGTTAACTCTATGGAGAAAAATCGAAGACTAATTAATTTCTGAATTGAAAGAGAGAAGGGTTAATCCAGTTTTTAGTATTCTAAAACCCATAATCCTTAGAAAGGCAAATCTGCCATGAATATATAAAAATTTATACGTGCAAAAAAAATCTTAAGAACCGGGCAAAGCTTTCTGTGGGCAGAAAATTTTGGCTTACTCATCTATCCATCCACACTCTTAAACAAGGAGGTGTTTCCTGACTTTTATTCTTCATATCTCCCTAAAAATCATATGGAATCTATTTACAAGTCTATCTAATTGAAGTCCAAAGATAACAAGTAAGTAATTAGAACACAACAATTAATTGAAACCACAGAATGTACACTTGGCAAGACTAAGTCTACTTTGAAAAATCAAAGGCTTTTGTTTCTTTGAGAAAATTTAGTCATCATGAAATCAATGTCTTGGCTCCTACAGGAACAACAGAGAATTGAAATTTGGAGGAAATTTTCCAATGTCCAGACATTCTGAAGATTGAAATCAGCTACCCCTTCCTGCATCTTAACAGAAGGAGGATTGTCGTAGTTTTTTAATAGGACTGATACAAAGTTAACTAAGGAAAGAAATGAAATATCATAGCTCATGGTATATAATAAGTATTCAACAAATACTAGATATTTATAGTAGTCCTGGTAGTAATAAGGGTGGTCTCAAACAATCACTGAAAATGAAAACACATAATAGTTTACTCCTAACTAAGATGCAGTGCGTGGGCTTAATACATAATATGCATCATTTAAGAATATTCCATCTATGAGAATTGCAAATGGAGTAGTTTAAACAAACACGAAGTATATTGGTATTGACCTGCAATCTGGGTGGGGATTGGTTACTTTGACTGACCGATGCTTGCCCATGAAACTATCCCATCCAATGTCCATATTGGATCATCTCTTTACCCCTTTAACAAATGAGCTGTCTGGAGGTCCAGTAAAGGGGGTTCCTTAGAGTCAACATCAGGTGCAAATCTGTGTCATTAGGGCTGATTTCAGAAGGATATCCTCTCCTCCAGCTTCTTAATTTCATTGCTGAAAGAGATGAAAAATTAGAAACAACCCTGCCCACAATAACCTCCCCTCCCCTCCCCCAAAACCCTAAACCTTGGAGTAAACCTAATCAAGGAAGTGAAAGACACCTAAAATAAAAACATTAGTACTCGAAAGAAAGAAAGAAAGAAAGAAAGAAAGAAAGAAAGAAAGAAAGAAAGAAAGAAAGAAAGAAAGAAAGGAAGAATAAAGATGAAAAGCCTCCCCATGCTCATTGGTTCAGAGCAGTGATATTGTGAAAATGAGCATGCCACCAAAGCAGTTGAAAATTTTCATGTGCTCAGAATCAAAGCCGCAATGTCACTCTTCACAGAGTTATTTTAAAAATACTAAATTGTACATGGAAGCGCAAAAGGCCCTGGATATCCAAAGCAAAGTTGCCTGAAAAGAATACCTCTGGGAGTAGCTTCCTATCTGATCGCCTTATGTGCAAATGTATCTTAGTAGAAACAACATGGCACCAGTCCCTCAAAATATCATAATTGCTTATTTATTATACATGGTAATATGTTTTAAACATTTTCTAGAATAATCAGCAGAGTAGAGATAACCTACACATGTGAAAAACATATTAGATCATCTGTTTATCCTTTTAACAAATGAGCTGTCTGGAGGCTCAGTAAAGGGGATTCCTTAGAGTCAACATCAGGTGCAAATTTATACTGTCACTGCCAGTTTGCACTTATTGTGAATCTATTAAAAATTCAAACACAGAAGTGGATGCTCACAGTCAGCTATTGGATGGATCACAGGGCCCCCAATGGAGGAGCTAGAGAAAGTATCCAAGGAGCTAAAGAGATCTGCAACCCTGTAGGTGCAACATTATGAACTAACCAGTACCCCAGAGCTCTTGACTCTGGCTGCATATGTATCAAAAGATGGCCTAGTCGGCCATCACTGGAAAGAGAGGCCCATTGGACAGGCAAACTTTATATGCCCCAGTACAGGGGAATGCCAGGGCCAAAAAATGGGAATGGGTGGGTAGGAGAGTGGGGGGGAGGGTGTGGGGGACTTTTGGGATAGCATTGGAAATGTAATTGAGGAAAATACGTAATAAAAATGTTTTTTAAAAAAATCTAAGTATTAAAATGCATAGATGTCTATATAACCCAACAATAAAGGACCAAGTGAATTTAATACACAGTTCTCAAGATAAGAAACACCCGTGTCCTGGCAATACTTAGGAAAACAAAATCTGTCGCCTATCTTTTGCCATCAGGATGATGCAAATGAAAACTTGCCATTTCACTCCCAAGAACATCCCTGAAGTATTCTTAGTCAACATGCCCCGGAGATCTTGGACACCAATGCTTACTGCTACAATAAGCAAATCAAAAAATACAAACTGGCCTAGACTCCCATCAACAGAAGAATTGGTAATGGACATGTTGTACATGTATGCAATGAGGTTTTTAAGTGTCACAGTCACATTAATCAGTCTGGAGAATCAGAAGGACGGGCTGCTCACTCCCTCAAAGTCTGCCACGTGCAGGTTTGCAATGAGTGTCCCGAAGCAAACATGCAAATCTCTGGAGAACTCACAGAGGGGCAGCCGTTGTTCAAGGAAGAGTAATTAGAAATTTCTCATGGTTGTAAGATCATGTCAGAAAATACCTACCTCACAGCTCCACACTCAATGGTTGTCTGGTCAGCTCTTACAAAGCAAATTTAAAACAGCTTCCTACCCCTTCATCCCAACTGCTTCTCTTTGGGGACTTTCACAAAGTCAACTATTGCTTTCCCGATTTCAAAAGCCTGAGGCTTGCTGACTTCTATTCTGTATAACCTGCCTCCGCGGCATTATAACAGAATGCCTTGGCAGCTTTTGTCACCAGATCAAAATTCTCAAAGATTGCATCTTCTCTTACTCATATTTTCCTCCCTCTGATCCAGCAAATATTGACACCTTCTGACCCTAAGAAGTGATCACTAAATGACTGAGCAAATGAATAGTTCTGGGAAATACGCTGCCTTTTACTTTCTTGGATAGATATTTTTGTCCTCTTTGGGTGTTTTATACTTTTACACTCAACTGATGCAATTGACCATGTGTCAATCATACTAAAAGATTCTGTAAGCATACACAAAACTTTGTTTTCCATAGATATGGTGGTATTAAGGCCTTCCTTGGCTCAACCTTCATTTGGTGAAACTGTTTCCAGGAATATGGTTCTGATCTCAAATGATAAGATGATATCTGATCGAAAATCCCAAAGGCTTCCTCTGGGAAGGCTGGAATGCACAATTGTGAGAGTCCTTACAAATCTTAGGAAATTTCCTTCTGAGATGCATAGAAAGAAATTGGTAGGAGGAACAGTGGGTGTTGTAGGGGAGAGAAACAGAGGTGGAGTTATGGGGGGGAGCTTTGACCATTGTTAGGTGGGAAACACTTGCCAGGTGTGAATGAACTAGTAACACACTAGAAATAAACTATACTCTAAAAGGTACTCTAGGACATCAGAAGGCCTCTCGTGTTTGCTGGTGTCCGAGGTTTTGTTTGCTTGTTTTGTTTTTGCTTAGCTGCTTATATTCTCATGCTAAATAAGTTTCCCCAAAACCTGTTTGTAGTGTCCTGACTTAGGGACCTGGACTCCAGTTGGTTTTGATTGGTTATATAAAGTTGCCAGCAATCAGTGACAGGGCAGGGAGACAGAAGTGGGATTTTAGTATTCCCCAGCAAGGGACAAAGGAAGGAATGGAGGGATGCCATACCTGAAAAGGATGAGAGACAGCACACCTGAGAGGTGCAGAAGACAGAGAGCTTTCATATATGTCCTGGGAAATGCAGCCGAGAGGGCTGCAGGTCTGGGTCTGGGGCAGCCAAGATGGAATACAGGTTTTAGTAAGTAATAATTTGGGAATATCGGAGAGTGGATTAGCTGCATAGAGGATAGAAAGTGGTACAGCCATTGAGGTGTTTAACCTTTATATATATATAGGCTGTGCACATGTGTCTTTCATTTGGGAACCCAGAACACTGGGGCAGGTAGCAAGGAACAGGCTTCCATCTCGGGTGTCAAATTTGAGCAGCGATAATTGGGTGCTGCTACAGCTTGTTCCTGTAATAAACTCTCCTGACTTAGTCAACAAGAAGACTTCTGCTTCTCAGTATTGGACAGAACCTAGTTAAGCCACCTGGCCACTTTGTCCTCAAATATATCAGCTCTTGGACTCCTTGTTGTAAGTCACATGTGACCATGAAATTTTGCATTTGTGTTTGTCATAGACTAGAAGAATGTAAGGATATATGGAGTAGTAATATTAATGAATTCTGGCTCGGGTCTTCTTTCCCGCCTTAAACCATTTATGCGTCTGGATGAAAGACACACACAGCCTTATATATTTAAATAGCCTTAGGCAACACACTAGCTGGGCAGCTCCCTATCCTCCATGCTGTTAGAATCTACTTTCCTATCAGTAACCCTAAGTTATCACTTACTTTTAACTATGTTCCAGCTGGGCTTTTCTTAACTCCAATTCGCCATCCCACATGGCCATGGTTTTCTAGCTCAGCAATCCCATGGTGGCTCTCCTTCTCCCTCCTGCATGTTCTCCGCTTATTCCATGTCAGCTTCATTCCTCTCCCTCCTCATAGTCCTCTCTCTCCAAGGCCTTGAAACCTCAACCCCGCCTATGCCTCTTCTGACCAACTATTGGTTGCTGACATCTTTATTCGCCAATCAGAATTAACTTGGGGGGAGGGTTTCAGGGGATACATACAGACTCCAGGTCTTGGGGGCCCACACTTAGAATTACAATAGATAGTAAAAGACAAAACCTCAACAGATATAAAAGGACCCAGCTAATTATCTGAATGAGAAGGCAAGTCATGTTGGGGTTTACAGAGACAAATACTCAAAGTGAACAATGAAAAAAATATTTTCAGGAGAAAAAAAAATGAAGATCAGCAAACAGCTGACAAACAAAATGACACAGACCAGTTAGGGGATTCCCAGTGAGCATTCCTTGTTCCCCAAGAGATGTCTTTTCTGATCTATATGTATATCAGCATATACTTTTGTCCCACAAAAGTAAACCAAAGAGACTCAATCAACATAGTCATATCTAAAGTTTCTGATTTTCTGATTCTCATGCACCGATCTATGGTTATGAACAGAAACTTTTAGCTAGTCTGTTTGGGTCTGAGACATTTCTCTGTGCAACAGTAACTTTGGCCATCTTATTTCCCTATGTTCATCTGTACAATGGGGACTATTAATATAGAAAATAAATATATTATAATTTATTTCCTTAAAGGTCTGTTAACGAAAATAGCTCATAAAAGTGAAATCCTTAGAATAAGATCTCACTCAAAATCCTTGCTAGACAAGAGTCGGCTACTATTATCTCTAGTAGTTAACCTCACATCCCAGTAGAGATCCAGAACATCACCTGTCTTTACCACTCCTCTCAACTATACTTCTTTCAGTTACTGCATGCATGCCTGACGGGTAAGTCTCCACATACTGGCAAGTGATGTCAATCATATTTATTGCTGCCTCCCATGAGTCCTGGCGCTATGGGCATCATCCTGTCTCTAGGTGCTGAAGTGTTCACTTCCAGGAAATAGATTTCAGAGTCATCTAGAAAGACTCTCTCTCTCTTTCTCTCTCTCTCTCTCTCTCTCTCTCTCTCTCTCAACTTCAATCTTAATTTCTGAAATTCTACTTTCAAAATGCCTGCCTTTCCTATTCTTCCCTTCCCAGGTCTCTGTTAGAATAAAAGGTACCCAGGGAAGAATGAGGCAAGACACCTACTCAAAGTCTGAAATACCAGAAGTAAAGATGAATTTAAAAATCAGGGAGGGAAAAAATATATTAAAATCCAAATATGTACACATTATTACTTCTAGATAAAGCCCACGATTTAGTCTGTGATTACACTAATATCATTCATAGGTTATCACAGTAATCTATTTTCTTCTACTGCATAGACCTTATTTGTAACACTTGGAAATTAGTTCTCTTTCCTTGCCCGTATGTGCTGCATTCTAATGGTAAGCAGTTACATCCCTTTTAAGTTTTCATTACAAATGATGAAGCAATGAGTATCCATGTGCCAAATGCTCTATAATTTCCTGTTTTGTACAAATACTTAGAAATTAATATAGCTAAGACTGTAGGTATGTACACTTTAAATACTGATATTCAAGACTTCCTTTTGAAAGTTGCCTTTGGTCTTCATTCCAGCCCACAGCAAATGAAGGCTTAAGCAAACTTCCATCATTGCTAACATTAAACAAAATCAAACTGATTTTTCCAATAGCTTTATACTCTCTCTATCTCTGTATTTTTATGCCTATTTTAATTCTTATATCTAATATTACTTTTTGTGTATTCAATATTTTATTGGTCAAAACTTTTAGTGGTCTTTCTCTTTTAATGTTGCTTTCAATGACCTAGATTTTCTTAACAGATCAAGTTTCCTAATTTAATATTTTCTCATTTATTATTACCAATATACATATATTAGCTGCTTTCCTTCAGGGTCTTGGTGCCTATCTGCTAATTTACTATCAATTTCTAGTTAAGGACTTAAGCCATTTCATTATAAACTGTAATTCTTATCATACAGAGACTTAAATTCTTGAATTTTCTTGGAAATTGTCCCTGTTCCATGCATAACATTTCCCCTTGTGTTTGGGGTCATTGGGGTGATTTCAAAACAGAAGAGAAGATGCATACCCATCCAACACCACAAGATAATCTCTTCTGCTTTTCTTGTGTGGATTTATCTTTTACTTAACAGCTAAGTATCTTGTTCTTGAACAACTCTATCTGTACAAACTGCACCTGGAGCAAATTAGAGTCTTTCAGAGTCCCTGTGTTTTCCACTCAACAAATACATCTCTGCTTAGAGACTGCTCTTTGAATTTAAGCATGGCCATGTGATTTGTAGAGCAAACACAATGTGAGAAGTTACTTCTGTCATGAATGCATAAACTTTAGAAGCTTAGTTTATGATTTGCTTTTCCAGGACAATGGTGGTTAGAGGAGCAGGTGTTGTGTGCAGCATCCCGAGTCTGGGTTCCTGCTGACAAACATGAACAGGGCCATCTGCTCGGCTTCTATGAACATATAACTGGAGCACAAATGCCTTCTCAGGCCATTGGCTCCTGAGAGTCTGGAGTGTTCAATAAATACATCATAGCCAGGAATCCTGAAGGGCACATGTGCCTCTCAGTATCTCACATTAATAATTGGAGACCTTGCATTTCATTCAGCATCAATTTTTTTTTCACAATAATGAGTGAGCATAATGCTGTTCCACAGGTTGATAGAGTCCAGACAGAGTTCTCTCTCACAGACATAACAGAGCAACGATGTTTGAACCATTAGAGATGAAAGCAGAAAAAAATGTATTTTAGTAGAAAATGACAGCATTAATAGCGTCAGTACCTACAAAACCACAACTGAGCCAAGACTTCCTCTACAAGAGCCACAAACACAGTGGACATTTGGCTGCTGATTGCTGACATTTTACTGAATGGCTCGGACAGCCACTGTCAGTTTAAGGTGGCCATGGCCAAGGATCTCCCAATCACTCTGAGGATACTCCTTCACTGAACAATACCTGTTGGTTGGGGTGGGGAGGTACTGGCTTGTATCTCAGCAAATTATTATGAAAGTCACCAGTGACTATCTCTAGAGTCCTCACAACCCTTTTCAGATAGGAACTATGTCCAAGCTCAGAGCTGCAAGGAAGAAGAGCACCCTGGTTGAATGGTCTTGAAGACAAAGCACAATCCATCCAATTATCCCACATGTCTAGGCTCTTATTAGGCTGACACACACATCTGTCTCTATTAACAGTCTATTCTCCACCTTCAAGGAGGAAGTGAATCTTTGTCCAATTACAGCCAAGTCTATTGCTCCATAGAAATAGGTTTTCCTATTTATTGAATGTGTAAGCATCTGCAAAACTGTGAAGTGCTGAAAGTATGAAGCCAAATAATCTCCGAGGCATCCTGATGTTATCAGTTAACAGGATGGGCCACAGCAGTTTCTAGAATACGTGCAAGGTTATAGTAGACGTTTTTAAAATAGACAAGTCAATGCCTTTGAAAATCGTCTTAGGATAATGAATCTATGACATTACCATTTAGAAGCAAAATATTAGATGCATGAAAATTATTTGGTAACCATTGAACACAGACTTCTCTGTGGACTGTCACTATCAAAGGCTATTTATTATTTTCCATATTTTAAAGAAGCAAAGATTAGGAAATTCCATTCTGCTTGACCAAGTGGAGTATTTTCTACACTTTAATATAACATCACGTTATAATTAATCTGTACGAAACTTCCCATCAAAACACATTGTGACAACTCATAATAATCAAATAAAAGATGAGCCAAATACCATTAGGTGGAAGAAAAATTTAAAGTAAAATTTTAAATCAGTTTGTTACAGTGAGCACAGGAAGTACTAAGAGGAATATCGTAGTCAATAAAATGGTAAAAACAGAAAAATTACCAATTCTATGAATAGGTAGTTTCCAGAATAGTATTTGTAATAAAGTTCTAATTATCCATTCTCTGAAGTTCAGCTGTGTTCATTAGAAGTGACATTAAGCACAAAGTCACAGATCGGCCAACATTTATCAGATTGTTAAATGACTGTAAAGGAAAATATTATTAGACAACAGAACTTCATGACTCAGTGAAGTCAAAAGAAATACCAAATATGATTACCTGGTATGAGAACTCGGAGCAACACTCGAAACTCTGCTCAACAGAAGGCCTACAGTGGCTTCTTTTATTATTTAAATGGAAGATACTATAAACAAGTCTGTGATAGTCCCATGCTGTGCTCTTGTTCCGGCCCAATCAGACTTGATTAGGAGTGCACGTTCAGCCTTTTATGAACACCTGTGTCTAAAGCCCACAAATAATTAGCTTAGCCATACCATTTCACTCTAATAATGGTGTAATTTTCCACGCCTTTCAGGCCCTGGACAGCTGGTGCTATTGAAAGGCACCTCAGGATTAGGCCCTGACTCCCAGGCCTGAATCTTTGGGGGGTTCTTAGGTATCCATGGCAACACACTTAGACTGCAAATTATCACCTCTAATAATAACTGGGGCAGTCTATCTTTATTTTATTCCAGTTATCCTTAGACAAGGATATTGCATAGAAAATAACTAAAATCTCTAAAATAAAATATATACATATAAATTACTTTGTCAGTAAACACAAGACGGAGAAGGCCCTCCCAAAAAAGAGGCTTTTTTTAACCATAACTGTTCAAAGTTCATTTGGTTATTTCATATAGATCCATCAAGAGATAATTGAGGGAAAATGAGGTCCAGCACTGACTTCGACAATGCTAATTGATGCCGGTACCTACAGCTGCATGAAAATCTAAGGGTGAATTACTCTCTTGAAAAGCCCCTTCGCTGAGAGCAACTTTGTGACTGCTAGACTTTCATCTGAGACCCTCCCTAGGTTATAAATTGCACAGCCCAGGAATACTGATAGGCACACTCAGGATCTGGGCAGCTTCTCAGCACTCCAATCAGCCAGTCCCATTAACATAAACATGGCAGGCAGGTGGGGGCTAATCAGAGCTCACCTCAAATCCTGGCCCAGTTAAGGAGCAGTCTGTCAAAGTTGTATGAGGACAAGGGGAAATTTCCTCGTATCAAGACACACGGCCGAAGACTCAGGGAAATGTCTGTCCTTAACAAAATATCACTGTGTGTATTTAGTACAGAAGGAAATGAGGGAGCTCTTTCCTACTTCAGCAGAAACTCATTCCCTACATGCGGATTATAATACTTGAAGAGGTGTAACAAAGTATGGAATAGATGTCAGAGGATAGCATCCTGCCTAAATACTGGAGCTTCAGGGTCAGAATGACTGGGTGGCTATCTAAGCCTTGCCAAATACTCACTAGATTCCATGGGATAAGCCCATGGCCTCCGATTAGCCTTATTTTCTTGGCTATATATAGTAATAAACAAAGAAACAACGAACTTTAGTGGGAGAGAAGATATGAATTAATGAGATAATGTGCCTTTAAAACTTCTGCTGCAGTATTCTGACACGTGGTAAAATGTAAACACTTTTCACTATTTATAGTTGTGCCTGACCTAGAGATGCAACACCCAGATGCTCCTTCTAGGACAGCCTTCTAGAGCATGTGACCTGTTACTACTAATAACTTGGTGATGGGGGATGGGGGGGGTCAGAGAACATTCCAGGATGTGGCAAAATAACAAAAATGTTATTAGATCCAGTTTAATAAATAATGTTGCTATGGTGTTCTAGAGAAATACAAAAGAAAGGAATACAGACAGACAGACAAACAGACAGAAAGAGAGGAACGGAGTAGGGGAAAGGAGAGAGAGAGAGAGAGAGAGAGAGAGAGAGAGAGAGAGAGAGAGAGAGAGAGAGAGAAGAGCACTTTACTAGCATCAGCAACTCCTGCAGCCATGCACATGAGCGATGTCACCCATAGCAAATGCCTGGAACAAGAAGGTAATTACTAATTACTTAGTAAGGGTCACAGATAAAGCGTCTTCACAATAATGCAAGAGGCAGATTATCCTCTCTGTAATACTAAGCACTGATACAGCATAATATTAAGATCAGATTTCACTCACTTGAGTTTTTAAAAATAACCCCAAGATCTGTAAGGTAGATGAAGAAGGCAGACCAACAGAGAGGAAACAGCTTAATGATAAAAAGCACTGACATGGAAAATTGTGTAATTGCTTGAGAAGTTGAGAGAGCAGCAAGGAGACAATTAGGAAGGAAACCTTCTGGATAAAGATGGGTATGTGTGGTCGCTGCTGCTGAAGGCAGAATGGTTGCATAGGGCAGCAAAGGAAACCTTCCACCCCAAGTAAAGGAAACCACTATGAAAAAGTTTCTCTAGTAGACACTAGCTCTCCAAGCATCGTTGTCCCATGCCAATCATTGTTTCCTTAGCCTATGGGACTTTAGGTAGATGTTGGCACATGCTAGGGTAGACACTAAATCACTCTAATCGTTAAAATGAATGAATGAAGTAAAACTGTCCGACTGCAAAGTACACACAAGGATGCATAACAACTGTAGGAAGCATGTATTAAAGGGAAGTGTAATTTCACTCACACTGCAGCCAGAGCAAAACAGCTCGGATGGGTTTTTTAATTAGATATTTTCCTCATTTATATTTATATTATCCCCTTTCCTAGTTTCCTCTCTAAAAATACCCTATATTCTCCCCGCCCCCATCCTTCTGCTCCCCAACCCACCCACTCCTGCTTCATGGCCCTAGCATTCCCTATACTGGGACATAGAACCTTCACAACACCAAGGGCCTCTCCTTCCATTGATGGTCAACTAGGCCATCCTCTGCTACATATGCATCTAGAGACATGAGCTCTGTGGGGTACTGGTTACTTCATATTGTTGTTCCTCCTATAGGGTTGCAGACCCCTTCAGTTCCTTGGGTATTTTTTCTAGCTCCTTCATTGGGGACCCTGTGTTCCATCCAATAGATGAGATGACTGTGAGCATCCATTTCTGTATTTGCCAGGCACTGGCATAGCCTCACAGGAGATATATCAGGGTCCTGTCAGCAAAATCTTGTTGGCATATGCAATAGCGTCTGGGTTTGCTGGTTGTTTATAGGATGGATCCCCGGGTGGAGCAGTCTCTGGATGGTTCTTCCTTCAGTCTCAGCTCTGAATTTTGTGGTGCTGGCTCAACTGGTGGTTATCATGTAGAACAATGTGAATTGATCTATTCTTATCTCCTTGTACAAAACTCAAGTCTAAGTGGATCAAGGAACTCCACATAAAATCAGAGACAATGAAACGTATAGAGTAGAAAGTGGGGAAAAGCCTCGAAGATATGGGTACAGGGGAAGAATTCCTGAACAGAGCAGCAATGGCTTATGCTGCAAGATTGAGAATTGAAAACAGGAACTCATAAAACTGCAAAGTAGAGGACACTGTCAATAAGACAAAAAGGCCACCAACAGATTGGGAAAGGATCTTTACCAATCCTAAATTCAATAGGGGACTAATATCCAATATATATAAAGAACTCAAGAAGTTGGACTCCAGTAAACCAAATAACCCTATTTAAAAATGGGGTACAGAGCTAAACAAAGAATTCTCAACTGAAGAATACTGACTGACTGAGAAGCTCCTGAAAAAAAAAATGTTCAACATCCTTAATCATCAGGGAAATGCAAATCAAAACAACCCTGAGATTCTACCTTACACCAGCCATAGTGGCTAAGATAAAAAATTCAGGTAACAGCAAATGCTGGCAAGGATGTGGAGAAAGAGGAACACTACTCCATTGCTGGTGGGATCGCAAACTGGTATAACTACTCTGGAAATCAGTTTGGAAGTTCATCAGAAAATTGGCCATAATGCTACTGGTAGATTCAGCAATACCACTCCTGGGCATATACCCGGAAGATGCTCCAACATGTAATAAGGACACATGATCCACTATGTTCAGCAATATTTATAATAGCCAGAAGCTGGAAAGATTCCAGATGTCCCTCAACAGAGAAATGGATACAGAAAATGTGGTACATTTACACAATGGAGTACTACTTAGCTATTAAAAACAATGAATTTATGAAGTTCTTAGGCAAATGGATGGATCTGGAGGATATCATCCTGAGTGAGGTAACCCAATCACAAAAAAACCACATATGATATGCACTCACTGATAAGTGGATATGAGCTCAGAAACTTAGAATACCCAAGATACAATTCTCAAAACACATGAAACTCAAGAAGAAGGAAGATCAAAGTGTGGATAGTCCATTCCTTCTTAGAATGGGGAACAAAATACCCATGGAAGGAGTTATAGAGTCAAAGTTCTGATGTTTTTTATACCCAGCTAAAGTGAAAGTCTGTGTTCAGACAAAAGCCCAAATAAAAGGCAATGCAAATAAAATGGCTAAATAATGAGGAGGACAGAGTCCCAACTGGCCATCCCTTGTCACCAAATGAAGTTTCCAGAAATGGGATTGGATTACATCTAACTCCATGGTCAAAGGGAAATCCTCAAACATCACAGGCTGTTGCCCAGACTAAAGGCTGTTCTCCGGAAATGGATGGCAAGACCCTTGTGCTAAAGATAACACCTATACAATTCATTGAATATGGAGAGGTTAAGCTGGTGCCTACATGCAGACTTTACCACTACTTGTAAGCGTCTACTGTACGGGAATAATCTCCGCTGGCTACCAAAGGAGAAACAGAAACACCAACCCAGCCACAACACTTTGATGTCCAATGGTGTCTTATCTGCAAGGTATGTGGCAGCAACCAACCAGTATCACATATGACTAAAGGCTACTTCATGACATGGAATCCAACCTATCCGTGCAAGAACCTGAGTCTAGATAGCCCAGGGACCTAGGGGAAAACCAAATACGAGTGTTCAAATAAAAAAAAAGTAGCAGTGACTCCAAATGACATTCTGCTATAGTTATAGATCAGTCCCCTTGCTCAGCCAGCATCAGAAAAGCTTCCCCCACAGCCAAAAAATATGCAGAGAATGAGAGACATTGGAATCCTCAGCACTAAATAAGATGTCTTCATCACATCCCTCCTGTCAGGGCTCAGAGAATCCTGTAAAAAAAAAAGGGGGGGGGGATCTTAAAGACTTTAAGAGTTGGAGGGGTTGGAGTTTATAAGAAAGCAAATCCCTCTAAATCAACAGGACCAGTGCACACACAAAGTCACATAGACTGGGGCACATGCACAGGACCTGCATGGGTCTGGACCACATGGGAGTTCTAAAGATGAATGGAGAACCAGACACATGCCCCCATCCCTAAATAGAAGCTATTTCCAATGATAAACTCTTGCAAACGCTCACACACACACACCCACACACACACACACACACACACACACACACACACACACACACAAATAACAATAACAAAAAACCTTAGTCTTTTCCAAGAGAGTCTCACCAGGGAAACAGACTACTCGAAAGGATTGGCTACATGCCCAGACTTAGATGGCCAACAGAAAACAAACTCACTGACGTCTTTGGTTGCTTATATTACAATGTTGTTAGGCTTTTCTTCTTTGTTGGATTTTATGCATATTTCCATTTTCATTTAAATATATATATATATATGTATATTATATTATCTCCTTTTACCCCACAGTTCCTTTGTACATATATTATGGTTTCCAGTTTAGTGTTTCTTTAGAATTCCGGAGTGTGTGAACAAGAGGGTCTTTGTGTCCATATCTGTTTCTTGTGCCTTCTCTTGAGCTTTTTTTTTCCTACTGTGTATTGTTTTGTCTAATTTTGATGTGTTAGCTTTTGGTTTATCTTTTATTTTATTATATTTTAGTTTATTATTAACCCTTAGCGGCCTCTTTGTTTCTTAATGAGAGACAGAAAAGGGGTGGATCCAGATGGAAGGGGAGGTGGGAAGGAATTGGGAGGAGTAGAGAGAGGGGAAACTAATCAAGATATTTTATGTGAATAAGTGGATCTACTTACAACAAATGGGGAAAATGTAAAATTAAAAAATATCCACAAAATTCACAAATGTTTATATTCTAGTTTCATTCACAACCAGAAAAAGGAAGAAATAACCAAAATGTTCTTCAACTGGTAAATGAAAGGGGGGATCATATTTACAACATGGACTATATGACCTTACAAGAAAAAGACAAAATTAAAATTATTGGTATGTGTAAGGATAAAGATAAGTTGGCTCTCAACAGAAGATGATGTCTGTAATTGGAGACCTTAGGAGGTTGAGACAGGGGGATGAATATTAATTTCACGGCAGCCTGAGTTACCTGGGTTATAGGTCAGTCTAGGCTACAGACTATTTTCAAAGCATGGGATTCAGACAAGACAGAGTGAGAATGTAACAGACTATGATTAAGCTTGTGAAACTTGATGGCATGAGGCTTGCCCAGGGATTATGGCTATAGACTAGTTTGTATGAGATGTAAAAGTTCCAATCAACAAATAGTAACATATCTTTATCCCGAGCTTTTGTGTCCGCTGGCAAGACAACCGGAATCTTCTGCAGCAAAAGCTTTATTGCTTACTTCTTCAGGAGCAAAAGCAAGAATGGCAAAACCCCGTCCCTTTTAAGGAGAATTATCCTCCGCCTAGGACGTGTCGCTCCCTGATTGGCTGCAGCCCATTGGCTGAGTTGTCATCACGGGGAAGGCAGAGCACATGGAGTGGAGAACTACCCGGGCACATGCGCAGATTATTTGTTTACTACTTAGAACACAGGATGTCAGCGCCATCTTGTAATGGCGAATATGAGGGCGGCTCCCCACATATCTTAACATAAATTATTTGTAGCCAGGGACCAGGGGATGGAGTTGATTTCCTGGCAGTGGGTCCTGATGGAACTTTAAAAGCAAACAGAAGAATTCATAGATTTGCTCTTTACAGTGTTGAATTCCTATAATTCTTACAAGAACCTATAGTTGTTGAATTAATTCTGTTTGTACTTTGACAATTCCATGTGTTTATGTAGTACATTCTGATTTTTTTCTCTCTGCCATCCTCACACTTCCTTACCCATCCCTATCAAATCCTTCCTAGAAGCCCCTTTTCTGTTCTTAACTTGTAGGTTTGTTTTGTGACCAGGTTAGTTTCATCTACAGTAATTGAACTTGTCATTATAAATGATCAGATCTATAACGAAGGGGAAGAGAGGCCAGAGGTCTAGGCCTGTGGTGCACTCACCTTCCTGGTGTCTCTATTGTCTACTGAAAGGAAATGGGATCCCAGGAGCTTCCAGCTGTTGCTGCTGTCTCTAACTGAAGCTGTATGTGAGAAGTGTCTTAAATTAAACAGGAAAAATCTTTTCCCATTTCAATTTCCTTGGTGTCTCTAACTTAAATGGTAGAGTCTTAGACACATAGAGTAATATAATTTTACAGTTGAGGGTCCTTTCTGTAACCAGTAGATGAATCCCTTCTCTTTCTCTTCTCCCTCCTTTCTTCCTTCCCACCCCTTCTGTCTGTCTCTATCTGTTTCCGTCCTCTGTCTCTGTCTCTCTGCCTCTGTCTCTCTCTCTGTCTCTGTCTCTCTGATGCACAAATACCGACACACATACACACACACACACACACACACACACACACAGAGAGAGAGAGAGAGAGAGAGAGAGAGAGAGAGAGAGAGAGGAGGGGAGGTGATGCTTGCCTGCCTGAGTCCTCTGGTGAACTTATGGCCATGAGCTCTGAAACACAGGGATGTAGGTAGTTTTGATCTTTTGGGCAGTGGGGAGAAATCGAATGGAACATATCCTTTGTTGTCTTTCTCTATTTTAAAACCCGTTTCCTCTATATGAAACAAGCTTTTCTTTATTTATTGTGTCATTTGAGGATGTATAGTTATGTATTAAAAGAAAGAATAAAGAACCGGGCCTATACCCTCTTATCAGAAACTGAACAGCCTGCTATATAGTCACATGGTATAAATTAAAGAATACCACAAAATTATACTGTCCTTTAGTAATCTCCTTCTACATTGAAATTTGCCCAGTGCAGATGAATTGTTTGTTTTTGTGGGTCAGTTCCATTATTGTTGTTCTATTTGTTTTGTCTTAAAAGAGTCCCATTGTAGAATGCAAATATTATAACAAAACTGTAATGAACTCTGTGAGGTCAGAAACAACACCCCCGGGCAGTCTGGTCTCCTATGAATGGGAGGAAAATGAAATCCAGTGAAATTCAGAAAAGTATTCATTTCTCCGCTTTCAATTCGGTTGCAGCCAGATTAGAAAGGAACACTCAAAGTCAGGGAGTGATCACAGAGGAGGAACCAGAGGAGGGGGGAGGGGGATGGGAGGAGCCTTGATTAAAACACTCATAGGAATATTTGAAAACATAAGACCGTAAAACAATACTGTCTGAAATAGGGTTTTCTACTAAAGTATTTATTACATAGAAAAAGAGAGTTGCAGGCTAAAATGATTAGGGAAAAAAGTAAGAGAAGGATTGGGGGATTTCCCTGGAATTGTAGGAAGGAAGACGGTGTAGATAGACCTGTGTAAAGTCACCTTCTTTAAAGGGGAACTGGGAATAGCAACCTGACAATGCAAAGGAAAAACTGACCTGGCATCCCAGAACTGCAGGCAGAGAGTTCAAGTGCAGGTGCAGCCAGGAGAAGGGTGTGTAGGGGCAAGGCTCTTTATACTTTTTAGTTTTGTGTATGGTTTCTGTTCTGTTGTTTGCTCTGTGCCTTCACATATTAATTTTGACACAGTGGTTCTCTAGATAAGTGTTTCTTGAACAAGATTTTTGAGTATGTTCACATATAGCTCATTATGTTTTTTAAATATGCAATCTGCCTTATTTAACAAAATTTCAACTGCTTTTTATTTGACTTAGTATGAATCTTTACATCCATCTGCTCAGCCGAGACCCTGATCTGTTGTGGTGGTGTTTCTTGAAGAGCACACTTCTTTTTAATTATCCACTTTCCTTACTGTTTAATTGATTTCTGGCTTCATTTTTGTCTTGAATCAGATTCTCCTTCTTTTCCATGTGTTCTGTTTCTACTCTCCCAGCTGAGGGAACTGACCATCTACCTCCTGTGTCTGCAGCATATCTTATGTTCTGATCATTAGTCAATGCTCCCCCGTTCCTCCTCTGCCCACTTTAGCAGCAAGTGCCAGATTTGAAGCGCATGCTTTCATTTCACTAGACTACATTCACTGTTGATTCTTTGTAATCTATTCCTCATTTATCAACATAACATATTGTGGAAGTTTTAATAAAGAGCTAATAGCCCAATGCTAAATGTATTCATTGCTTTTAAATTCTATTTTCATAAAATCATGTTCAAAGACCATAATGAAAACAACATTGAATCTTTGAATTTATTGAAATTCCTTTGTAGCTTCATAAAGGTTGATGTAGAAGAATGGTACCTTAGGACCTAAGAACAAGTTTGTTCCCTGTATATTTAAAGGATATTTGGGGTCCTCAAATTTTCTCAAGGCTTGCTTTTGAAAAAGACAAAGCAACTTATTTGAAATAGCATTCCATATCATAATACATTCTTAAAAGTACATGATTCTCAAGTTTTTTTCATTTTTTTTTTGTATATACTCAAAAGTCAATCCATGGACCCCTAAAGAATTGCGAACTCACCAGTTACCAATTTCTCCAATTTGAGACCTAGCCAAGGCTCCAGCCTGTGCTCCGAACTTTCAGTCTTTGGATTGGCTTCTCTAGACAACATGGAAAATGATCCATAGTGTCTTGTGTCTACTGTCTTCCAACTGCAGCTTTCAAGGTTTACTTATGCCTTGGCAGACATCAGTATTTCATGTCTTTTCTGTGTGTTGTGTGAACCTTTAACCTTTAAAATCTCTCCCTCAGTTGGTAGACAATCTAGCTGTTTCCACATTTGTGAACAATACTCCCAGGAACATTTGTGGACATGGCTTTGCATAGATATGTGCTTTCTTTTCTCTCGAGTCCATATTTGGAAATGAAATAGTTTGATCGTGTGGTGACTATAATTACCGTCTGAATGTCCTGCACAGCAGTTTTCCAAAGTGACTGAAATGTTTTCCAATTCCATCAACACAATCATCTAGGGTTTCCAGTGTTTCAACATCGAAGACATTTGAAACGAAATGAGTGCTATTACATTGTTGTTCTGATCTGCTTTCCCAATGCTTGATATAATGTCATCCTATTGTATACTTGCTTTTAAAAAACTTAGCAGAACCTCAGTGCACTTTTAATGAACTGAGATTTATTGTTGAGTTTCCTGAGCAGTTTATACTCAGTACTTAATTCTCTTCAGTCTTACCATTGTCCAATATGCCTTCCAATTCTATGGATAATCTTACTTCATTATTAAGTTGGTTGTTGCACAACACTTTATTATTTAGGTTTGGTCTCCTTTTCCTTTGTGACAGTTGTGCTTGTATCAAGAAAGCTTTGCTAACCAATGGTTATAAGGATTTGTGCTAGTTTATCCTTCCCCTCCCCCAAAATTAGAGGTTTCTTATTTCTTACATTTAGGAGTATGATTTTTGTGGATTTGCATTTTAAAAATTACTCTAAAAAATACTCAGAAGTAGTTTTAGATTTAATCAAATATTGTGTTCCAATCTACTCCATAGTACGTAACCTATTATTAATATGCAACATTGCTTAGGAATACATTTATAGTTAATGGACACATAATTATATTGATATATTGTTATTAACTAGATGTGCATATTATTCAGATTTATGATTTTAGCATTACCAGGATGTTCTGTTCCACATCCAGGGAGAAATTTTCATCTAGCCCTTGTGTTCCTTCACACTCCTTTTGGATGAGACTATTTCATAAACATTCATTATTTCTTATTGCTGACAGACTTAGAGGTCCTGGCCAGGTAGTTTGTAGAATGTTCTTCAACTGGATTATCTGGTGCTTCTGCCATTAGACTGGCAATGTAGAGTTGGTGTAGGACATCCACAGAGATGGGCATGCTTGCCTCTGCTGATGCAGCTCTGTATTTCCGGACTGTGTATGTGTGGGCTGCTTTTCTCCATCCAATACACATATTTTCTTCTTTCATACTGCACTCTTGGGAAAATGACTTCATTGGCATCATCCTGAGTGAGGTAACACATTCACAAAGGAACTCACACAATATGTACTCACTGATAAGTGGATATGAGCTCCAAACCTAGGATACCCAACATATAAGATACAATTTGCTAAACACATGAAACTCAAGAAGAATGAAGACTGAAATGTGGACACTATGCCCCTCCTTAGAATTGGGAACAAAACACCCATGGAAGGAGTTACAGAGACAAAGTTTGGAGCTGAGACGAAAGGATGGACCATCTAGAGACTGCCATATCCAGGGATCCACCCCATAATCAGCATCCAAACGCTGACACCATTGCATATACTAGCAAGATTTTATCGAAAGGACCCAGATGTAGCTGTCTCTTGTGAGACTATGCCGGGGCCTAGCAAGCACAGAAGGGGATGCTCACAGTCAGCTAATGGATGGATCACAGGGCCCCCAATGGAGGAGCTAGAGAAAGTACCCAAGGAGCTAAAGGGATCTGCAACCCTATAGGTGGAACAACATTATGAACTAACCAGTACCCCGGAGCTCTTGACTCTAGCTGCATATGTATCAAAAGATGGCCTAGTCGGCCATCACTGCAACAAGAGGCCCATTGGACACGCAAACTTTATATGCCCCAGTACAGGGGAACGCCAGGGCCAAAAAGGGGAAGTGGGTGGGTAGGGGAGTGGGGGTGGGTGGGTATGGGGGACTTTTGGGATAGCATTGGAAATGTAAATGAGCTAAATACCTAATAAAAAATGGGAAAAAAAAAGAGTACCTTAGTCTTAAAAGTTCCACTACACATGTTTGTTTGTCTGTTTGTTTCACAAAACAATGTTTTCTGTGTAGCCCTGGCCATCCTGGACTTTGTTCTATAGCAGGTTAGCTTTAAACTTAGAGATCTTTCTGCCTCTGATTAGTACTGGGATTAAGAGCATGTTCCACAATCCCTACCTATGTGGTTCCTTTTTAATAGCACCATAATTAAATGATGCTTTAGGTATATGTTGGCAAATGAGATGTTCTATGCTTTGTCTTACTACATTATAGTGTTTTTAAAAATAGTCGTAAGAGCACCCCTGCTGTGGCCCATATGAGGCACAATGATAGGGTCTATATGATTTTTGTTACACAAATGTGTCTGCCAGTTTCAAAATGCTTCATATTTTCTTACCAGTTCTTTGCCACTACATTATTTATGGACTTGGTTTAACTTTAATATGAAGTTAAAAATCAAAAGCTGTACTCCAAAATTTTTTCTATTTCAAAAAATTTTTAATCTGTGCCTTTAATCCATTTATTGTACAGGAAATAAAATTTGCCCACAACTTGTAATTTCTTAATATTTCTAAGAACAATGCTAATGGATTGAAGTAATCTTTCTTCTCTCTTCCTTCTAATGCCTTTCTTTCATCCTTTATTTCCCATTGCTTGTTTCATTGTTTCGATGTAAACTCATGTTTCATGGTATTTCATTGTAAACTGTAACTCACTTATTAGCAAATAATTCATTCTTTCTGACCACTCTCTCGGGTTCTGTTATACCCAACACTCTCAATGAAAAATACATTGGTCAATGATTGGCCAACTTTTCTTTCCTTTGGTTTTTACTATAGTCTATTTCATCAGTTTTAGTGTGGCATAAAGTTGTTAATTATGCTGACTTATACTTCATTTTATTACAATTTGCTAGATCAAACAAATTATTCTCTTTAGTAATGCATTCATTTATTATTGTTCTTATGGCTTAGTGGTTGTCTTTCTCCTCTGATGATTTATTTTCATGTGTAAATTTTGGTCTAACTGATCTGTATATGTAGATTTTCTGTTTTCTTTTAATTTTGCATTATTATTATTTTTTTCACATGTGTGGGTATTTTTTCTACATATGTCTGTGTACCGTATGCACACAGTTCCCACACTCCTAAGACATTTTACCAATTCCTGTATTGTGGGGTTTGTTTGTTTTGTTTTGTTTTGTTCTTTAAGACAGGGTAGCCTTGTTGAGGAGCATCTGGGTTCTTTCCAGCTTCTGGCTATTATAAATAAGGCTGCTATGAACATAGTGGAGCATGTGTCTTTCATACTAGTTGGAATATCTTCTGGATATATGACCAGGAGAGGTATTGCGGGATCTTCCAGTAGTACTATGTCCAATTTTCTGAGGAACGGCCTGACTGATTTCCAGAGTGGTTGTACAAGCTTGCAATCCCACCAACAATGGGGGAGTGTTCCTCTTTCTCCACATGCCCCTCAACAGAGGAATGGATGCAAAAAATGTGGTACACATACACAATGGAGTACTACTCAGCTATTAAAAAGAATGAATTTATGAAATTCCTAGGCAAATGGTTGGACCTGGAGGGCATCATTCTGAGTGAGGTAACACAATCACAAAAGAACTCAAATGATATGTACTCACTGATAAATGGATATTAGCCCAGAAACTTAGAATAACCAAGATATAAGTTACAATTTGCAAAACACATGAAACTCAAGAAGAACGAAGACCAAAGTGAGGACACTTTGCCCCTTCTTAGAATTGGGAACAAAACACCCATGGAAGGAGTTACAGAGACATCATTTAGAGCAGAGACAAAAGGATGGGCCATCTAGAGATTGCCAGATCCAGGAATCCATCCCATAATCAGCCTCCAAACGATGACACCATTGCATACACTAGCAAGATTTTGCTGAAAGGACCCAGATATAGCTGTCTCTTGTGAGACTATGCAGGGGTCTAGCAAACACAGAAGTGGATGCTCACAGTCAGCTATTGGATGGATCACAGGGCCCCCAATGGAGGAACTAGAGAAAGTACCCAAGGAGCTAAAGGGGTCTGCAACCCTATAGGTGGAACAACAATATGAACTAACCAGTACCCCGGAGCTCTTGTCTCTAGCTGCATATGTATCAAAAGATGGCCTAGTTGGCCATCACTGAAAAGAGAGGCCCATTGGTCATGCAAACTTTATATGCCTCAGTACAGGGGAACGCCAGGGCCAAAAAGTGGGAGTGGGTGGGTAGAGGAGTGGAGGGGAGGGTATGGGGGACTTTTGGGATAGCATTGGAAATGTAAATGAGGAAAATACCTAATAAAAAATATGTAAAAAGGAAAAAAAAAAAAAGACAGGGTAGCCCTGGCTCTCCTCTGAACTCACTTTGTAGACCAGCTTAACCTCAAACTCTAAGAGATCCACCTGCCTATGAGTCTTGAGTACTGGGATAAAAGGCATGTACCACCATGCAGGGCTATAGGTATGCGTTAAGTAATTTGTTAATATATTGATTTTGCACCTCCAAACTATTCTCAATCTATGAATGGGTATTTTGATAGTTCTTGGAGTCATTTTTCCTTTATCTTTCAATGTTAGCTTTTCAATACTTCCTTCTATCATTCATGTTACATGAGTGTTTACATTGTAAGATCACCCCTCCTCTTAAATTTCTACAAATGATCCCTGACAATTTTTGCCATATCCTTAATTGAAAAAATCTTCTCAAGCTGATCCTTTTGCCAATTAATTAATTTTTTACCTATTTTAATATTTAATTTTCTCATTGAATTCTTCATTTTAATGATGACATTTTTTACAGATGATATCTCCAGCTGGTTTTTCCTTATAAACATCTGTCTATTTTTCAAGTTTGGAACATATTTCCCTAAGGGTATATATTATGCAGTTTGAATTTTCTTTTCTTTCTGTTCCATTAACTCTGCTTTCTCTACTATATTTGTTGTTGCCTTGTATGATTGTAACACTCATTAAATATTTTGTAACATTAAATTTTCCCTTTATTGATAGTCCAAAGGTCCTTAAATAATACTTCATAATTAGGACAGGGAAAAGTATAATTCTAGGTCAATTCTGCTTATTATTTTGGGAAAAGAGACCTGCAACTCTATGTGCATACATGTGAATATAGTCTGCTTTACCTCTAATTTTTTAATTAATTAATTAATTAATTAATTAATTAAATTCCAAATGTTACTCCGTCCTGGTTTCCCTTCCAGAGTTCTTCACCTGGTATCTCATATCTCCTCCCCTTTATCTCTTAGAGGGTGCTCTCTCACCTACCCTTGGGGCATCTGGGATCCACCTGTTATTTTTTTTTACAGCACCTTGGCATTCTTTGAGGCAGACATACTCATGATTCCAACAGCAGTCATCTAGCCATGATGAAGAATATAGGGAAAGGTGTTGGTAGAGAGTTGTCTACTTACTACCTTCTGAGCAGCTGGTTTTTCATTGTAGAAAATCAAATAACCATAAAAAGAAACTTTGTGTCATTCACTAATATTGTAGGCACCTTGAAAAACAATGGCTATAGAGTCCATAGATATCTATTACACAGATAAATATAGAAATTGCCTTTCCCTACCCCAGGCTCCAGCATGGTTTGTGACTCACTCAGGTCTAGCTCTCTCACCAACTTTTTGGACACGTTGGTCATGAGATAGATCTGTCAGCCCAGAGTGTCTTAGTCAGGGTTTCTATTCCTGGACAAAACATCATGACCAAGAAGCAAGTTGGGGAGGAAAGGGTTTATTTTACACTTCCATACTGCTATTCATCCCCAAGGAATTCAGGACTGGAATTCAAGCAGGTCAGGAAGCAGCAGTTGATGCAGAGGCCATGGAGAGATGTTCTTTACTGGCTTGCTTGCTTCCCCTGGCTTGCTCAGACTGCTTTCTTATAGAACTCAAGACTACCAGCCCAGGGATGGTCCCACCCAAAAGGAGTCCTTCCCCCTTGATCACTAATTGAGAAAATGCCCCACAGCTAGATCTCATGGAAACACTTCCCCAACTGAAACTCTTGTCTCTGTGATAACTCTGGCTTATGTCAAGTTGACAAACAAATCCAGCCAGTATATAGAGTAAAGCTCCAATGCAGTCATTTATTCCAACCTGCTTCCTGTGAAGATCCTGGGAAACAATTCAAGCTCTGCTAACTAGGAGTGCCAACTAGTCCTCCCACTGCTCTATTGGAGTCACACGGTATGTGTTCCCTCCAGGTTATAGTTCTGGCAAAAAGACCTGAGAGACAGTAAAATATGGAAGAAATACATATCCAAGAATTTCCTCTACAACACTTCCCATTTGTTTTCATCAATGTTGTCTCTTTTTTTTCACTTGTGAAGGTACAATCTTAGCTTTCCTGGCATGTTTTTATGTTATGGAGCATTTGTTCATGGATTCTACCTATTCTCTCAGCCTGTATATAGGTATCTGTTGCTCACTGATAGAAATGTGTTCTGAGAAATGTTTCTTTAGGCTCAATATCATCATAGGAAAATTATAGATGTGTCCACACAAATATAGATGGCATATCTTTCTATCCCTAGACTATATGATATATATATATGTATATTCTACAGTCATATGATACCATTCACAGCACATGCACACACACACACACACACACACACATGCAATGCATGCATACATGCACATGCACGCACTTATTATAACTATGATGCACAAAACACAAAATTAAATCAGGCTTGAGAAAGTGATGCAGTAAAGCAACTTAGTAACTATGTGATATAAGATATATGTACTGCTGGCAGCTCTCAGTACAATGTTTTACAGTTTATGCTAAACTCTTTTGTAAAGAAGAATAAACTCCCCCAAAAGATAAAGCTATATATAAACAATTTATCTAAATGATAAAACTATATATAAATGATTTATTTATTTTCTAAATGTATATATTTTCTAAATGCATAAGAAACAAGGCATGGTGTACAAACATTTAATCAAAGCACTTTCAGGCAGAAACAGAGAGATCCCTGTGAGTGTGAGACTAGCCCGGTCTACATAGCTAATGCCAGCCCAGCCAGAGTTTCATAGTGTGATCCTGTCTCAAAACTAGATAAAGAGGGAAAGAGAAAAATTAGTGAATAAAGGAAGGAAAGAAGAATGAAAGAAAGAAAGAAAGAAAGAAAGAAAGAAAGAAAGAAAGAAAGAGAAAGGCGGAAAGGAGGAAAGAAGGAAGGATGGAAGGAAGGAGGAAAGAGAGAAAGAAGGAAGGAAGGAAGGAAGAAAGAAAGAAAGAAAGAAAGAAAGAAAGAAAGAAAGAAAGAAAGAAAGAAAGAAAGAAAGAAAGAAAAGAAAGAAAAGAAAGAAAGTGACCAAGCAGCGAGCCTGCAGTCCGGGACTGGGTAGGCAGAGACAGGCAGCCTGCACCCTTCTGGCTAGACAGTTCAGCAGAATCCTGATCTGATTCTGAGCTCTACACCCTTTTTCTTTCTTTCTTTCTTTCTTTCTTTCTTTCTTTCTTTCTTTCTTTCTTTCTTTCTCTTGTTTCTTTTTCATGTGGTACTAGGGATTGGAGTTTATATCCTTATGCTTGTGTGGTAAACACTTAACTGACCAAATAGTTTCACAACTCCCCACCCCCATCTTTTAAGTTTTGAGACAACATGGGAAAACTCCATTGCTCAGATAGAATGTATGAGCCTGTGACAGAAATACGAACTTGTCAGGCAAATGACTAGTGTCTTGAACATAGTTGGTGCTCATTTACAAAGTTCTTAACTATGAATTGAATGCACAAAAGTTATATAATTTTAATTCATTTAAGACCTTTTTTTTTCATCCTACAAGGATATGGCACAAGGTAAAACTAGAACTAAAGCAGGATTGTGGAAGAGAAAGAGAGTGGAGGCTAACTTTTCCAACCTTAAAATGGTATCAAAACCAACCCTGCTCACAGTAATTTGGGAAAAGATAAATGTTAATAGCATTGAAAGGCTGAAGCAAAGCCAAGGAGAATTGGCATATTGGATCAATTTCTTTTTAATTGGCTGGGAGCAACACAAAACAAATATAAAGATCTCAGCATTAACAGGGGCCATGTCTCCACAGTCTGAGCAGCCTAAGAGGAAGAGGCAACAGCATCAATTCCTGCATCCACTCACCCACGTCCATGCTGAGCGCTTCTCTTCCATAGTGCTTTTCCCTCCCTAGAAGGAAGTGTGAGTCAAGTAAGGGTGTGTATTCAGCCATTGGCACTCTGTCTACTTCTCATACATGGAGTGTAATGAACAGAGAGCTAAGTTAAAGTAAAAACAAAATGCAGGAAAGAAACGTTGGTCGTCGCAGTGAAAAAGAAGTCATGACCATTGCTGTATGATGCATATTGTCTTAGTCAGGGTTTCTATTCCTGCACAAACATCATGACCAAGAAGCAAGTTGGGGAGGAAAGGGTTTATTGAGCTTAAGCTTCCATACTGCTGTTTATCACCAAGGAAGTCAGGACTGGAACTCAAGCAGGTCAGGAAGCAGAAGCTGATGCAGAGGCCATGGGGGGGGGGTGTTCTTTACTGGCTTGCTTCCCCTGGCTGCTCAGCCTGCTCTATTATAGAACCAAGACTACCAGTCCAGTGATGGTCCCACCCACAAGGGGCCTTTCCCCCTTGATCACTAATTGAGAAAATGCCTTACAGTTGGATCTCATGGAGGCATTTCCTCAACTGAAGCTCCTTTCTCTGTGATAACTCCAGCTGTGTCAAGTTGACACACAAAACCAGCCAGTACACATATCCTATACCATTGGAGTTTTCTCGATTTTAGTTGTCATATTACCCAGGCAAAGAAAATCTTCTAAGATTGCTTTTTTGTTTAAAGCTCTTTTGTTGCTTTTATTAGTGTTTTGATCATGTCTTATCAATGTTCTTACATATTCATATCCCTTCCCAACTTTTTCAAGATCCATGTCCTTTCCCTACCAACCCAACAAACATTACTTATATGCTTTTATTTATGTGGTCCTAACCCGATAGGACCAATTATCAACACATAAATAGTCTTGGTTGTGTGCTCAACTTCTGGCACATGAGCAACTTATCAAAGGATATACCCTTAGAGAAAACAGCCTCACCTCCAAGGCAACTAATAATTGCAATTCACCCCAGGCTAGGGATGAGATTGTGTGCCAGCCTCCCTCTCTAGGATTCATTTCTCTGAGTTGGCCTTGCACGGGTTTTGTGCTGAAGTGGTCCTTGTGAGTTCTGCTACTCTGCTGTGTCCAGGAGTTTTCCTGCAGTCATCTACTGCCTTTTGCTTTTACACTCTTTATGCCCCATCTTACCAAACAATATCTGAGTGTTAGGACAGAGATGCAGTTTATATGTTCCCTCTTGGACTGAGCATACTGTAGCCTCTTGTTCTATGTACTTTAGCTGGTTATTGTCTCTGTGTTAATCAGTATCTACTGCAAATGGAGGCTTTTCAGATAGGGATTGAGAGATGGGCTGATCTGGGATAATAAGTCATGAATTGTTTTCATTTTCAAAGTTCCTGAATCATCACTCTAAATGAAATGGAAGCTTCCATCTCCATGATCTCATCTCACCATGTACGATCTTTTTCTTTTCTGTTGTCTTGATCCCTTCATACCTATCACTGGTCCCATGTTAGGTCCATTGTTTGATATATACATATATCAAACAATGGACGATAGAGACCATGGCAATTGAGCAAATAGTTGCGCTTTTGCTGACTAAAGGAGAAGAACAAATTTTCCAGATAGACCTATACCTGTGACATTGATAATTTACTTACCTGGCTTTCAGTAGTCATCAACCAAGGGGATGAGGTCCTTTTCAGTGGCAACATTTAACTATATATATAAATAAAGCTCACATATTGGCTATGCTTATTTGTCCAAAACTACATATATTTCAATCCTAGAACTGGTTACAAGTGTATTTTTCTATGCTCAACTAAAACAGCAGCAGCAGCAACAACAACAACCAAACAGCAAATTGTAATAATAATAATAATAATGCTTGATAGAGATTCAAAGTCAGATCTGCATACTTTACTAGCAAGCACTTTACCCACCAAATGAGCTTTCCAGCTCCAAGCCTTGTTGCTTTTGTGGCTGTCCTTTCCTTTGGCAGCAATAGAAATCTTTCACTTTCTCCTAGCTATGTCAGCTGTCCACCCCACTTAACCAAACACTAAGCTCGATGCTGGGATCCTCCGCTCTCTAAAACATAAGCCAGCGAGTGGAAATTTTACTCAACAAACCAATCTCTTTAACTCTAATTAAGCCTATTTCAAGCTTCTGCCTAAATTTGGAACTGACAGCTTAATTAGTTGTCCAAGAAGAGGAATATGGAGCTTTCTCTCCTTGTCTGTAATCGTTCTAATATCAGCAGGAAAGAAAAGTATGCAGATTATAAAGCATGCTTTATATAATAAACACTTCCTATGATGTGCTCAGTTATCATAGAGACCTAGAGACTATATTGTAGTCATTCACTCACAGACATTTTTGTGTGTGTGTGGTTGATGCTACTGATATTTCCCTTTAAATCCATTCATGAAAGTATCTCTTTTCATACTAACTGCTATACCCAATAAAATTAATTCCAAAGACTTTATCTTAATCCTGATTACTTTATGGTCAACCTGTCCAATATCTGCTTCACAGACCTTAGTAGATTCCCTGGAGATGGATCCTGTGGAACAAAGCTTCCTTATTAGTTTGCCTATTATCTTTTGGATAAGAGATTACTAGAGAGTTATTTGGATCTATTGCATGTCTGTTGCATGTCTATTATCCGTTTGACCTTTGCCCAACAGGTCAATTAGGTCTACTTGGACCACAGCAGCGCAAGTCTCTATGAATGGATGAAGAGGATAATGTGGACTAATCTTCAGGACTTCTAGTTTTTATAATGTGTAAAATGATGACAGAGCCTTTTACCACCCCTCTAGATTACAGTTAGGTATATAGGTATAGTTAAATGTTGCCATATATATATATTATATATACACATATATAATATATGTGTAGACCATAGACATACACATATGTAATATACAACACAAAAATAAATATATGGAACAAATTATCAAATTGAAGACCAAAAATGTCTTTTATTTAATGACATATAGTTTGTGTTCTATTGCTGGAAAAATTAAATTGCAAGTTTTTTTTAAACTTTGCTGTTGTTCAAAGTTCATACAATTAATAATATAAAATTTTGGTATACATATAACCAAGCAAGTGAAAAATCTGCATGACAAGATCTTCATGTCTCTGAAGAAAGAAATTGAAGAAGATATGAGAAGATGGAAAGATCTCTCAAGCTCATGGATGAGGAGGATTAATGTGGTAAAAATGGTCATCTGACCAAAAACAATCTACAGACTCAATGCAATTCCCATCAAGATTTCAACATAATTTTTTACAAACCTTAAAAGAATAACTCTCAACTTCATCTGGAAAAACAAAAAACCCAGGATAGCTAAAACAATCCTGTACAATAAAAGAACTTCCAGAAGTATCACCATCCCTGATTTCAAACCATAGTAAAGAACAATAATAATAAAAATTCTATAGTATTCACATAAAAAGAGACAGGTAGATGAATAGAACAGAATTGAAGATCTAGAAATAAACCTACACACCTTTGGATACTTGATTTTTGACAAAGAAGCTAAAACCATACAATGGAAATGTGAAAGCATCTTTGACAATTGTTGCTGGACTAACTGGATATCTGCATGTAGAAAATTGCAAACAGACCCATGTCTATTACCCTGCACAAAACTCAAGTCCAAGTAGACCAAAGATCTCAAGATAAAACCAGGCACCCTAAACCTAACAGAAAAGAAAGTAATGAACTGCCTTGAACATAGTGGCAGAACAGAACAGAACAGAACAGAACAGAACAGAACAGAACAGAACAAAACAAAACAGAAAAACAATAGCTCAGACACTAAGCTTAACAAGAAATAGGACCTCATGAAACTAAACAGCTTTTGCAAGGCTTAGTACATCATCAGTAAAACAAAATGGCAGCCTAGAAAATGGCAAAAGATCTTCATAAACCCTATATCTAACAGAGGACTAATATCCAAAATATATTAAAAACTCAAGAAATTATACATCAACAAACAAAACAATTAAAACTAGAGTGCATAGCACTCCCTGGATATTAGCCCAGAAGCTCAGAATACCCAAGATACAATTCACAAACCACTTGAAACTCAGGAAGAAGAAAGACCAAAGTGTGGATACTTCGATTCTTCTTAGAAGGGAGAGCAAAATACCCATGAAAGGAGTTACAGAGACCAAGTGTGGAGCAGAGACTGAAGAAAGGACCATCAAGAGACTGCCCCACCTGGGGATCCATCCCATATACAACCACCAAACCCAGACACTATAGTGGATACCAACAAGATTTTGCTGACAGGACCCTGATATAGCTGTCTCCGGAGAGGCTCTGCCAGAGCCTCACAAATACAGAAGTGGATGCTCACAGCCATCCATCGAACTGAGCACAAGGTCTCCAATGAAGGAGCTAAAGAAAGGACCCAAGGAGCTGAAGGTGTTTGCAGCCACATAGAAGAAACAACAATATGAATTAACCAGTATCCTCCAGAGCTCACAGGGACTAAACCACCAACCAAAGAGTATACATGGTGAGACTCATGACTCCAGCTGCATATGTAGCAGAGGATGGCCTTGTTAGTCATCAATGGGAGGAGAGGTCCTTGGTCCTGTGAAGGCTCTATGCCTCAGCGTAGGGGAATGCCAGAGCCAGGAAGCAGGAGTGGGTGGGTTGGGAAGCAGGGGGAGGGAGAGGGGAGAGAGGATAGGTGGTTTTCAGAGGGGAAACCAAGAAAGGGAATAACATTTGAAATGTAAGTAAAGAAAATATCTACTAAAAAACAAACAAACAAACAAAAAATGAATAAATAAAACTGGAGTGCAGAGCTAAACATAATTCTCAGCTCTCAGCAAAGGAACCTTAAATGGCCAAGAAGCATGTCAAGAAAGTTTTAACATTCTTGTTCATGAGTGAAATGCAAATCAAAATTATTCTGAGAGTCCATCTAACATCCGTCAGAAATGCTAAGACCAAAAACTCAAGTGACAGCTCATGCTTAGGTGGACATGGAGCAGGCGGGAACATTCTCCCACCGCTGATGGGAAGGAAACTTGCACAACCACTTTGGAAATCAATTTGGTCATTCAACAGCAATGTGAGAATAGTTGTACCCCAAGACCCAGGTATATCACTCCTGGGCATATACCCAAAAGATGTTCCACTATACCACAGGGACACTTGCATAACTATGTTCACAGCAGTTTTATTTGCAGTATCCAGAATATGTAGTATCTAGGAAACAATCTAGATGTCCCTCAACTGAAAAATGGATAAAGAAAGTGTGGTACATCTATCTACACGGTGGAATACTATTCAACTGTTAAAAGCAAAGACATGAGATTTGCAGACAAATTATGGAACCTGAGAGTATCATTCTGAGTGAGGTAACCCAGACCCAGAAAGGTATATATGGAATATTATCACCTATTAGGGACATTAGTCATAAAGTACAGGATAACCATACTACAGTTCATAAATTCAAAGAAAGGAGGTCTCAAGGGAAGGATTCATGAATCTCACTCAGAAGGGGAAACAAAATATGCTTCAGAGTTAGACAAAAAGAACTGGATGGAGAGTGGGTGAGGAGGGAGCAGGGATGGGACTCAGATGTGGGGAAAGAGGAGTCGAGAAAGGACTGGGAGTGAGAATGAAATTTGGTAAGGGGCATCTCTGGGTCTAGCTGTCATCCTGGGACAGGGAAGGCTCCATGGAGCTTATTGGAGTGATTCTAGCTGAGATTCCTATCAGCAGGGAATATGGAGTCTGAAGTGGCCATCTCCTGTAGCCAGGTGAGGCGTAGTGGATGGAGGCAGGGTGCCATCAACCCACCCACAAAACTTTCAATCCAAAATTTCCCCGACTACAAGATGCACAGGCATAAAGATGTAGCAGAAACTAAAGAAATTTCCAACAAACGGCTGCTGCCCCAACTTGAGACCCACCCCATGTGAGATAGCCAACCCCGATGCTGTTAATGATGCTATGCTATGCTTGGAGACAGGAACTAGCATAACTATCTCCTGAAAAGCTTCATTCAGCAATGGATGAAAACAAATGCAGAGACCCACAGCAGAACATCAGGTAGAGCTCAGGTAGTCTTTTTGAAGAGTTGTGGGTAGGAGTGAGCCAGTGGGGTCAAGGGCACTACAAGAAGACCTTGACAGAGTCAACTAACTTGGGCCCATGAAGGATCACAGAGACTGAACCAGCAACCAAACAGCATGTAGGGGCTGTATCTAGACACCCTTCACATTTGTAACAGAGGTAGAGCTTGATCTTCATGTGGGTCTCCTAACAACTGGAGCAGAGGAGGTTCTGATTTTGTGGATCCCCTTCTCACAGCTGGACTGCCTGGTTGGGCCTGAGTGGGAGAGGACATACATAATCCTGCTAAATGTCCCAGGATGCGGTGGTACCAAATGAGTCTTCCAATGAGAAGAAGAGAGGCTAATGAGAGGAGAGATTTGTAGGGGTGAAACGGGAGAAGAAGGGGCAGCTGTGATCCAGATGTAACAAATAAAAGAAGAAAAGTGAATAAAAAGAAAAAACTGGATAAAAAAATTCATATAATATATTCTGATGTAAGTTTCCCGTATTCTCCTACCAGATCTTCCTCCCTGCCCATACACTCAACTTCATGCCATCAGTTTCTCTCTCTTTAGCAAAACAAAAAACAAAAAACAAAAAGCAAAACAACAACAACAACAACAAACAATTAAATGAAGCAGCAAAAGAGCACAAGACCACACAAATACAAAATTCATAAAACCAAAAAATTGAAAACAGAATATGTAATAAAAGAAGCAATAAGATAAAAACTTCAAACAAAGTAGTATGAGACAAAAGAAATAATTATATAAGCACCACTGAATTTGTTTTGTGTTGCCTGGGACCTACTCTTATGGTTTATAGGTCTAGTGAGACTACATAGGAAATAACTGATTTTTACTTTGAAAACAGGTAACACATGTGCATAACTTTTTTGTTAGGTATGTGAGACTTTTGTCTACTTCCCATTCTCAGTGCTGGGACTTATGCAGACCTTGGGTATGCTTTCTTGGACCTCTAAAAGAGCCTGTGTGTGCTGACACAGACTCTGTGAGTTCATCTATCCACCAGTTCTATTGCATCTGGAACATTGTTTCCTTGATCTCAACCATCTCCTCTGGCTCTTACAATCTTTTCACCTCTTCTTAGAAATAGTTCTTTGAGGAGACAAAACAACAGATCCTGAAGAAATCCAAAACACCATCAGAACCTTCTACAAAAGGCTATACTCAACAAAACTGGAAAACCTGGATGAAATGGACAAATTTCTAGACAGATACCAGGTAACAAAGTTAAGTCAGGATCAGGTTAATGATCTAAACAGTCCTATATCCCCTAAAGAAATAGAAGGAGTCATTAATAATCTCCCAAAAACAAAACAAAACAAACAAACAAACAAACAAACAAACAAAAAAACAGGACCAGATGGGTTTAGTGCAGAGTTCTACCAGACCTTCAAAGAAGATCTAATCCCAGTTCTGCACAAACTATTCCACAAAATAGAAGTAGAAGGTACTCTACCCAACTCATTCTATGAAGCCACAATTACTCTAATGCCTAAACCACAGAAAGACCCAACAAAGATAGAGAACTTCAGACCAATTTCCCTTATGAATATCAATGCAAAAATCCTCAATAAAATTCTCGCTAACCGAATCCAAGAACACATCAAAACAATCATCCATCCTGACAAAGTAGGTTTCATTACAGGGATGCAGGGATGGTTTAATATATGAAAATCCATCAACATAACTCAAAGACAAAAACCACATGATCATCTCCTTAGATGCAGAGAAAGTGAGAAAGCATTTGACAAAATACAACACCCATTCATGATAAAAGTCCTGGAAAGATCAGGTTTGAGGCCCATATCTAAACATGATAAAAGCAAACTACAGCAAACCAGTAGCCAACATCAAAATAAATGGGGTGAAGCTGGAAGCAATGCCACGAAAATCAGGGACTAGACAAGGCTGCCCACTTTCTCCATACCTATTCAACATAGTATTTGAAGTCCTAGCCAGAGCAATTAGACAACAAAAGGAGATCAAGGGGATACTAATTGGAAAGGAAGAAGGAAAAATATCACTTTTTGCAGATGATATGATAGTACATTCACTTGAACCTAAAAATTCCACCAGAGGCCACCTAAAACTGATAAACAGCTTCAGTGAAGCAGCTGGATATAAAATTAACTCAAAACAAGTCAATGACCTTTCTCTACACAAAGTATAAACAGGCTGAGAAAGAAATTGGGAAACAAAACCCTTCACAATAGTCACAAATAATATAAAATAACTTGGTGTGACTCTAACTAAGGAAGTAAAAGATCTGTATGATAAGAACTTCAAGTCTCTGAAGAAAGAAATTAAAGAAGATCTCAGAAGATGGAAAGATCTCCCATGCTCATGGATTGGCAGGATCAACATTGTAAAAATGGCTATCTTGCCAAAAGCAATCTACAGATTCAATGCAATCCCCATCAAAATTCCAACTCAGTTCTTCAACGAATTAGAAGGAGCAAATTGCAAATTCATCTGGAATAATAAAAAACCTAGGATAGCAAAAACTCTTCTCAAGGAAAAAAGAGCCTCTGGTGGAATCACCATGCCTGACCTAAAGCTATACTACAGAGCCATTGTGATAAAAACTGCATGGTACTGGTATAGAGACAGACAAGTAGACCAATGGAATAGAATTGAAGACCCAGAAATGAACCCACACACCTATGGTCACTTGATCTTTGACAAGGGAGCTAAAACCAACCAGCAGAAAAAATACAGCATTTTCAACAAATGGTGCTGGCACAACTGGCGGTTAACATGTAGGAGAATGCGAATTGATCCATTCCTATCTCCTTGTACTAAGGTCAAATCTAAGTGGATCAAGGAACACCACATAAAACCAGAGACACTGAAACTTATAGAGGAGAAAGTGGGGAAAAGCCTTGAAGATATGGGCACAGGGGAAAAATTCCTGAATAGAACAACAATGGCTTGTTTTGTTAGATTGAGAATCGACAAATGGGACCTCACAAAATTGCAAAGATTCTGTAAGGCAAAAGACACCGTCAATAAGACTAAAAGGCCACCAACAGATTGGGAAAGGATCTTTACCTATCCTAAATCAGATAGGGGACTAATATTTAATATACATAAAGAACTCAAGAAGGTGGACCCCAGAAAACCAAATAACCCTATTTAAAATGGGGCTCATAGCTAAACAAAGAATTCTCACAAAGGAATACTGAATGGCTGAGAAACACCTGAAAAAATGTTCAGCATCCTTAATCATCAGGGAAATGCAAATCAAAGCAACCCTGAGATTCCACCTCACACCAGTCAGAATGGCTAAGATAAAAAACTCAAGTGACAGCAGATGCTGGCGAGGATGTGGAGAAAGAGGAACACTCCTCCATTGTTGGTGGAATTGCAAGCTTGTACAACCACTCTGGAAACCAATCTTGTGTTTCCTCAGAAAATTGGACACAGTACTACTGGAGGATCCTTCAATACCTCTCCTGGACATATATCAAGAAGATGTTCCAACTCATAAGAAGGACACGTGCTCCACTATGTTCATAGCAGCCTTATTTATAATGGCCAGAAGCTGGAAAGAACCCAGATGTCCAACAGAGGAATGGATACAAAAAATGTGGTACATTTACACAATGGAGTACTACTCAGCTATTAAAAAGAATGAATTTATGAATTCCTAGGCAAATGGATGGACCTGGAGGGCATCATCCTGAATGAGGTAGCCCAATCACAAAAGAATATGTACTCACTGATAAGTGGATATTAGCCCAGAAACTTAGAATACCCAAGATACAAGATACAATCTGCAAAACACATGAAACTCAAGAAGAATGAAGACCAATATGTGGACACTTTGCCCCTTCTTAGAATTGGGAACAAAACACCCTTAGAAGGAGTTACAGAGACAAAGTTTGGAGCTGAGACGAAAGGATGGACCATCTAGAGACTGCCATATCCGGGGATCCATCCCATAATCAGCCTCCAAACAATGACACCATACACTAGCAAGATTTTGGTGAAAGGACCCAGATATAGCTGTCTCTTGTGAGGCTATGCCGGGTCCTAGCAAACACAGAAGTGGATGCTCACAGTCAGCTATTGAATGGATCACAGGGCCCACAATGGAGGAGCTAGTGAAAGCACCCAAGGAGCTAAAGGGATCTGCAACCCTATAGGTGGAACAACAATATGAACTAACCAGTACCCCCTGGAGCTTGTCTCTAGCTGCATATGTATCAGAAGACAGCCTAGTCGACCATCATTGGTAAGAGAGGCCCATTGGACTTGCAAACTTTACATGTCTCTGTACAGGGCCAAGAAGTGGGAGTGGGAGGATAGTGGGTGGGGGGAGGGTATGGGGGACTTTGGGGATAGCATTGGAAATGTAAATGAAGAAAATGCCTGAAAAAAAAATAAAAAAAAATAGTTCCTTGATCCTTTACGGTAAGAGTTTGATGAGGTCATCCAATTTATGACAAAATACGCCAACATCTTTTACTTTCTGAACATAGCCCAGTTGTAGGTTTCTCTATCAGTTCTTGACTCCTGAAAGGGAAAGCTTCTCTAAGTGATGGTTACGTGATACATTAGTCTATTATTATAGCCGAATGTAATTAGATATCATTTTATTGCTGTGTTCCCATAACAGAACAATAGTATTTAATTTTCCCCTATATCTATGACCTATTTAATCTCAGGTACTTGTCCACCTGATCAGTGTCAGGCATGCATCCCCTCTCATGGAGTTGGCCTTAAATCCAATCAAGTAGTCGTTAGTAACTGCTAAATGCTCGTGTCACAATTATGTCAGGGTCCCATGCAGACAGGTCACTGTTGTGGATCTCAATGTTTGTGGGTGTGTTGGTTAATTATCCCTTCTGGTAGTGTACAGGTCTGTGAAGATTGTGTTGAGATTGTGATAAGGATACCACTGAATCTGTAGATTGTTTCTGATAGGATGGTGTTAATCCCACTGATCCAGGAGCATGAGAGATCTTTCCATCTTTGTGATATCTTCTTCAATGTCTTCAAGTTTTTTTTCATTTTTTATTAGGTATTTAGCTCATTTACATTTCCAATGCTATACCAAAAGTCCCCCCTACCCACCCACCCCCACTCCCCTACCCACCCACTCCCCCTTTTTGGCCCTGGCGTTCCCCTGTACTGGGGCATACAAAGTTTACGTGTCCAATGGGCCTCTCTTTCCAGTGATGGCCGATTAGGCCATCTTTTGTTACATATGCAGCTAGAGTCAAGAGCTCCGGGGTACTGGTTAATTCATAATGTTGTTCCACCTATAGGGTTGCAGATCCCTTTAGCTCCTTGGGTTCTTTCTCTAGCTCCTCCATTGGGAGCCCTGTGATCCATCCATTAGCTGACTGTGAGCATCCACTTCTGTGTTTGCTAGGCCCCAGCATAGTCTCACAAGAGATAGCTACATCTGGGTCCTTTCAATAAAATCTTGCTAGGGTATGCAATGGTGTCAGCGTTTGGATGCTGTATATGGGGTGGATCCCTGGATATGGCAGTCTCTACATGGTCCATCCTTTCATCTCAGCTCCAAACTTTGTCTCTGTAACTCCTTCCATGGGTGTTTTGTTCTCAATTCTAAGGAGGGGCATAGTGTCCACACTTCAGTCTTCATTCTTCTTGAGTTTCATGTGTTTAGCAAATTGTACCTTATATCTTGGGAATCCTAAGTTTGGGGCTAATATCCACTTATCAGTGAGTACATATTGTGTGAGTTCCTTTGTGAATGTGTTACCTCACTCAGGATGATGCCCTCCAGGTCCATCCATTTGCCTAGGAATTTCATAAATTCATTCTTTTTAATAGCTGAGTAGTACTCCATTGTGTAGATGTACCACATTTTCTGTATCCATTCCTCTGTTGAGGGGCATCTGGGTTCTTTCCAGCTTCTGGCTATTATAAATAAGGCTGCTATGAACATAGTGGAGCATGTGTCCTTCTTACCAGTTGGGGCATCTTCTGGATAAATGCCCAGGAGAGGTATTGCTGGATCCTCCGGTAGTACTATGTCCAATTTTCTGAGGAACCGCCAGACTGATTTCCAGAGTGGTTGTACAAGCCTGCAATCCCACCAACAATGGAGGAGTGTTCCTCTTTCTCCACATCCTCGCCAGCATCTGCTGTCACCTGAATTTTTGATCTTAGCCATTCTGACTGGTATGAGGTGGAATCTCAGGGTTTTTTTGATTTGCATTTCCCTGATGATTAAGGATGTTTAACAGTTTTTCAGGTGCTTCTCTGCCATTCAGTATTCCTCAGGTGAGAATTCTTTGTTCAGTTCTGAGCCCCATTTTTTAATGGGGTTGTTCGATTTTCTGAAGTCCACCTTCTTGAGTTCTTTATATATGTTGGATATTAGCCCCCGATCTGATTTAGGATAGGTAAAGATCCTTTCCCAATCTGTTGGTGGTCTTTTTGTCTTGTTGACGGTGTCTTTTGCCTTGCAGAAACTTTGGAGTTTCATTAGGTCCCATTTGTCAATTCTCGATCTTACAGCACATGCCATTGCTGTTCTGTTGAGGAATTTTTCCCCTGTGCCCATATCTTCAAGGCTTTTCCCCACTTTCTCCTCTATAAGTTTCAGTGTCTCTGGTTTTATGTGAAGTTCTTTGATCCACTTAGATTTGACCTTAGTACAAGGAGATAAGTATGGATCGATTCGCATTCTTCTACATGATAACAACCAGTTGTGCCAGCACCAATTGTTGAAAATGCTGTCTTTCTTCCACTGGATGGTTTTAGCTCCCTTGTTGAAGATCAAGTGACCATAGGTGTGTGGGTTCATTTCTGGGTCTTCAATTCTATTCCATTGGTCTACTTGTCTGTTTCTATACCAGTACCATGCAGTTTTTATCACAATTGCTCTGTAGTAAAGCTTTAGGTTAGGCATGGTGATTCCACCAGAGGTTCTTTTATCCTTGAGAAGAGTTTTTGCTATCCTAGGTTTTTTGTTATTCCAGATGAATTTGCAAATTGCTCCTTCTAATTCGTTGAAGAATTGAGTTGGAATTTTGATGGGGATTGCATTGAATCTGTAGATTGCTTTTGGCAAGATAGCCATTTTTACAATGTTGATCCTGCCAATCCATGAGCATGGGAGATCTTTCCATCTTCTGAGAACTTCTTTAATTTCTTTCTTCAGAGATTTGAAGTTTTTATCATACAGATCTTTCACCTCCTTAGTTAGAGTTACGCCAAGATATTTTATACTATTTGTGACTATTGAGAAGGGTGTTGTTTCCCTAATTTCTTTCTCAGCCTGTTTATTCTTGGTATAGAGAAAGGCCATTGACTTGTTTGAGTTTATTTTATATCCAGCTACTTCACCGAAGCTGCTTATCAGGTTTAGGAGTTCTCTGGTAGAATTTTTAGGGTCACTTATATATACTATCATATCATCTGCAAAAAGTGATATTTTGACTTCCTCTTTTCCAATTAGTATCCCCTTGATCTCCTTTTGTTGTCGAATTGCTCTGGCTAATACTTCAAGTACTATGTTGAAAAGGTAGGGAGAAAGTGGGCAGCCTTGTCTAGTCCCTGATTTTAGTGGGATTGCTTCCAGCTTCTCTCCATTTACTTTGATGTTGGCTACTGGTTTGCTGTAGATTGCTTTTATCATGTTTAGGTATGGGCCTTGAATTCCTGATCTTTCCAACACTTTTATCATGAATGGGTGTTGAATCTTGTCAAATGCTTTTTCTGCATCTAACAAGATGATCATGTTGTTTTTGTCTTTTAGTTTGTTTATATAATGGATTACATTGATGGATTTTCGTATATTAAACCATCCCTGCATTCCTGGAATAAAACCTACTTGGTCAGGATGGATGATTGCTTTAATATGTTCTTGGATTCGGTTAGCAAGAATTTTATTGAGGATTTTTGCATCGATATTCATAAGAGAAATTGGTCTGAAGTTCTCTATCTTTGTTGAATCTTTCTGTGGTTTAGGTATCAGAGTAATAGTGGCTTCATAAAATGAGTTGGGTAGAGTACCTTCTACTTCTATTTTTTGAAATAGTTTGTGCAAAACTGGAATTAGATCTTTGAAGGTCTGATAGAACTCTGCACTAAACCCGTCTGGTCCTGGGCTTTTTTTGGCTGGGAGACTATTAATAACTGCTTCTATTTCTTTAGGTGATATGGGACTGTTTAGATGGTCAACTTGATCCTGACTCAACTTTGGTACCTGGTATCTGTCCAGAAATTTTTCCATTTCATCCAGGTTTTCCAGTTTTGTTGAGTATAACCTTTTGTAGATGGATCTGATGGTGTTTTGGATTTCTTCAGGATCTGTTGTTATGTCTCCCTTTTCATTTCTGATTTTGTTAATTAGGATTTTGTCCCTGTGCCCTTTAGTAAGTCTAGCTAAGGGTTTATCTATCTTGTTGATTTTCTCAAAGAACCAACTCCTCGTTTGGTTAATTCTTTGAATAGTTCTTCTTGTTTCCACTTGGTTGATTTCACCCCTGAGTTTGATTATTTCCTGCCGTCTACTCCTCTTGGGTGAATTTGCTTCCTTTTTTTCTAGAGCTTTTAGATGTGTTGTCAAGCTGCTAGTATGTGCTGTCTCCCGTTTCTTCTTGGAGGCACTCAGAGCTGTTTAGTTTCTGTTTCCACGATCTGTCCCTTGATGAAAGTGGTGTGTTGAAGTCTCCCACTATTATTGTGTGAGGTGCAATGTGTGCTTTGAGCTTTACTAAAATGTCTTTAATGAATGTGGCTGCCCTTGCATTTGGAGCGTAGATATTCAGAATTGAGAGTTCCTCTTGGAGGATTTTACCTTTGATGAGTATGAAGTGTCCCTCCTTGTCGTTTTTGATAACTTTGGGTTGGAAGTCGATTTTATCCGATATTAGAATGGCTACTCCAGCTTGTTTCTTCAGACCATTTGCTTGGAAAATTGTTTTCCAGCCTTTCACTCTGAGGTAGTGTCTGTCTTTTTCCCAGAGATGGGTTTCCTGTAAGCAGCAGAATGTTGGGTCCTGGTTGTGTAGCCAGTCTGTTAGTCTATGTCTTTTTATTGGGGAATTGAGTCCATTAATATAAAGAGATATTAAGGAAAAGTAATTGTTGCTTCCTTTTATTTTTGTTGTTAGAGTTGGCATTCTGTTCTTGTGGCTGTCTTCTTTTTGGTTTGTTGAGGGATTACTTTCTTGTTTGTTCTAGGTCGTGATTTCCATCCTTGTATTGCTTCTTTTCTGTTATTATCCTTTGAAGGGCTGGATTCATGGAAAGATATTGTGTGAGTTTGGTTTTGTCGTGGAATACTTTGGTTTCTCCATCTATGGTAATTGAGAGTTTGGCCGGGTATAGTAGCCTGGGCTGGCATTTGTGTTCTCTTAGTGTCTGTATAACATCTGTCCATGCTCTTCTGTCTTTCATAGTCTCTGGTGAAAAGTCTGGTGTAATTCTGATACGCCTTCCTTTATATGTTACTTGACCTTTCTCCCTTACTGCTTTTAATATTCTATCTTTATTTAGTGCATTTGTTGTTCTGATTATTATGTGTCGGGAGGAATTTCTTTTCTGGTCCAGTCTATTTGGCGTTCTGTAGGCTTCTTGTATGATCATGGGCATCTCTTTCTTTATGTTTGGGAAGTTTTCTTCAATTATTTTGTTGAAGATGTTTGCTGGTCCTTTGAGTTGAAAATCTTCATTCTCATCCACTCCTATTATGCGTAGGTTTGGTCTTCTCATTGTGTCCTGGATTTCCTGGATGTTTTGAGTTAGGATCCTTTTGCATTTTGTATTTTCTTTGACTGTTGTGTCGATGTTCTCTATGGAATCTTCTGCACCTGAGATTCTCTCTTCCATTTCTTGTATTCTGTTGCTGATGCTCGCATCTATGGTTCCAGATCTCTTCCCTAGGGTTTCTATCTCCAGCGTTGCCTCGCTTTGGGTTTTCTTTACTGTGTCCACTTCCCTTTTTAGTTCTAGTATGGTTTTGTTCATTTCCATTACCTGTTTGGATGTGTTTTCCTGTTTTTCTTTAAGGACTTCTACCTGTTTGGCTGTGTTTTCCTGCTTTTCTTTAAGGGCCTGTAACTCTTTAGCAGTGCTCTCCAGTAATTCTTTAAGTGACTTATGAAAGTCCTTCTTGATGTCCTCTATCATCATCATGAAAAATGCTTTTAAATCTGGGTCTAGATTTTCGGTTGTGTTGGGGTGCCCAGGATTAGGTGGGGTGGGAGTGCTGCGTTCTGATGATGGTGAGTGGTCTTGATTTCTGTTAGTAGGATTCTTACGTTTGCCTTTCGCCATCTGGTAATCTCTGAAGCTAGCTGTTATAGTTGTCTCTGTTAAGAGCTTGTACTTCAGGTGACTCTGTTAGCCTCTATAAGCAGACCTGGGAGGGTAGCACTCTCCTTGGTTTCAGTGGGTAGAGTATTCTCTGCAGGAAAGCTCTCTTCTTGCAGGGAAGGTACCCAGATATCTGGTGTTCGAACAGGACTCCTGGCAGAAGTTGTGTTCCACTCACCAGAGGTCTTAGGATCCCGTGGAGAATCCTGTGTGGGCCCTTTCGGGTGTCAGGCAACTCCGCTGGCCAGGAAGCCTGGGGCTCGAGTGGAGCGGAAGGGGCTTTTGCCCCGGGTCAGGCCCGGGCAGTCTGCTTCCCTATGTACTGCAGTCTCAGGTTCTGCGCGATTGGATTGGGGCCAGTGCTGTGTTCCACTCACCAGAGGTCTTAGGATCCCGTGGGGAATCCTGTGTGGGCCCTTGCGGGTGTCAGGCAACTCCGCTGGCCAGGAAGCCCTGCGTCTTCAAGTTTTGATAGTTCAATTTTTTCAGTTGCTTGATGAGAGTTATCTCAATGTATTTTCTATTAAAGAATATTGTTGATGGTACTATTTTCTGATATTTTTCCCTCAATCTGTTGTATGTTGTGTGGAGGAAGGCTATTTTTATGTATTAATTTTGTATCCTACTATTTTACTGAAAGTGTTTATCAACTGTAAGTTTTTTGATTGAGTTTTTTACAGTCATCTATATTGAAACTCATATCATCTGCAAATAAAGATACTTTGACTTTGCCCTTTCCTATTTGCATCTACTTGATATCCTTCAGTTGTCTTATTGCTCTAGCTAAGATTTCAAGTACTATACTGACTAGGGATGGAGAGAGTAGACATCATTATTTTGTTCCTGGTTTTAGTGGAAATGTTTGAGCTTCTTCTATTTAGGTTGATGTTACTGTGGGCTTACTGCATATTGTTTTTTATTATGTCAAGTACATCTCTTGTATCACTAATATCTTCATTTTATCATGAATGGTGTTGAAATTTTGTCACAGGTCTTTTCTAAATCTGAAATGATCACATTTTTTTTTCTTTCAATGTGTTTTTGTGTTAGACTACATCTATCAGTTGATGTATGTTGGAACATCACTGAATCTTTGAGATGAAGTCAACTTGATCATGGTGATTTTTTTTGTGGTGTTCTTGAATTCAGTTTGGAAGCATTTTATTGAGAATTTTGTATCATCATAAGGGAAATTGTTTTGTAATTTTTTTCTCTTTGGTGAGTCTGTGATTTGAATATCAGAACAACTGTGGCCTCATAAAATGAATTGAACAGTGTTCTTTCTGTTTCTGTGGTTTGGATTATTGTCTCATAGAAAGAATTAGGCATTGTTCTTTCAATGTATATTTTGAGAAATAATTTGAAAAGTATTAGTGTTAATTCTTTGAAGGTTTGAAGGAATCCTATGATGAACTCATATAATTCTGGCCTCTTTTCACTGGGAGATTTTAATTAATGCTTCTATTTTACTAGGGTTTATGTGTATGTTTAAATTGTTTATCTGTTCTTGATTTAACTCTGGTAGGTCATATTTATCAGAAAATTTACCAATTTCATGTAGGTTTTTTTAGGTTGGAAGAGCACAAATTTTTAAATAATTCGCTTATGATTCTCTGGATTTCTTCAACATTTGTTGTTTGGTTCCAATTTTCATCTCAAATTTTATTAGTTTATAAATATGGATTTTTCTCTCCATATTTTACTTAATAACAGTAATGGTTTGTCAATAATATTAATTTTCTCAAAGAAGCAACTCTTCATTTCATTTATGCATTGTACCATTTAATCCTTTGTACCATTTGTTTGTTTGTTTGTTTCAATTTTATTGATTTCAGCCATTTGATTATTTCTTGGCATCTACTCTCTCTATTTGCTGTTATTTTTTCATCTTGTTCTAGAGCTTTTTTTGTGCTGTTAAGTTACTAATCTGAGATCTCTCCAGTATGTGTGTGTGTGTGTGTGTGTGTGTGTGTGTGTGTGTGTGTGTGTAGGTAGGTACTTAGTGAGGTGAAATTGCTTTTTAGAACTGCCTTTATTGTGTTTGGATATGTTCTAGTTTCATTTTCATTCAATCCTAAAACAATTTTTAATTCCCTTCTTAATTCTCTCTCAACCTATGTTTGCAATTTAGTAGTAAGTTGTTCAGTTTCCATAAATTTGTATGCTTTCTGTTATTTCCATTGTTTATATCCAACTTTAATTCACTGTGGTCAGATAGGGTGCAGGCTGTTATTCTACTTTCTTATATCTGTTGAGACTTGCTTTGTGTCCAAGTATACAACCAATTTTAGAGAATGTTCCTGAGCTACTGAGAAGTTATATTCTTCTTGTTTGGTTAAAATGTTCTGTTAGGTCATTTCATTTATGACTTCAGTTAACTCCAGGATTTTTCTGTTTAATTTTGTCTAGATGACTTGTCTATTGTCAAAAGTAGAGTCTTGGTCAACCACTGTTTTTGAATGAGGGTCAATATATGATTTTAGCTGTGGTAGTGTTTCCGTTTTGAACTTGACTGTCCTTGTGTTAAGTTCGTAACTGTCTAGAATTACATGATTCTCTTGTTGGATTTTTCCTTTGATGGGTACTAAATGTTATTTCTTATCTCTTCTGAGTAGATTTAATTTGAGATCTAAATGGCTACACCTGTTTATTCTTGGGTCTACTTGCTTTGAATACCTTTTTCCATCCTTCTAACTCAAAGTAATGTCTTCCCTTGATGGTGGAATATATATTTTTAGATGCAGAAGAAAGATAGATAATACTTTTTTTGTTTTGCTTTTTTGTTTTTTGTTTTGTTTTTTGTTTTTTGTTTGTTTGTTTGTTTGTTTTTTGTTTTTTGAGACAGGGTTTCTCTGTGTAGTCTTGGCTGTCCTGGAACTCACTCTGTAGAACAGGCTGGCCTTGAACTCAGAAATCCACCTGCCTCTGCCTCCCAAGTGCTAGGAAGATCATACTTTTTAATCTAATTTGTTTGTCTGTATCTTTTTATTGGGAATTGAGATCATTATTATTGAGAGTTATCAATAAGCAATGTTTTTGATTGCTGTTATTTTCCTACTGTGTTATGTTTTGACCCCACTCTCTTAATGATCTGAGAATATTTGTTCCTTGAGTTTTCTTAGATGTGGGTGACACATTCAAATTAAAGTTGTCCTTCTATGTCTTCTATAGAGATGGATCCATAGATAGACACTTTTAAATTTGATTTTTTTTAAATCATGGAGTGATTTTGTTTTTCTGTCTATTGTGATTGGTACTTTTTGTTGGGTAAAGTCATATGGCCTGAGATCTGTGGTCTCTTTGAATTTGTAGAACATACATCCAGGCCCTTCTGGATATTAAAATCTCCATTGTGTAGTTGAGTATTATTCTATATGCTATTTGTCTTTTTTTCTTTACAGTTTTAATACTTTATATTTCTGTAAATTTATTGTTTTAATTATTATGTGTCATTGGGGAATTTCTTTTCTCACATTGTCTAGTTGATATTCTGTATCCTTTTTGTATCTTGTCAGGCACCTCCTTTCTTTCGAGTATGAAAATTTTCTTCTATGGTTTTCTTGAAAATATGTTTCATGCCTTTAACCTGGGTTGCTTCTCCTTTATTTATTTCTATTATTTGTAGATATTGCCTTTGCATAGTGTCAAAGTTTTCCTAGACATCTTGATCCTGTGGTTTTTGGATTTTTGCTTGTTTGTTTGTTTAATCCTTTCTTTGACTAATGTATCCTTTTCATTTATCTTGTCTCCAAGGCCTCAGAAACTCTTTTCCATATTTTATACACTTCTGAGATCTACTTTGTATTTTCTTTGTAGGCCTTCCTAAGTTTTTCATTTCCAGTTTTATCTCAGTTTGGGATTTCTTTGGTGGTTTTATTTATAATTTCATGTCCTGATCTGTTTTCATCATTATATTCCACTCTTAGTTTATGTTTTTATAGACTTCACTGATGATATATCCTTTTTTATATCTTAATATCCTTGAACACACTCAAGGATTCTATTTTCTAGTCCTTGTGCTTGAGTTACATTATGTTTGTCAAGGTCTATTGGAGTAAGGTTATTGGTTTCTGCTGGAGATGTGTTGTCTTGGATATTTATACTTCTATGCTGGTGTCTAGGCAGCTAAAATTAAATGGCTGATGTCATTCTAGTTGCTGACACCTGATGTTGTCCTTGTTACATGAATCTTCTGTTCATTGGTTTGTTTTGCTCTCCACAGGTCTTAGTAAAGTATGATGGCTGTTGGTTGCCTGGAATGGTGTTTCCGTAGGTCAGTGATTAGCAGAGGTGACTTGGGAGAAAAGGAGAGCTGATAGTAGCAATAGCTAATAGCTGAATTAAGACTAAAGAAATCGTAATGAAAGAAATGTTCAACATCCTTAGTCATCAAGGAAATGCAAATCAAAACCCTGAGATTCCATCTCATACCAGTCAGAATGGCTAAGATCAAAAACTCAGATGACAGCAGATGCTGGCAAGGATGTGAAAAAAGAGGAAAACTCCTCCATTGCTGGTGGATTGCAAACTGGAACAAGCACTCTGGAAATCAGTCTTGAGGTTCCTCAGAAAATTAGATAAAATACTACCTGAGGACCCAGCTATACCAATCCTGGGTATATACCCAAAAGATGCCCCAACATGTAATAAAGACAAATACTCCACTGTGTTCAGAGCAGCCTTATTTATAATAGCCAGAAGCTGGAAAGAACCCAGATGTCCTTCAACAGAAGAATTGATACAGAAATTGTCATACATTTACACAATGGAGTACTACTCAGCTATTAAAACCAATGAACTCATAAAATCTTAGGCAAATAGATGGAACTAGAAAATATCATCCTGAGTGAGGTAACCCAGTCACAAAAGAACACACATTTTATGCACTCACTGATAAGTGGATATTAGCCCAAAAGCTCAGAATACCCAAGATACAATTCACAAACCACATGACACTCAGGAATAAGGAAGACTAAATTGCGGATGCTTCACTCCTTCTTAGAAAGGGGAACCAAATATTCATGGAAGGAAATACGGAGGCAAAGTGTAGAGCAGAGACTAAAGAAAAGGTCATCCAGAGACTGCCTTACCTAGGGACCCATCCCATAAACAGTTACCAAGGTCAGGCATTATTGCAGATGCCAAGAAGTGCTTGCTGACAGGAGCCTGATATAGCTGTCTCCTGAGAGGCTATGGCAGAGCCTGACAAACACAGAGATGGATGCTCCCAGGCAAATATTGGAATGAGCACTGGTCACCAATGGAGGAGTTAGAGAAAGGAGTGAAGGAACTGGAAGGGTTTACAACCCCATAGGAAGAACAACAATATCAACCAACCAGACCCCTCCCAGCCCCCTGTGTTCCCAGGGTCTAAACCACCAACCAAAGAGTACACATGAAGGGAGCCATGGCTCCAGCCACATATGCAGCAAAGGATAGCCTTGTTGGGTATCAATGGGAGGAGAAGCCCTTGGTCCTGTGAAGACTTGATTCCCCCGTGTAAGGAATGCCAGGGTGGGAAGGTAGGAGTAGGTGGAGGGGGAGCACTCTCATATAAGCAGGGGGAGGGGGGATAGGATAGGGGATTTCCAGATGGGAAACTGGGAAAGGAGATAACATTTGAAATATAAATATATAAAATTTTCAATTATATATATATATATATATATATATATATATATATATATATATATATATATATAAAACCACCTACCTGGGTCCTAGCCAAGTGTGATGACTAAATGTCCCAGGTACAAAATGTTTCTAGGAATTGGCAAATGACACAAAGGAATGGCAATGTGCTAAAAGGGAAGGTTGAAAATATTGACAAGAATGAAAAAATAATAGGTTAACACCTAGATTCTATGGGGTCCTCAGTTAGTGAAAGAAGAACAGGAGGACGGATACCTGCAAGGAGGCTGCTTATGGCTTAGGTGAGCTGGAAAAGATCAGAGTAGAGGACCGAATGGCCTCTGAGAATCACATACCTTGCAAATATATTCTTTATCTACTTCTGGGAGATTCCCTGAGCTTTGCTAGTAGTTGGGGCAGGGGGAGGTTGAAATGCCCTACTTAGGGTTCAGCACTTAGTATTTTACCATTGCTCTTTGAACACTTACACTTGTCTTGGTTGATTGCTGTCCTCTGCAAAGCATCTCTGACCAAGTTCGAGGGCATTCTATGTTTATGACTTGAAATGTAAATGTTCCCATGGTGCATTAACAATAGAATGACCTTTTAACAAATAACAATATCAAGTATTAATCAAGGGACTGTGATCACCCCAGCTTTTTGACCAGGCCTGTGGACCATGCCTCAAATCTAAGGAGATATCAATAAGTTACGTCATAATAGTCACACCATTATTATTCCAGTGGGTACATTGCCTGTCTGATTGGTACTACAACATTTAGAGTTCCATACTGGGTAAAACCATTGATTTCTCTTTTCTTTCAGCAGCTTGCATAGAATCTTCTAGCACTATTAAAGTTGGACATCAGAGAGGAATTTTCTTAGTTACTTGAATATTATTTTCTCTATGCACTGCAGCCAAAGTAAATTGTGTCTCAAAACATAGGGCCTTACCACATTGTTATTGTGGAAAACCAAGGGAAATGGTAATGCCCTGTGTTGTTCTGGATACCCCAGGCTTCCCTGTTCAACAGCTTTTTAGAAAGAATAAAATGCATCATGCTATGGTTTTAATTTAATGACCCATGTATTGTGAAGATAAGATTATTTTTAACCACACAAGGTAATCCCATTCAGATATATTTCCTTTCCTTCGGGGATACCACTGAGGGAGATGTTGAGGTGGAGGGTGGGGTAAAGACTGAGAAATGTTGTCTTCTCGACATACCAAAAATATTCACACATTAACTCACAACAATTGGAGTTACCTGCACAAGATCAAGCCATACAAATTGCTGGGATAAATGTAGTAGATGAATTTCATGTTGTAAATTGCAATTGACAGCTGATGGAGGAAGGAAAGATTTCTTTTCTTTTTTTCTTTCTTTTTCTTTTTTTTTTTTTTTTTTTTTTTGAGGATGTGGACATTGGTAGGGTCCCCATGCTCCAGTTTGTGACTCACACCCGTGGTCATATGGGAAGCACTAGTTAATACTTGTAGGTTATCAATATAAAATGCAAGAAGGTGCAAGATGTTAAAGGGGCTATACAGGATTGGAGGACTGTCTTGTCTTAGTTACTGTTTTATTCCTGTAATGAAACTGCATGACTGAGACAACTTATAGATGGAAGTTTTTAATTTGCTGCTTGCTTACAGCATAAAAGGTTTAGACCATTATTATAATGGTGAAAAGTGTGGTAGACAGACAGGCCTAGGGTTAGACAAGTAGCTACAACCTCATATCTGACTCACAATTTGCAAGCTGAGAGATCTGGTGGTAGCTTTTGAAATTTCAAAGCCCACCCCCAATGACACACTCCCTTCAACAAGGTCACATGTCCTAATTCTTCCCAATAAATTCTACTAACTGTAAACCAAACATATGATCCTATATCTACATTCTCATTCAGACCACCATAGGAGATATAAGGGTTAGATACAGTCATATTTTATTAGATATGTCTATGAAATTCAGAAGAGTAAATAAATATATTTTCAAAGAGAAGTAACCAAATATTACTAATAACAGATTTTCAGCCAATATGTCTGGATGCTGCATCATGTAGGACTTAGCACTGGAATAATTCTTTACTTTATTATAACTAATTCTCTCTCAAGTCCTGGTTTTGTAAACTAAGGCAACTTTGTAAAACTGTCTGAATCTGAATCACTTTAAAATGTGGATCACATATCTTACAGTTATTAGAATTAGAAAGATTGTTATTCAGTTGCTCAGTGCCACATAGATAAGTAATTCAAATTCTACAGCTAATGTCTTTTCACAGCAATGGAAAGTACAAATCAAGTTGCTGCAAATTAATATTAAAGAAGAGTTTCATATTTAAACAAAAAATAACCTTGCTACAAATCACTTTTTAAAGTAAATAACTCTATTCAAACATGGCAAATGCCTTCTTGCTCAAGCTTAGATTTTTTTTATAAATGAGATTTTTCCTAAAATGTACACATACATCAACTTTCAGGGCATGGCTTGAACAAATAATATCCTAAACTGCACTGCATCACAAACAGCACAGTCTGGTTACTAGTGCTATATTTTAGGTACATCTTTCAAAATGCTTGCATTAGACCTAGACATAGGGGCATGAATCTGTAACCTCAGAACTGAAAGATAGGGGCATAGACTTGTGGATCTTTAGAGTCTGCTGGCCAGTTAGTTCAGGTGATAGAATGGCCTCCAGGTTTAGTAGGAGACTTTATCTAAAAAAACTAAGGTAAAAAAAAGAAATATACTCAAAATCAGCCTCTGGCCTCCATATTTATAAACATGGTCAAGTACACACACACACACAAACACACACACACACAAGCACTTGCATCAGGGGCCTTTACTAATGTTGAGGAATGACATCTGTTTTGGCTTGGTTTGTTGTTGTTTTTGTTGTTATTGTTATTTCTTTCCTCCAAAAGTTACACTAGATCTTCTGTCACATTTTTCATAAGCACATCTACTCCAACTCCATGTTGTGCATTACTGTTGTACTTTGCTCATACAATCTCTCATCACACAAGCGCTGTGGCAGCTCTATTGAGTTGTCTTCTGTTTTCTTCCAGGTACAATTGAAGCATTTGGAATATGTATATTCCTTTAATCATCTCTATAACCTATCATGAGACCTACCCTGTGCTCTCCATTACTCAGACCACAATTCTTCCTGCATTCCCAGAGACCTGCTGCCATCAGGGATTGCTAGATCTACCTAATTGTGATAGGCCTACTGCTATTAGGAACTACCAGGCCTGGTAACACCAAGGATAACACCAAGGCTAAAGAACAGTACAAGAACACAATCAACAAGAGCCAGGGAAATATGGAAATACCAGAACCCGAGTATCTTACTGTGCCACGGCTGGTATATGTTAACACAGCAGAAACACAAGAAAATGATTACAAATTCAATTTTATGAAAATAATAGAGGCCTTTAAAAGGGGAATGAATAAATTCCTTTAAGAAATACAGGAAAATACAAACAGGTGAAGGATATTAATAAACCTGTTCAAGACCTGAAAATGAAAATAGAAGCAACAAAGAAAACACAAACCAAGGGAAACCTGGAGATGGAAAACCTAGGTAAGAGAGCAGAAACTTCAGAAAGAAACATCACCAACAGAATACAAGAGATGGAAGAGAGAATCTCAGGTGTAAAAAATACTGTAGAAAATTGATACATCAGTGAATGAAAAGGTTAAATCTTAAAAGTTTCTAACAGAAAACATCCAGGAAATTTGAGATACTATGAAAAGATCAAACTTAAGAATAATAAAAATAAAAGATGAGGAGATTTCCAGCTCAAAGGCCCAGAAAACATTTTCAACAAACTCATACAAGAATTTTTCCCTAAACTAAAGAAAGAATTGCCTATAAATGTAAAAGAAACTGACAGAACACCAAATAGAGTGGACCAGGAAAAAAAAAACAAAAAACAAAAAACCTTCCAGCCACATAATAATGAAAACACTGAATGTACAGAACAAAGTGTTAAAAGCTAAAAGAGAAAAAGGCCAAGTAACATATAAAGGCAAACTTAAGAGAACTATATCTGACTCCTCAACAGAGACTTTAAAAGCCAGAAGGACCTGGACAAATGCCTTGCAGTCTGTAAAAGATCACATCTGCTTGCCCAGACTACTATACCCAACAAAACTCTTAATCACTATACATGGAAAAAATCGAGACATTTGCTAGGAAAACCAAATTTAAACAACATTTATCCACAAATCCAGCCCTACAGAAGATATTAGAAGGAAAACTCCAACACCTAAAAAACAAACACAAGAAATAAATAACCCTGCACCAACAAACTCAAAGGAATGGAAGCACACACACACACACACACACACACACACACACACACTAATACCAACATCAAAGTAACACAAGATAACAGGAATTAACAAGCATTGATCATTAGTATCTCTCAATACTAATGGACTTAATTACCCAATAAAAAGACAGGCTAACAGGATAGATGAGGAAACAGGATCCATCATTTCATATTTTGCTACATACAAGAAACATACCTTAATATCAAAGATAGACACTACCTCAGAGTAAGACTAGAAAAAAGTTTTCCAAGCAAACAGCCCCAATAAACAAGCTAATAAAATAGACCTTCAACCAAAAGTTACTCAAAGAGATAAGGAAGAATAATTTATAGTCATCAAAGAAAAAATCCAACAAGATGATGTCATAATTCTGAAAATCTATTCCCCAAATGCAAGAATAGGTACATTTGTAAGAGTAACATTACTAAAGATTAAATTACATACTGAACTCCACACATTAATAGTGGAAGACTTTAATACTCCACTCTCAACAATGGATATGTCAGCAAGAACTAAACAGAAAAATAATGAAACTAACAGATGTTATGAATCAACTAGTCATAACAGATGTCTACAGAATATCTCATTCACATACCAAAGGATATTCTCAGCATCTCAGCATCTCAGCATCTTCTCCAAAACAGACCATATAAGTGGTCACATGACAAGCCTCAAGAAATGTAAGAAAATTGAAATAACTCCTTGAATTTTATCAGACTTCAATGGATTAAAGCTGGACTTGGCAACAATAAAAAGAAAAGAAAACCTAAAAACTCATGGAAACCGAACAACTCTCTTCTCAATGACCATTGGGTCAGGAAAGAAATAAAGAAAGAAATTAAACACTTTCTTTAATTCAATGAAAATGAGGGCACAGCACACCAAAAATTATAGGACACAGTGAAATTAGGGCTAAAAGGAAAGTTCATAACACTAAATACCTTCATAAAGAAATTGGAGAAATCTTATGGTAGCAATTTAAAAAGATATCTAATAACTCTAGAACAAAAGAAGAGGAGGCAGCAGGAAATAATCAAACTCAAGGCTGGAATCAATAAATTTAGAACAAAGAGAATAATACAAAGCATCAACAAAACCAAACATCTGTCCTTTGAGAAAAATCAACATGATAGACAAACCTTTATCCAAACTAATTAAAATGCATTATGCAAATTAACAAAATCAGCAACAAAAAGGGGGACAAAATAACAGGCAATACACAAATCCAAAGAAACGTTAGGTTTCCTTCAATAGCCACTACTCCACTAAATAGGAAAGTATAAACGAAATGGATGGTTTTCTTGATAGATACCACTTATCAAAGTTAAATTAAACTCATGCAAAAAATTTAAATAGTCCTATAACTTCTGAGCAACTAGAAGCAGTCACTAAAGCAATCATTAGAAGTCTCTCAAAAACAACAACAAAACAGGACTAGATGGTTTTGCCACAGAACTCTGTTCTACTGGACCTTTAAATAAGAGCTGAGGTTCTCCAAAGTATTCCTCAAAATAGAAACAGAAGGGACATTGCCAAACTCATTCTATAAACCACAGTCACCTTGATAACTAATTTATGCAAGGACTCAACAAAGAAAGAATTTCATACCAATTTCCCATTGGTGCAAATACACTCAATAAAATACTCATAAACTAGATCAAAGAACACATTAAAACATCATCCGCCATGATCAAAGCTTCATCCCAAGATTGCAGGAATGGTTCAATAAAAAAAAAAAGTCCATCAATGTACTACACTATTTAAACAAATTATAAGATAAAATCCCACATGATCATCTCATTAGATGCTGAAAAAGCCCTTGACAAAATTCAATACCATTTTATATTAAAAGTCTTAAAGAGATCAAGGATACAAGGCACATACTTAAACACATTAAATGCATTGTACAGCAAGCTAAGAGCCAACATCAAAAATGAAGAGAAACTTAAAGCAATTCCACTAAAATCAGGAACACAACAAGGCTGTTTACTCTCTCCATATCTGTTCAATATAGTACATGATATCTAGCTAGAGCAATAAGAAAATTCAAGGAGATACAAATTGGAAAGGAAGAGGTCAAAGTATTGAATTTGTAGACCATATGAGAATATACACAAGTGATCCCCAAAATTCTACCAGAGAAATCATATCCACTTCAATCTTTATGTGTGCACCATAATCGAGACTACATTATTCATGTAAGAGATGTTTTATGGGCTTATCAGTAAAGATATGGAGAAGAAGATCATGAGCCTGAAGGGGTAATCATTTAAAGAGATAAAGAGTAGTCATAATATTTTCTAAAAGTCACAGTCAAATGAGAAGAGAAGTCAGAATGGCAATGTGCTGATAAATTTTCATCAATGTTGAAAACAATTTCTCAACAATTGCATATCCACATGTTAACTATGAAAGACAGCAAATTATACAGCATTGCCAATTTCTTTTCTCAAGGAAGGGAACAAAGAACCCTATTCAGCTCTTCTGTAAAGCTAGGAAGCATGTGAAGGTGAAGCATGTGAAGCATGTGAAGCATGTGAAGGTGAAGCATGTGAAGCTTGTGAAGGTGAAGCATGTGAAGCATGTGAAGCATGTGAAGCATGTGAAGCATGTGAAGCATGTGAAGCATGTGAAGGTGAAGCATGTGAAGGTGAAGCATGTGAAGGTGAAGCATGTGAAGCGTGTGAAGGTGAAGCATGTGAAGGTGAAGCATGTGAAGGTGAAGCGTGTGAAGCATGTGAAGGTGAAGCATGTGAAGCATGTGAAGAGTGTGAAGGTGAAGCATGTGAAGCATGTGAAATGTGTGAAGGTGAAGCGTGTGAAGCATGTGAAGAGTGTGAAGGTGAAGCATGTGAAGCATGTGAAGCATGTGAAGCATGTGAAGCATGTGAAGCATGTGAAGCATGTGAAGCATGTGAAGCGTGTGAAGCATGTGAAGGTGAAGCGTGTGAAGCTTGTGAAGGTGAAGCATGTCAAGCAAGTGAAGCATGTGAAGTGTGTGAAGCATGTGAAGCATGTGAAGGTGAAGCATATGAAGCATGTTAAGCGTGTGAAAGTGAAACATGTGAAATGTGTGAAGGTGAAGCGTGTGAAGGTGAAGCATGTGAAATGTGTGAAGCATGTGAAGCGTGTGAAGCATGTGAAGCGTGTGAAGGTGAAGCATGTGAAGCGTGTGAAGCATGTGAAGCGTGTGAGGCATGTGAAGCGTGTGAAGCGTGTGAAGGTGAAGCATGTGAAGCATGTGAAGCGTGTGAAAGTGAAACATGTGAAATGTGTGAAGGTGAAGCGTGTGAAGGTGAAGCATGTGAAATGTGTGAAGCATGTGAAGCGTGTGAAGGTGAAGCATGTGAAGCGTGTGAAGCATGTGAAGCGTGTGAGGCATGTGAAGCGTGTGAAGCGTGTGAAGGTGAAGCGTGTGAAGCATGTGAAGGTGAAGCGTGTGAAGCGTGTGAAGCATGTGAAGGTGAAGCATGTGAAGCATGTGAAGGTGAAGCATGTGAAGCGTGTGAAGGTGAAGCATGTGAAGGTGAAGCATGTGAAGCGTGTGAAGGTGAAGCATGTGAAGCATGTGAAATGTGTGAAGGTGAAGCGTGTGAAGCATGTGAAGCATGTGAAGGTGAAGCATGTGAAACATGTGAAGCATGTGAAGGTGAAGCATGTGAAGGTGAAGCATGTGAAGCATGTGAACGTGAAGCATGTGAAGCAGGTGAAGCATGTGAAGGTGAAGCATGTGAAGGTGAAGCATGTGAAGCGTGTGAAGGTGAAGCATGTCAAGGTGAAGCATGTGAAGTGTGTGAAGGTGAAGCATGTGAAGCATGTGAAGTGTGTGAAGGTGAAGCATGTGAAGGTGAAGCATGTGAAGCATGTGAAGGTGAAGCATGTGAAGCATGTGAAGGTGAAGCGTGTGAAGGTGAAGCACGTGAAGTGTGTGAAGGTGAAGCATGTGAAGCATGTGAAGGTGAAGCATGTGAAGCATGTGAAGCGTGTGAAGGTGAAGCATGTGAAGCATGTGAAGCATGTGAAGGTGAAGCATGTGAAGCATGTGAAATGTGTGAAGGTGAAGCGTGTGAAGGTGAAGCATGTGAAGCGTGTGAAGCATGTGAAGAGTGTGAAGGTGAAGCATGTGAAGCGTGTGAAGCATGTGAAGGTGAAGCATGTGAAGCATGTGAAGCGTGTGAAGCATGTGAAGCATGTGAAGCATGTGAAGGTGAAGCATATGAAGCATGTTAAGCGTGTGAAAGTGAAACATGTGAAATGTGTGAAGGTGAAGCATGTGAAGATGAAGCATGCTGAAGCGTGTGAAGCATGTGAAGCGTGTGAAGGTGAAGCATGTGAAGCGTGTGAGGCATGTGAAGCGTGTGAAGCATGTGAAGCGTGTGAAGCATGTGAAGCGTGTGAAGGTGAAGCATGTGAAGCATGTGAAGGTGAAGCGTGTGAAGCGTGTGAAGCGTGTGAAGGTGAAGCATGTGAAGCGTGTGAAGGTGAAGCATGTGAAGCGTGTGAAGGTGAAGCATGTGAAGCGTGTGAAAGTGAAGCATGTGAAGCATGTGAAATGTGTGAAGGTGAAGCATGTGAAGGTGAAGCATGTGAAGCATGTGAAGGTGAAGCATGTGAAGCGTGTGGAGGTGAAGCATGTGAAGGTGAAGCATGTGAAGCGTGTGAAGGTGAAGCGTGTGAAGCATGTGAAGGTGAAGCATGTGAAGCGTGTGGAGGTGAAGCATGTGAAGCGTGTGAAGGTGAAGCGTGTGAAGCGTGTGAAGGTGAAGCATGTGAAGCATGTGAAGGTGAAGCATGTGAAGCGTGTGAAGGTGAAGCATGTGAAGCATGTGAAGGTGAAGCATGTGAAGCGTGTGAAGGTGACTTAGACGTCTTTTGAGGATGATTCTTGTTGACTTTTCTGATCTTGCATATTTTCATCTTTCAACATCTTGACTACAATCACACAGATGTGGTATCATTGACCTGCACAGGATCTAGTCTCTTGTTACCTCAAGATTACGCCACATTCTTATCCCTCTTTTTGAGACTTTCTCAAAATGGGCTTTTTCCTATCCTTCAAAGAACTTTACTGAAGAGAAATTCTACAATGACTCTGTGGCTGGGTTTGGGATTTTAACTCTTTCTCTCAGTCACCTCATGCCTCAAAAAAAAAAAAAAAAGAAGAAGTTATCTCCTGTAAAGTTTTTGCCTAAGTAGCTGCTTATTTGTGCTGCTCACCTGTCTTCTTGATGAGGACAGGAATTCCAATGATCACCTCATATCTGGCCTCCTCTCTCATTGGTTTATGTTAAAAAATTCAAACCTGGTAACTGGAATCTTGCTTATCTCCATTATATAGTTATTATTTTGATTGCATTATTTACATTCTCTTAATTACACCTTTTATCTATATAATGAAATAATACTAACACATTCTTCAAATATTTTATGAGAAATAAAGAAGATAATGCAAATAATAGTTCAAGAAGAGTTCTACAGATAGCATATGGCAAATGCCTACTGTTATATGCACTAATGGTCACTTTATGACTAGAGCCTTTACATGAAATCAAAACAACTCATGGGACACAATTAGAAACCAAGAGCAGAATCCATGCTGATCTTGGAATATTTGTTAAGTTGTATTTTGGTTCTTAGACATTTGTTCTAATGACCCCAATGTGATGTCAGGATATTTATTCCCTTGATTAGTATAGAAACAGACTAAACTACTGCTCCCCCTAATCATTTTGCTTCTGGCCTAGTTGTTGTCTTCCCTGAACTCTAGATTCAAATCTCAAATCAGCATTTTGTCTGCTGACAGCAGTGTAAATTCAGGGATACTGCACCTTGGTGCATCGTTGACCGCTTCTGCGAAACAGTGCTCCATGTGTTTACTTTAGATCTGCAAGGAAGCCATGGAGGAATTGAGTTTGAGACCCTAGGGAGCTTCACTGACTGAAGCAGAAGTATAAGAAAGAAGACTGGCTTGGGCTTTGTCTAACTGAGAATCAGATGCTGCTCAATATTAGTTTTATGATGTGCATTTTTCTCTATCCACATTTATGAATGACCTTCTTCTTCTTCTTCTTCTTCTTCTTCTTCTTCTTCTTCTTCTTCTTCTTCTTCTTCTTCTTCTTCTTCTTCTTCTTCTCCTCCTCCTCCTCCTCCTCCTCCTCCTCCTTCTCCTCCTCCTCCTCCTCTTCCTCTTCCTCCTTCTTCTTCTTCTTCATCTTCTTCTTCTCCTCTTCCTCCTCCTTCTCCTCCTTCTCCCCCTCCTTCTCCTCCTTCTTCTTATCTTCTGTATTAATCTCCTTTATTTTCACAGTTATATCAGATCCCCTTGAAATGCCCTCCCCTGGCCTTTATGTATCCTTTCATTGGAAGAATGTGGACAATGTTAGCTTCTGAAATACATATGTGCATCCCATGTCTCATCCCCCAAAACTGTTTTTATATAAGCCATTCCTTTTTCAGTATGTGCTTTCCGTATCAGTTTGAACATCTTTGAGCTCCCCACTAGGTACTATAATTGCTTATATGTATCAGTGTACTAGGAACTAAGAAACTCACTCTTTCCTGGACTCCATTTTTATATTGTTATATGACCTTGAGGGAATCGCTCAACTTAGTGGATTCTGAGACTCCTCATCTGTAAATCAGGAAACTGAAATAATTTCTCTCTGGAAGTTTGCTCTGGAAGACTATAATTAATGGTGAAAAGTTAAAGCTCTTGGAAGACTTAATAGGAACAAAAGAATTTCCTGATACTCCCCTCATCATCTCTTTAACAATTCTCAAGAGCTGGGTCAATGTCAAGATGTCCTGTAAAGCTGGCTCAATAACACCAAACCCGTCAGTGCTTAACTACATTTAGTGTAGAATAGAATTTATAAATACACATGGGAATAGGAGTTGAGAAGGGAGTAGAGACAGAAAGAGAAAGAGAAAGAGAGAGAGAGAGAGAGAGAGAGAGAGAGAGAGAGAGAGAGAGAAGGAGAAGGAGGAGGAGGAGGAGGAGGAGGAGGAGGAGGAGGAGGAGAAGGAGAAGGAGAAGGAGAAGGAGAAGGAGAAGGAGAAGGAGAAGGAGAAGGAGAAGGAGAAGGAGAAGGAGAAGGAGAAGGAGAGAGAGAGAAACAAAGAAAGAGAAAGAGAAGAAGCTGGTGAAAAACATGTGAAGAAAGATGGGGGAGGCATGAGGGGAGAGAGGGAGAAAGGTGTCAGAGAGTCAGAGAGAGAAAAAGCAGAGAGAATAAAAGCAATATTTTTTTTTTCTTTCATAAAACTAACACTTGAAACTCTTTACTAAGAAGTAGAATATATTGACCCAAATAGTGTTTGGTGCTCCATGTACCCTCTTAGGCTGCATATCTTCTAAGAGAAAAACCCAGATTTACCCACAGTATTAATTTTTGGAGGTCACTTCATGATAGATATTATTTAAAGTGTTCTCCAAGAAAAAAAAAACTACCTTCTCATCATAGTAAATTTTACATTTGTGAGTAGAAACACAGAGAGTACTGTTTGAGCAACACATAGGAATAAAGCAATAATCTAACTCCTAAATTCAACATAAGGACTAGAAAATACTCTTATAAACTGTCATGGTATCTATCCGTGTTGGCTAGTGCTGGTATCAGTCATATCACCTAAAGCATACAAATCGACAGATTCTATAATTAAATTTATCCATTTTGCAAGAAGTATGAAGCTAGATGAGTTCTCATGACATTAAAAGTCCTCAAGAAGTGGCTTGGGGAATTGGTGGGGGAAATGGAACATATGGGATTTAACCCAGCAAACAGCTTTCTAAAGCTATTTTATTTCAAAGGAAAGTACACTTGGGGAAGTATCAAGAGTAGGATTATTATTGACTCCATTAACTTTCAAGGTATTTTTTCACATCCATTTTCAGAGATTTTTTTTTTTTCTTTTAGCAAAGGCATTCCATTATCCAGGAAGAGAATTTTACTTATAAAAGGATTTTACCTACAAACGACAAGTCAGTGTAGCTTGCATTTTTCCATTTTTGTAAGATGGCTTTCTCATCTTTTACCCAAACTACAGTGGTTCTTCACTTCTTTTAAGATAATAGTTATCTCGTTTTCTCTATAATGCTAATTTTGAACTGAGACATAGAATTCTTGTGTTTAATATAAAATACAGCCTAAAACACAGTGACAAGCAAAATTTGTACTCCCATTACTCATACATACATACACACATACACACACATACACACACACACACACACTGTTTCCTCAGACTCACTTCCCCAGTCTTGTACCTACCATTGCAACATAATATCAGCTGTACCCTTCCCTTATCTCTGCCCACATCTCCCATGGAACCTGCAAACCATCTCCCCCCATCGTATCCTCAATCCCCCAACTGATTGCTTTGTCCAGACTCACAATTTTAGTAGGCATACACCACTAATCCAAAGTTAACTCTTCTCAGTACAAACACTAGGCTAAAGACTCACCCATACCTCTCCTATCACTCCTGAGATCCAACCCCCCAGTCTCATCCCAAGCTCCATAGCTGTTAATCTGCTGCAGTGTCCCTTTCCTCTCTGACTCCATTTCCAATGGGTCATGAAGACCTTGTCATTCAACATCCTTCCCCCAACTCATCACAGTTACCCAGACTCTCATGCAGCAGGCATTCCCTGTGAACACATCAGCTGAGCAGACCAAGAAAACAAGCAACACACTCTTTAAGAATTCAAAAAGAAAAGAGAAAACAAGGGACAAAATACCCAACAAAAACAAATTCAAAACACAAGGGTAAAATACAATTAAACAAGAGTCAAAATGAAAATGTCTCTACTACAGCCACACAACTATGCCACAGGAAGTTCTGAATATTACAACACAGCTAACACACACATACACACCTTAAAAACAACTATATGAAGATGATAGAGGCCTTAAAAAGGAAACGAATAAATTCCTCAAAGAAAGTCAAGAAAATACAAATATTCAGTTGAAGGAAATGAATAGAACTTTTCAAGACCTGAAAATGGAAATAGAAGAAATAAAGAGAACTTATTCTAAGGTATTTTTGAAAATAAAAATTTAAGAATTCAAACAAGAACTACAGAGGCAAGCTTCACCAACAAAATACAAAAGATGGAAAAAAGAATTTCAGGTGTTGAAGATACATTAGAAGATATGGGTACAGTGGCCAAAGATGATGCTAAATCTAAAAACTGTTATAATAAAACATCCAAGAAACTTGGAACACCGTGAAAAGAGCAAACGTAAGAATAATAGGTATAGAGGAAGGAGAATTCTTTGAGAATAAGTATTTTCTTCTTTTTTTCTTTTTTGCCTTTCCTCTTTTTTAATGATTTTTTTAGTAGATATTTTCTTTACATTTCAAATGCTATCCTGAAAGTTCCCTATACCCTCCCCCAACCCTGCTCCCCTACCCACCCACTCCCGCTTCTTGGCCCTGGTATTTCCCTATACTTGGGCATATAAAGTTTGCAATACCAAGGGGCCTCTCTTCCCAGTGATGGCTGACTAGGCCATCTTCTGATACATAAGCAGCTAGAGACACAAGCTCTGGGGGTACTGATTAGTTCATATTGTTGTTCCACCTATAGGGTTGCAGACCCCTTCAGCTCCTTAGGTGCTTTCTCTAGCTTCTCCATTGGGGGCCCTGTGATCCATCTTATAGATGACTGTGAGCATCCACTTCTGTATTTGCCAGGCACTGGCATAGCCTCATACGAGAGAATAAGTATTTTCAAAGTCACAGAAAATACTTTCAATAAAATCATAGAAAAAATGCTAACCCAAAGAACGAGATGTCTATAAAGGTACAAGAAACATACAGAACATAGAGCAGATTGGACTAGAAAAAAAGTTCCTTAACTACATAATAACCAAACACTAATCTTTCAAAAATATTAAAAGCTTCAGGAAAAAAAGACAAAGTAATATATAAAGGCACACCTATTATAGTTACACCTGATATCTCAGTGAAGAATCTAAAAGTCAGAAGGGCCTGGACAGATGTGCCAGAGACTCTAAGAGACCACACATGCCAGCCCAGCATAGTATTCTGTACCAGCAAAACTTTCTATCAATATAGGTGGAGATAATAAGATAATCCATAAAAAGCCCAATTGAAATAACGCCTTTATAAATATAGTCATATAGAGGGAGTTAAAAGGAAAATTTTAACCCAAGTAGGTTGATCACAAACACAAAACCACAGAAAAATTTTAATCTCAAGCAAAATCAATAAAAGAGAGGCACACACCATCACTGCCTCCACTACCAGCACCACCAACAATAAAATCACAACAAAATAATAGGAATCAACAATCATTGGTCATTGATGTCTCATCATCAATGGTCTGAATTTCCCAATAAAAAGACACAAATTAACTGAATGGATGTGAAAGAGTATTCATCTCTCTGCTGCATCAAGGATCAGGGTAAAGGGTTGAGAAGAGATAGTCGAAGAAAATGAACTTAAGAAATAAGCTGGTGTAGCCATTTTAATATGTAATAACGTAGACTTCATACCAAAACTGAGCATTATAGAAGGACACTACATATTTCTAAAGGAAAATTCCACAAAGATGATATTCTAATTCTTAACATCTATAATCCAAACACAAGACACCCAATTTGGAAAAGAGTCACTACTACAGCTTAAATTAGATACTTATCCTAATACGCTTATAGTGAGAGACTACAATGCTCAACTCTCACCAATGGACAGGTCATCCAGATCAAAAACTAAACAGAGAAATATTGGAGCTAATAGACATTAGAAACCAAATGGACTAAACAGACATTTATATAATATTTTATCAAACATAAAAAAATATACATTTGATTAGTCTTGGAAAAATTTCTATGAGGAACAGAGTAGAATATTTTACAATATAAATACTCAGACAGAACATAAATCTCAACAGATTCAAATAATCAAAATAATCACCTGAATCCTATCAAAGCATTAAAGCTGGCTGTCAACAACAACAACAGAAAACCTTACAGCCTCATAGAAATCAAACAATGCTCTACTCGATGGAAAATGGGTAGAGACAGAAATAAAGAAATTGAAGATTTCCTAGAATTCAATGAAAAAAGTACACCATATCCAGACTTATAGGACATGATGAATGCAGTAATAAGACAAAAATTCATAGTACTAAGCGCTTATATTAAAAAAAGAAATTTGGAGCACTCATTCTAGCAACTTAACAGCTCATCTGGAAGCTCTGCACAGCTAGACTTCAGGAAATAATCAAACTGAGAGTTGAAATCAATAAAATAGAAACAAAGAGTCAATGAATTAAAGAGTTGGTCCTGAGAGAAATTCAACAAGATAGACAAACCCTTATCCAAACTAGCTAAAAGAAAAGGGGAGAGATCCAATATTAGCCAACATCAGAAATAAAAAAATGAGAACATAACAGCAGACACCAAGAAAAGCCAGAGAATCATTAAAATCTTTAAAACACTATATTCCACCAAATTATAAAATAGAAAATAACTGGATAATTTTCTCAATATATATCACTTCCAATAGTTAAATCAAGATCAAATAAAAAACTTGAAATAATCCTATAAGCTTTGGCAAAATATAATCCATCATTTAAAAGCCCACCCCCCCAAAAAAGCCCAGGGTTTTAGGACAGATACTATATTTTCAAAGCAGAGTTAACACTAATACTCCTCAAATTATTCCACAACTAGAAACAGAATGATCATTACCCAATTAATTTATGTTGCCACATTCAGCGTGAAACAAAAAGCACATTAAGATGAAGCTACAAATGAAGATTAATTACAGACCATTTCCCCTTATGAACATAGCTGTAAATACTCACAAACCAAGTCCAAGGGCCCATCCAGAAGCTCACCCACCATGATCAAGTAGGCTTCATCCAAGGGAGGCAGGGAAGATTCAGTTACAAAAACCAGTCAATATAATCCAGCATATAAACAAACTGAAAGAAAAAGAAACACATGGTCAGCTCATAGGATGCAGAAACAGTCTTTGGCAAAGACCAATACTCCTTCTCGATAAAATTCATCAGGAGATTAGGAATATGTACAAGGAACATACCTAATAAAGGCATTTTACAGCAGGTACAGAGCCAATATCAAAATAAATGGAAAGAAACTCAAAGCAATTCCACTAATATCAAGAACAAGACAAAGTTGTGCATTCTCTCCATATCTACTCAATATAGTACACGAAATTTTACCTAGAGCAGTAAGACAGCTGAAGGTGATTAAAAGAATCGAAATTGGAAAGGAAAAGTAAAATTATCTTTATTTGCAGATGATGTGATAGTATATAGGAAACCCTAAAAGATCAAGAAATGATGAATGGGACCTCATGAAACTGGAAAATGTCTGTAAGGCAAGGGGTATAGTAAAGAAGACAAATTGACAACCTACAGAATGGGAAAAAAATCTTTAATAACCCCACATCCAATAGAGGGTTAATATCTAAAATAATCAAAGAACTGGAAGCTAACCACCAAAAAATCCAAACAACCCAATCAAAAATGGGGTATAGAACTAAACTAAGAATTCACAACAGAGGAATCTCAGATGTCTGAGAAAAAAATATTCAAAATCCTTAGTGATCAGAGAAATGCAAATCAAAATGACCCCGAGATTCCACCTTATACCAATAAGAATGTCTACAATCAAAACCTCAGGTGCCAGCACATGTTGGTGAGGATGTGGAGAAAAAGGAACACTCATCCACTGCTTGTGGGATGGCAAACTGGTATAACCACTCTGGAAATCAATCTGGAGGTTCGTCAGAAAATTGGAAATAGATCTACCTGAAGAACCAGCAATACCACTCTTGGAAATATACCCAAAAGATGCCACACTATGTCACACGTGTTCCACTATGTTCATAGCAGCCTTGCTTGTGACAGCCAGAAACAAACAACCCAGGTATCCCATGAAAGAAGAATGGATACAGAAAATGTGATTAATTTACACAATGGAATATTATTCAGCCTTTAAGAATGAGATCATCCTGAGTTTTGCAGGCAAATGGATGAAACTAAAAAATATCATCCTACGTGAAGTAACTCAGACCCAAAAGGACATGCATGGTATGTACTCACTATTAAATGGATATTAGCCAAAAAAAAAAGTACAGAATATCCAATATACAGTCCAGAGAATCAAAAAGGTCAGCAAAATGAAGGGCCTAAGAGAGGATGCCTCAGTCCTACTTGAAAGGGAGAAAAAGGGAATCACAAGTGGGGATGGAGGGAGGGAGGAGGGATAGAGGGAGGGAAGGACAGAGAGAAGGAGAGAAGGAGGAACCTGGGAGGGAAAGTTGATGGGAGGGAGGGGGAAAGAGGGAAACCTGATCTACTATTAGGTGAAAGAAAAGGACTGAAGCCCTGAGGACCAGCATAAAGAATCGAAACAGGCAACCTCAAGAGGTAGGAGGTTGGAGGGACCCTCCAGAGTCTTTATTGTTGTTATCTGTTCAGAGACCTGGGAAGTGAGAGACTCTTAGGACTCAAAGGAGGGACATTAGAGGATATGCATGACAGTAGGGAGAGGGAACTTACAGAGCCCACCTCCAGCAGGAAGAAAGAACATCAAGTGAGTGATTGGGTTGCCATCCCACAATCACAACTCTCACCCATAATTGTTCCTGTCGGAAAGAATTTATAGGGATGGGAATGGAGAGGAACCTGAGGAAAAGGTCCAGCGACAGGCCCAAAGTGGAATCCAGCTCAAGGGGAGTTCCCAAGGCCTGACACTATTACTGAGGCTATGGAGTGCTCACAAAAGGGACCTATCATGATCACACTCTGGAAGACCCAACAAGCAGCTAAAAGAGTCAGATGCAGATATTTACACCCAACCAATGGACAGATGCTGCTGACCCCTGTGATTGAATTAGGAAAATGTTGAAAGCAGCTGAGGAGGAGGGTGACCTTGTAGGAAGACCAGCAGTCTCAATTAACCTGGACCCCTGAGATCTCTCAAACACTGGACCACCAATTAGGCAGCATACACCAGCTGATATGAGGCCCTCAACACATATACAGCAGAGGACTGCTGGGTCTGGGTTCAGGCAAAGAAGATGCACCTAACCCTCAAAAGACAAGAGTCCCCAGGGAGTTTAGAGGTCTGGTTGGGTGGATGATGGGTTGTGGGGACATCCGTGTGAAGACAGGGAGTGGGGAAGAGAGTGGGAGGGTGAATCGGCAGTGGAGGGGAATAAAATCTGGAGTGTGAAGAAATCAAAGCATAATGGGGAGTTGCTTAGACTTCTGTACCTATCTCCCCACCCAGGCTGCTATAAGCAACACTAATCAAATGCACTGGGTTACAAGAGCCCACTCATAAAATGTGAAAATGGGAGCACTGGCTGGGAGGAGGAAGAGGACCAGTGAGGAGACGAAGTGGTAACAGGGGAGAAGAAGATCAGAAACGTCATATACACATTTGAAAATACCATAATGAAGCGAGCCATTACGCTTAATTATTATTTGGCAATAAGAAACAGTTCTTGAAAAGATTTACATATATCAGGCAAAAAGGTGACTTAAGATGTTGTCTGCTAGAACCTGCGTGCAGTTCATTATACACGATTCATATTAATACAATTAACTTGTGAAGGACATTTCGATGTGGAAATTGTTTTGATAATGGATGTTTTTATGAAATTGTTGGTTATCTTCAGTGGTTCACATTTAAGTTAATAATACTGACAATGCACCCCACAGAGATCAGGTATTTTTTTAAAAAACATTTTCACATACTCTAATCATTTGATTTTTTTTGAAGTGGTATTAAAAGCTCTCAAGATGAAGGTCATAAGGCTCAGAATTACATACACATCCTTTTCATTTATAAAGCACCTCAGCTAACTTTCTGTGAGTATTTCCATGTAACTTAGTACCATCAAGATGTGGGTCAAATCAACTCCCCTTAGGATGTTCAATTTTAATGGTTATCTGCCCCACCCCATGCTCTTTTTTTAAAAAAATTTTGATACTGCATGGAAAATTCACTTCTATAAGAAGCAGAAATATTTAATAAAGTTGTCTGTGGAAATGGTAGAAGCGTAGAAATACAAGGAGACCAGTAAAAGGTGATAGAAATGATGTTTTTCTATACTCACAAAGTAAATTACAGGTCATCTGAGAAAAGAACTGATTTGTCTGTTAGTCAGATTTTCATCACTGTGACATCTTACAAAGAAGAAAGAGAAACACTTATACTTATTTCATCAATTTTTTGCTTTTTTTGTTTTGTTTTGTTTTGTTTTTTGTTTTTGTTTTTGTTTTTTGTTTTTTGTTTTTTGTTTTTTTTTTTTTTTGCTTTGCTTTCTGGTTTGCGATGAGGCAGAAGATCGTGGTGGCAGCTGTGTGGGTATGACACATTAGTTATGGCTATAATGGCGGTCAGGAAGCAGGTAGACAAGGAGGCTCTAGGGCAAGATTTGGATTCCGCAGCACACCTCTGGTAATCTGCCTCTAAAAATTAAGTCCCACAAACAAAAGTATCCATCATATTCTAACATATTATCCCAAGTTGGAGACCATGCTTTTTAATATATGAGACTGTGGGGGACATTTTTTTTCATTTTTATTGGCTATTTTTTACATTTCATTTATTTTTTACCTTTCCCAGTTTCCCTTCTGCAAACCTCCTATCCCTTCCCCTTCCCCCTGTCTCTATGAGGATGCTCCCCCAACTGCCTACCCCTCCTGCCTCAGGACCCTAGCCTGCCCCTACCCTGGGTCATTGAGCCTCCACAGGACCAAAGGGCTCACCTCCCAGTGATGCCCAATAAGGCAATCCTCTGCTTTGGAGCCATAGGTCCCTCTATGTGTACTCTTTGGTTGTTGGTTTAGTCCCTAGAATCTTTGGGGGCTCTGTTAGGTTAATATTGCTGCTTTTCCTGTGGGGTTGCTAACCCTCTCAGCTCCTACTGCCCTTACCTTAACTTCTCCATTGGGGCCCCTATTCTCAGTCAAATGTTTGGCTGTGCACATCTGCATCTGTATTGGTCAGACTCTGGCAGAGCCTCTCATGGGATAGCTATACCAGGCTCCTGACAGCAAGTGCTTCTTGGCATGAGCAATAGGGTCTGGGTTTAACCATAGCATTGTCATTATGTATTTTCAGCACAATGTCATGAAAAACAAACAACTAAGCACATTTTGGATAAAGAAATGTTGAAATAGAGGGGGGAAGACTGGTTATGGTAACTGAGAAGATTGTTAAATGGATAGTCCTAGAAAATGAAATGAACTTTCATTTAATAACTTTGTGTCTTCTAGAAATTGTATTATAGATCCAAACATAGTACCTCTATTCAAAGTGCAACTTTCATCTTGCCATATACATAATGCAGATGGAAATGCAGTGCCAGAAACTCCTACTAAATCTGGTGAGATTGTCACAGACAAGACTCTTGGCACACCTGGGGAGAATAAATCCTCTGAAGTAAGGATGAAACAGTATAGAAAACCAAGTCGAAGAATACTTGAGGCATGGAGCTTCTTGCCTTGGCTTACCCTTACAGTCACCAGATAATGTGATTCTTCTTTCATGTCTCAGACACACTTCTCCCTTGATTTTCATATTCTACATGCAATGGTATGACTTCTTTTCCAAAATGACCTTGATAGTCTGTGACACTCCAGGTTTGCTTAAACAATGGCTTCTTCTACCCTTGATAGAGTCTAGGAATAGAAGAATGAGAAAGATGGAAATGAGAAGATAGAAGAGAGAGTTCATTGAGCACATATAACAGCCATGTAAATTTGTTTCACATAAATTTGGTCTTAATTCCACTTTATAGGAATAGGAGACAGCAGGCAATTGACATTTCCTGGACACACAACTGATATCCAGATTCTGAACTCTAGGGAATTCACTCATGGAGCAGGTAGAGTTCCAGCTCAGAAATCATATGCCTACAAATCAGTGTGCAAAACAAACAAACAAAAAAATAGCTATTTAAATCATAGGTCCACTGTTTGGGGTCTTGGAGAGAAAGTTAGAATCACAAGTTGCTGGAAAGTAACATGCCAGGCACTGTGAGCAAGAGCAAAGAAAATCACAGTTGATATTTCCAATAGAATTATAATGCCTGCATGAGTCCTTTTGAATAACATCTAGAGATAGCATTTGCATTCCGTATGTTTTTGATAATTAACCATTTTGAAAGGTAGTGTTGGTGGAGATAATTACACAACTGCACATATATTTATAGTTCCCTATACAATCACAGGTGAGCAGAGCACTTTACTGTTCAATTAATGACTGTTTAAATAATAGCCTGAACCACAGGATTGACTCTCTCATTGAGATAATATAGCTTTGCAAGATAACTACAGGAGTATAGAGAAACGCTCTTGGCAACTATGCTATAATATATAATAGTGGGAACCTGATCCATAAAATGTAGCCTGGGGTTAATATGCATAAGCAGGGGAAGTCCTCTCTTATTGCAACAGCAGACTGCAGTCATCAACAAGATTATGTTGAGAATTTTCATATTTGTTTGAGGTTATGAGGAATGCAGAGATGAAAGAAGATTCTGTCCTCAGAGAGAGAGAGAGAGAGAGAGAGAGAGAGAGAGAGAGAGAGAGAGAGAGAGATGAACCACATTAACTGGCAGTGCCAGCCAGATAGCAAATTTAGGTGTAAGGAAGATATAATACTAAGTTACAATTCTCCCCAATATTTGTTAAAGAGGGAAATCTCACATTAGTCATTTTAAAACCAACTGTCATTCCAATTCCAGAGGGTTTGATGCTCTTCTAGCCTTACTGTGTGCAAGCAAGCACTCTCCTCTCTCTCTCTCTCTCTCTCTCTCTCTCTCTCTCTCTCTCTCTCTCTCTCTCTCACACACACACACACACACACACACACACACACACACTCTCTCCCTCTCCCTCTCTCTCTCTCTCTCTCTCTCTCTCCCTCCCTCCCTTCCTCCCCCCTCCCTCCCTATCTCTCATCTTCAACACCAAACCAAACTAGTTGTCCCTGAGAAACGACACCCATGGCTGACCTTTGGCTTTCACAAGGAAGTACATCAGTATGAAACACAAGCACATACACAAACAGTAGATTAACTCAGTGTCACAGCTACCACATGGAAATAATTTACAATCTAGTTCAAATAAATTACAATTGGAACAGGGGCTGGAGAGATGGCTCAGCAGTTAAGAGCTGGCTGCTCTTCCAGAAAACCAGAACTCACATGGCAGCTCACAACTGTCTGTAACTCCTGTTCCAGGTGATCTGATATCCTTATACAGACATAAATGCAGTCAAAACACCAATATACATTTAAAAAATTAAAATAAACAACAACAAACCCACTGGAACAATCAGATAGTGATCAGATAGTTTTTCCTCAAGGAATATTTAGTAAGTATTGAAAATGGAAGATTATGTGGACAAACTATCATGAAACAGTTAGTGAACTTAAAAACAGGTCATGAAGCCTCTATTTACCTCTTTGTCATGTGAGAGGAATTAGTAGTATTAAAAATAGTTTCCCTCATTAGTAATAAAAAGCTTACTCGAATGGTTTATACAGCTGATATGCTTGTCATATTGAAGGCCCTAGGCTCATCCCTGTCGTCCTTCCCTCTCGAAGCTAATCCTAACCCACATGATTCAGCTTTAGAACCAATCCTCATCCCTCCTCTATTTCTTACCAACATTTCATGAGTCAACTCATCTGGTACCAGGGAGGCTGGAAGTAGCTTTGAAACAGGATTTGTAAAGCACTCCAGTTTTCTTTTATCTTTTTGAGACAGGGTTTCTCTGTGTAGCCCTGTCTGTCCTGGAACTCACTCTGTAGACCACGCTGGCCCTGAACTCAGAAATCCTCCTGCCTCTACCTCCCAAGTGCTGGGATTAAAGGCGTGTGCCACCACTGCCCGGCCAGCACTCCACTTTTCTAAAACTTCTCTCCTACACACATTTTCACCTACTCTTCATAGCAGGTCCTTTGGGTGACTTGTGGGCATTTTAGCTGCTGTGTTAGATCTTAGACCCAAACCATCTTAGTTTCACACTCTTCTCACTGCTCTTTATTCTTTTCCTCTAAAAACAACACTATTTCACATGCTTCTAATATAGTTAAGTACAGTTAACAAGAGGAGCCATATTATTTGATTTTTATAAAGTCAGTTTAAATAAATATTCACTTGTAAGAAGACAAAAAAAAAAGCATTCAAGTTCTAAGTAACTAAAAAATAAATTTATGGGAACTAATTCTAGCCATGCCCACTATGGGTTGTTTGAATATGTATGGCCCCCATAGACTTATGTGTTTGAATGCTTGTCTCATAGGGAGTGGTACTATTAGGAGGTGTGACCTTGTTGGAGTAGGTGTGGCCATGTTGGAGGAACTGTGACACTTTGGAGACAGGTTTTGAGGTCTCATATATGGTCAAGTCTGGCCAGTAAGACAGTAAGACAGTGAAGATGTAGAATTCTCAGCTTCTTCTCCAGCACCATGTCTGCCTGGATAATGCCATGCTTCCCACCAGGATGGTAATGCACTAAACTTCTGAAACTGTAAGCCAGCCTCAGTTAAATGTTTCCCTTTATAAGAGTTGCCTTGGCCATGATATCTCTTCACAGCACTAAAACTCTAATTAAGACAAACCTACCCAGGGTTAGGATAGATAAGCCTGGATACTACTATATATAGAATTATTATTGGTACAGAATCTCAGAGAACTGAGAACAATTAAGAAATAACTGATTAGACTGGAGCCCCGGGCTACCTTGCCAGCGGAGTTGCCTGACACCCACAAGGGCCCACACAGGATTCCCCACAGGATCCTAAGACCCCAGGTGAGTGGAACTCAGCGCCGGCCCCAATCCAATCACGCGGAACATGAGACTGCGTTAACTAGGGAAGCAGACGACCTGGGCCTGACCTGGGGCACGAGTCCCTTCCACTCCACTCGAGCACCGGAGTGCCTTGCCAGCTGAGTCTCCCGACACCCACAAGGGCCCACACAGGATTCCCCACGGGATCCTAAAACCTCTGGTGAGTGGAACACAACTTCTGCCAAGAGGCAGGTTCGAACACCAGATATCTGGGTACCTTCCCTGCAAGAAGAGAGCTTTCCTGCAGAGAATACTCTGCCCACTGAAACTAAGGAGAGAGCTAGCCTCCCAGGTCTGCTTATAGAGGCTAACAGAGTCACCTGAGGAACAAGCTCTAACCAGAAACAACTATAACAGCTAGCTTCAGAGATTACCAGATGGCGAAAGGCAAACGTAAGAATCCTACTAACAGAAATCAAGACCATTCACCATCATCAGAACGCAGCACTCCCACCCCACCTAGTCCTGGGCACCCCAACACAACCGAAAATCTAGACCCAGATTTAAAAACATTTCTCATGATGATGGTAGAGGACATCAAGAAGGACTTTCATAACTCACTTAAAGAAATACAGGAGAGCACTGCTAAAGAGTTACAGGTCCTTAAAGAAAAACAGGAAAACACATCCAAACAGGCGATGGAAATGAACAAAACCATACTAGAACTAAAAAGGGAAGTAGACACAATAAAGAAAACCCAAAGTGAGGCAACGCTGGAGATAGAAACCCTAGGAAAGAGATCTGGAACCATAGATGCGAGCATCAGCAACAGAATACAAGAAATGGAAGAGAGAATCTCAGGTGCAGAAGATTCCATAGAGAACATCTGCACAACAATCAAAGAAAATACAAAATGCAAAAGGATCCTAACTCAAAACATCCAGGAAATCCAGGACACAATGAGAAGACCAAACCTACGGATAATAGGAGTTGATGAGAATGAAGATTTTCAACTTAAAGGGCCAGCTAATATCTTCAACAAAATAATAGAAGAAAACTTCCCAAACATAAAGAAAGAGATGCCCATGATCATACAAGAAGCCTACAGAACTCCAAATAGATTGGACCAGAAAAGAAATTCCTCCAGACACATAATAATCAGAACAACAAATGCACGAAATAAAGATAGAATATTAAAAGCAGTAAGGGAGAAAAGTAAGTAACATATAAAAGCAGGCCTATCAGAATTACACCAGACTTTTCACCAGAGACTATGAAAGCCAGAAGAGCCTGGACAGATGTTATACAGACACTAAAAGAACACAAATGCGAGCCCAGGCTACTATACCCGGCCAAACTCTCAATTACCATAGATGGAGAAACCAAAGTATTCCACCACAAAACCAAATTCACACATTATCTTTCCACGAATCCAGCCCTTCAAAGGATAATAATAGAAAGGAAGCAATACAAGGACAGAAATCACGCCCTAGAACAAGCAAAAAAGTAATCCCTCAACAAACCAAAAAGAAGACAGCCACAAGAACAGAATGCCAACTCTAACTACAAAAATAAAAGGAAGCAACAATTACTTTTCCTTAATATCTCTTAATATCAATGGACTCAATTACCCAATAAAAAGACATAGACTAACAGACTGGCTACACAAACAGTACCCAACATTCTGCTGCTTACAGGAAACCCATCTCAGGGAAAAAGACAGACACTACCTCAGAGTGAAAGGCTGGAAAACAATTTTCCAAGCAAATGGTCTGAAGAAACAAGCTGGGGTAGCCATTCTAATATCGGATAAAATCGACTTCCAATCCAAAGTTATCAAAAAAAAAAAAAAAAAAAAAAAGGAGCAACACTTCATACTCATCAAAGGTAAAATCCTCCAAGAGGAACTCTCAATTCTGAATATCTATGCTCCAAATGTAAGGGCAGCCACATTCATTAAAGATTCTTTAGTAAAGCTCAAAGCACACATTGAACCTCACACAATAATAGTGGGAGACTTCAACACACCACTTTCATCAATGGACAGATCGTGGAAACAGAAACTAAACAGGGACACAGTAAAACTAACAGAAGTGATGAAACAAATGAACTTAACAGATATCTATAGAACATTTTGTCCTAAAACAAAAGGATATACCTTCTTCTCAGCACCTCACGGGACCCTCTCCAAAATTGACCATATAATTGGTCACAAAACAGGCCTCAACAGATACAAAAATATTGAAATTGTCCCATGTATCCTATCAGACCACCATGGCCTAAGACTGATCTTCAATAACAATATAAATAATGGAAAGCCAACATTCACGTGGAAACTGAACAACACTCTTCTCAATGATACCTCGGTCAAGGAAGGAATAAAGAAAGAAATTAAAGAGTTTTTAGAGTTTAATGAAAATGAAGCCAAAACGTACCCAAACCTTTGGGACACAATGAAAGCATTTCTAAGAGAGAAACTCATAGCTCTGAGTGTCTCCAAGAAGAAACGGGAGAGAGCACATAGTAGCAGCTTGACAACACATCTAAAAGCCCTAGAAAAAAAGGAAGCAAATTCACCCAAGAGGAGTAGACGGCAGGAAATAATCAAACTCAGGGGTGAAATCAACCAAGTGGAAACAAGAAGAACTATTCAAAGAATTAACCAAACAAGGAGTTGGTTCTTTGAGAAAATCAACAAGATAGATAAACCCTTAGCTAGACTCACTAAAGGGCACAGGGACAAAATCCTAATTAACAAAATCAGAAATGAAAAGGGAGACATAACAACAGATCCTGAAGAAATCCAAAACACCATCAGATCCTTCTACAAAAGGTTATACTCAACAAAACTGGAAAACCTGCACGAAATGGACAAATTTCTGGACAGATACCAGGTACCAAAGTTGAGTCAGGATCAAGTTGACCATCTAAACAGTCCCATATCACCTAAAGAAATAGAAGCAGTTATTAATAGTCTCCAAGCCAAAAAAAGCCCAGGACCAGACGGGTTTAGTGCAGAGTTCTATCAGACCTTCAAAGATCTAATTCCAGTTCTGCACAAACTATTTCACAAAATAGAAGTAGAAGGTACTCTACCCAACTCATTTTATGAAGCCACTATTACTCTGATACCTAAACCACAGAAAGACCCAACAAAGATAGAGAACTTCAGACCAATTTCTCTTATGAATATCGATGCAAAAATCCTCAATAAAATTCTTGCTAACCGAATCCAAGAACACATTAAAGCAATCATCCATCCAGACCAAGTAGGTTTTATTCCAGGAATGCAGGGATGGTTTAATATACGAAAATCCATCAATGTAATCCATTATATAAACAAACTAAAAGACAAAAACCACATGATCATCTCATTAGATGCAGAAAAAGCATTTGACAAGATTCAACACCCATTCATGATAAAAGTTTTGGAAAGATAAGGAATTCAAGGCCCATACATAAACATGATAAAAGCAATCTACAGCAAACCAGTAGCCAACATCAAAGTAAATGGAGAGAAGCTGGAAGCAATCCCACTAAAATCAGGGACTAGACAAGGCTGCCCACTTTCTCCCTACCTTTTCAACATAGTACTTGAAGTATTATCCAGAGCAATTCGACAACAAAAGGAGATCAATGGGATACAAATTGGAAAAGAGGAAGTCAAAATATCACTTTTTGCAGATGATATGATAGTATATATAAGTGACCCTAAAAATTCTACCAGAGAACTCCTAAACCTAATAAACAGCTTCGGTGAAGTAGCTGGATATAAAATAAACTCAAACAAGTCAATGGCCTTTCTCTATACAAAGATTAAACAGGCTGAGAAAGAAATTAGGGAAACAACACCCTTCTCAATAGTCACAAATAATATAAAATATCTCGGCGTGACTCTAAATAAGGAAGTGAAAGATCTGTATGATAAAAACTTCAAATCTCTGAAGAAAGAAATTAAAGAAGATCTCAGAAGATGGAAAGATCTCCCATGCTCATGGATTGGCAGGATTAACATTGTAAAAATGGCTAACTTGCCAAAAGCAATCTACAGATTCAATGCAATCCCCATCAAAATTCCAACTCAATTCTTCAACGAATTAGAAAGAGCAATTTGCAAATTCATCTGGAATAACAAAAAACCTAGGATTGCAAAAAGTCTTCTCAAGGATAAAAGAACCTCTGGTGGAATCACCATGCCTGACCTAAAGCTTTACTACAGAGCAATTGTGATAAAAATTGCATGGTACTGGTATAGAGACAGACAAGTAGACCAATGGAATAGAATTGAAGACCCAGAAATGAACCCACACACCTATGGTCACTTGATCTTCGACAAGGGAGCTAAAACCATCCAGTGGAAGAAAGACAGCATTTTCAACAATTGGTGCTGGTACAACTGGTTGTTATCATGTAGAAGAATGCGAATCAATCCATACTTATCTCCTTGTACTAAGGTCAAATCTAAGTGGATCAAGGAACTTCACATAAAACCAGAGACACTGAAACTTATAGAGGAGAAAGTGGGGAAAAGCCTTGAAGATATGGGCACAGGGGAAAAATTCCTGAATAGAAAAGCAATGGCTTGTGCTGTAAGATCGAGAATTGACAAATGGGACCTAATGAAACTCCAAAGTTTCTGCAAGACAAAAGACACCATCAATAAGACAAAAAGACTACCAACAGATTGGGAAAGGATCTTTACCTATCCTAAATCAGATAGGGGACTAATATTCAACATATATAAAGAACTCAAGAAGGTGGACTTCAGAAAATCAAATAAGCCCATTAAAAGATGGTGCTCAGAACTGAACAAAGAATTCTCGCCTGAGGAATACCGAATGGCAGAGAAGCACCTGAAAAAATGTTCAACATCCTTAATCATCAGGGAAATGCAAATCAAAACAACCCTGAGATTCCACCTCACACCAGTCAGAATGGCTAAGATCAAAAATTCAGGTGACAGCAGATGCTGGCGTGGATGTGGAGAAAGAGGAACACTCCTCCATTGTTGGTGGGATTGCAGGCTTTTACAACCACTCTGGAAATTAGTCTGGCGGTTCCTCAGAAAATTGGACCTAGTACTACCGGAGGATCCAGCAATACCTCTCCTGGGCATATATCCAGAAGATGCTCCAACTGGTAAGAAGGACACATGCTCCACTATGTTCATAGCAGCCTTATTTATAATAGCCAGAAGCTGGAAAGAACCCAGATGCCCCTCAACAGAGGAATGGATACAGAAAATGTGGTACATCTACACAATGGAGTACTACTCAGCTATTAAAAAGAATGAATTTATGAAATCCCTAGCCAAATGGATGGACCTGGAGGGCATCATCCTGAGTGAGGTGACACATTCACAAAGGAACTCACACAATATGTACTCACTGATAAGTGGATATTAGCCCCAAACCTAGGATTCCCAAGATATAAGATACAATTTGCTAAACACATGAAACTCAAGAAAAATGAAGACTGAAGTGTGGACACTATGCCCTTCTTAGAATTGGGAACAAAACACCCATGGAAGGAGTTACAGAGACAAAGTTTGGAGCTGAGATGAAAGGATGGACCATGTAGAGACTGTCATATCCAGGGATCCACCCCATAATCAGCATCCAAACGCTGACACCATTGCATACACTAGCAAGATTTTACTGAAAGGACCCAGATGTAGCTATCTCTTGTGAGACTATGCCGGGGCCTAGCAAACACAGAAGTGGATGCTCACAGTCAGCTAATGGATGGATCACAGGGCTCCCAATGGAGGAGCTAGAGAAAGTAGCCAAGGAGCTAAAGGGATCTGCAACCCTATAGGTGCAACAACTTTATGAACTAACCAGTACCCCGGAGCTCTTGACTCTAGCTGCATATGTATCAAAAGATGGCCTAGTCGGCCATCACTGGAAAGAGAGGCCCATTGGACACGCAAACTTTATATGCCCCAGTACAGGGGAACGCCAGGGCCAAAAAGGGGGAGTGGGAAATGTAAATGTGCTAAATACCTAATAAAAAATGGAAAAAAAGAAATAACTAATTAGTATAAAGACATATATACAATATAGAGCCAGTTTATTGCAATTTCTCAAAGTACCATCCTGACCCCAGAGAGCAGCCTTAACTAACCAGATGTTTAGTACATTTTAGAAAGGTCCACAAAATTCTGAGACAATTTTTCTTCACAAAATCTCCCAAAACATGGCCAATATAGTAAGCTAGAATCATTGTGAAGATACACATGTACAATCTTAAAACATAAGAAAAGACTATATAGTATTTGGTAGTTGGGAAAATGGCAGATTCTTTTTGGCTTGTACAAGGCTCTGTAGGTCTTGTTAAGAATGCATTTGTGCTGTACTGTGTATAGAAGCCAAGAAAACAGAATGGGACCCATACAAGCTGTCTTTATTTTATTATTGGATATTTTCTTTTATTACATTTCAAATATTATCCCCATTCCAGGTCTGCTCTATCCCCTCCCCTCTCCCTCTGCCTCTATGAGGGTACTCCCCCACTTCCCTACTCACCCACTTATGCCTTCCCACCCTGGCATTCCTTTACATTGGGCATCGAAGCCCCTCAAGACTACTCTTCCTACTGATGTCCAACAAGGCTCTCCTCTGCCACATATGAAGCCATAGCCAGGGGTCCCTCCATGTAAAGTCATTGGTTGGTGGTCCAGTCCCAGGGAGCTCGGGGGGGGGCGGTGGGGGTGGGGGGAGGGGAATGTCTGGCCAGTTGACACTGTTACTCCCCCCACAGGGCTGCAAAACCCCTTGGCTCCTTCAGTCCCTTCTCCATCTCCTCCATCAGGGACCCCAAGCTCAGTCCAATGATTGGCTGCAAGCATCCACCTCTGTATTTATCAGGCTCTGGCAGAGCCTCTCAGGAGACAGCCATATCAGGCTCCCATCAGCAAGCACTTCTTGGCATGCACAATAGTGTCTGGGTTTGGTGTCTGTATAGGGGATGGATCTCCAGGTGAGGCAGTCTCTGGATGATCTTTCCTTCAGTCTCTGGTCCACCCATTGTCTCCATATTTCCTCCTGTGAGTATTTTGTTCACACTTCCTAGAAGCACTGAAGCATCCACATCTTATTCTTCCTTCTTCTTGAGCTTCATACGGCTTGTGAATTGTATATTGGGTAGTCCGAGCTTTTTGGCTAATATCCACTTATCAATGAGTGCGTACCATGTGAGGTCTTTTGTGTTCCATCCATTCGCCTGGGAATTTCATGAAATCATTATTTTTAATGGCTGAATAGTACTACATTGTGTAAATGTATCACATTTTCTGTATCCATTCCTCTGTTGAGGGACATCTGGGTTGCGTCTAGTTCCTGACTATTATAAATATGGCTGCTATGAACATAGTGGAGCATCTGTCCTTATTATAGGTTGGAGCATCTTCTAGGTATATGCCCAGGAGTGGTAAAGCTGGGTCCTCAGGTAGTATTGTGTCCAATTTTCTGAGGAACTGCCAGACTGATTTCCAGAGTGGTAGTACCAGCTTGCAATCCCACTAGCAATGGAGGAGTGTTATTAAAGAAGAGATGTGGTGATGAAAATAGAATCTATGGGATAAGCAATAGGACAGTTAGGGTTTGAAAGGAAACAATGTGGAGTGTGGGCAGGGAAAATGGAGGAAGTTCAAATAAAACTAACTGTAAATATATGTTATAAAGAAACCTGTTCAAGTCATTAATAACTTAAAATCAGGCATGGAGAGATGACTTAAGTGGTAAGGTGTCTCCTGCATTTGAGCTTAGAATCCCAACAGAAAAAAGCCAAGCATAGTAACATGTGTCTGTAAACATGAAAATAGGTGCCAGAGACTGGAGGATTCTGGGAGCTCACTGTAGTCAATTTGGAAGAGCCAGATTCAGTGAGAGATTCTGTTTCACAATACACACACACACACACACACACACACACACACACACACACACAGTGGAAAGTAATCAAAGAAAATACCTAATGCTAATCTCTGCCTCCATACATGTGCACACATATGCGTATCTAATCCTTCATATGTGCATACATATATATCATACATGCACACAAAAATTCAAATAAATAAATAAATGAGTGTGTGGTTCATAGTGTGAAATACTGCAGGATGACTGGGGCTGGAAAGAAGACTCAGTGGTGAAGGGTACTGGTTCGTTAAGAGGACCTGTTTTGAGTTCCCAGCATCCACATTCTGGTTAACAAATTCATTACTTTAGTTTCATAATCTAGTTCTCGTGCCCTCCCCATGCATCGGGCTCACACATGAGGCATATAAATGCAGGCAAGCTAAGCAGGCATACATATAAAATAAAATGAAATGAAATGAAATGAAATAAAATAAAATAAAATAAAATAAAATAAAATAAAATAAAATAGTGAGATGATGACGAGTATAACAACATGAAGGAAGGTCGAAGTAGAATGCAAAGAATTTTGCCTTTCTTGCATATTTGATGAGAGTATGAAACTAAGGCTATGTGGGGAAATGGCTATTATATCACTTCTTATTAGGCCTGAAGAAAAGAAAACAAAACACTAAAACATTAGCAATAAATTCCTGAAGGAATTTAAGGCTAGATTTAACCAAAGAATACATGCTTTATAATTAATTTACTTTATTTTATTTTTATTTTTTGCACAAAAGAATTTGATTGTGTGGGTCTAAACCAAAACAATTTGCTTAGATATTTCCTGAGTAAATAGAATAGAAACTAAAAGAGCGTCATCATTCCTTTATGAGCTCCACTTTGCTTCATTTTGGGTTTTCTTTTTTTCCCCTCAGGCCTTTATTTAGGACAACGTTGTCCCACTTTCTAATTATTCATAGCCACCTTTCATGGAACAGCCTCCACATGGTAGGCATGGTGCCAAGCCCTTCATTTGCATTAGATCATTTAGGATTGTAGTACTGCCATGGTAGAGAAGGTGTTATTAGAATTTTACAGTTGACACTTAGAAATGTAAACTTCTATTTCCCAAATGTGTATATGTATACACTCTACATAAACACAGAAGACAGCATTAGAGTTGTCAAAAGGGATTTTAATATAGACTTTATGCTCTTTATTTGGGGACTACATGTTAGAGATTATTATGAGCGGATCAATTATATGTTTACATTTTACTTTTTCTGGAAGATTCTGATGGATGAGTCTCAGAGCCATTGCGTTAGGTTATGTGCATAGTTTCCATATGACAAGTATGCACTTTTTAGATAATGCTTTATTTTATGATGTTTGTTTTTCCTGGCTGTTTAATTCTCAGGCCACTCTATGAATGCTGGGACTTGAAATGCATTCTATTGGCTCCATTTGAGAGTCTTTTTTCTACCTGTGTAATCCAACAACAGTTATCTGTAATTTTTGAGTTCACTACATATATACTAGTAACTACTGATCTACATTCTGAGATCTCCAGGGTGATGCTGAAAGACACTATGTGGATGGTCTCATGTGAAGACAATGCTGAAGGTCTCATTAGATTCCTTTATATCAGTATAAAAGTCTTTGAAAATTAAGAGTGAACAGTCAGTCACGGGTAAGCTTGAGATGTGTGAGTTGTTTCTGTTCACGGTTTTGGAGAAGAAAGGTTAAGAAAAAGCAGGAGCCTGAACAAAAGTAGGAGAGAGCTGCTATGCGCTGGGAAAGGAGAAGGCCTCTACTTACAGGCCTCTAGTAGATGCTATCATAAAGTTCTCCATGTCTCAAAGGATACTGTCCATACAAAATGAACAATTTATGGGTCTATGGAGCAAGCTTTACAAAGTTCATCAATAAGAGAGAAAACATTAAGGCCCAAATGACAAGAATGGGAAAGAAATTGTGTGATCAAGCTCTTGCTCTGTAAACCAGAAGGTCAGAGATTCAATACAAACAAGCAAAAAATGTCACTTGGTCATATACAAAATATAGATACAGATGGCATGGCTAAAGGACCAGAGCATGCAAAGGGAAAGGTTGTTGAGAAATATCCATAGTTACCTACCAGCCAAATATGTTATCTTCCTCCATTTCTCTTATCAATGCATCCTTTAGCTCCCGTTCTGGAATTGCCTAAAACTATTGGCATTTCGGTGTCTTATTCTATGATGAATTTCTATAAGCTAGTTCCAATTTGAAGTCTTAAAATTACATAGTTATTAATAAAAACAGCTCTTGCAAAAAAAAGCCTTATTCTTTTCATTACTCTTCTACAGCCTATTGAGAGTAGAAATAAACTGTCTACATAGCAAACCTATTTCTCCAAACGTTGTAGGAAATTAGGCAGCTAAAAATATATTCCATCTTTCTCAAGCATGTCAAGTGGATGTAATATGTCAGCTTGTTACTTTGAAAGTGATTGTAATATCAAAAATGAAAGATTAGGATTTCAGGTGGGAAAGAGGCACAGATAGCCAGGGGAGATTTTATCTATAAACGATACCATCTCCATGTTAATAGCCTCAAGAGGGGAGAGCCTGGGAAGGAAACTGGCAGAAATTCGACTTGCTGTATGAAATAGGCTGATGTGCACTGAAAAGACTCTCTGGGTTTTATCTGTCATATCAACATCTCTTTAACCCTGGAAATGTCTAATAAGACTGTCGTTGATCAATTCAACCCCTTGAAGTGGTACTCACCATTTTCCAAGCACTTCTTATTAGGCAAAGGGGGAATGGGAGCCCCAAACCACGTCATACCTCTTGAAAAACAAAAAGGTAAAAAAAAAAAAATTAGGCACAGAGCATTCCTAAGTGTATATCAACATATTTCATTAGAATCTTTCCTTCCAAAGGGCAAGAGTACAGGGGTCATAGAAAACAAGATGAGAAGGAATTTACAATTCAGAACATGGGACACTATCCTCAAGGTTTCAGAGAGACATTCTACCTGGAGGAAGATAGCTGTTCTCTTGTTATGAGATAAAGGATTGCAAGAGAAAGAATCTGTCTTGGTTTTTATATTTCTGTACTAGATTCTGTTTTAATTGAGATAAAGGCTTTTCTTGGTGATATATTTTGTTTTACTTCTTAGTATGAATTCTTAGAAGTCAAGAAAGTGTAAGAAGTGCTTTGTTTCAGTGAATGATCTCAACCAATAGCCAGGCACAATTCTAGATGGACCAAAAAGGGAAATGTATTAGTTCAAGGATGGATAGTTTTGTACACTTTAAGAATTTCTACTGTTAATTTCTGTTGCTGGGTGGCTGGAGTAATTCATATCATACAGCACACTACCCCAATCTCTGAAATTGCAAAGAATGAACAATTTTCCCATCCCCAACCTTATAACCATATAATAAGGCTTAATAAGATGATGGTTCTTATGGGATCTCAATAACCTGAAAGGGAGAAGCAATAAAACACATCATATTATCATCAACATATGCAGTTTAGAATAATTATTTTAATGGCTTGATTTTTGCCCATTATAATGAGGACTACAATCTTGGCTAATTTAACCAGGGACTGTCTTTCATGCTTGAGTTACTACACAAGACAATTAAATAAAAGGTATTTCCCCTTCTTTCCTACCACCTCCTTACCCCTTCCTACTCTTCTTAAAGTTTTGCTCTCCATTCCCTTTGTTTTCTTCCTTTAATTGTAGGTATTGGTTTGTTTGTTTTCTCCATTAGGGAAGGGGTTGTGTTTACTCCCTGTAATCTGAACTACTGAAGTATGTATACTCCTGCTCCATCTGTATGGAGATGATCACTGCTTGTCATCAGTACCTTCAACAACCTGCACTGATTCTATCTAGACCGATGAGCAGACGTTGAAAACAGCATTTTATTTTTACCCAGATTAGCTTCAAAGAAGGAAAAGAAGAAAACTGTCTTGGAAGAAAGAGGATCTAGGTGTGTTGTTGAAAGTACTGAAAATAATTTTATACTACATCCAGATGTGCTATGAAGTACAAGGAAGAGAGGTGAGTGATGCCAATACTCTCCTTTGTTAACTTTGGATGTGATTCTAATTGTTTTCCTTTCACAAGATTGATTACTTACTAATTCCATGAATGGTTATTAGATGCTTGTACAGACTAAGAAAATCTGTTGGGAAACCTCCAGAAACAAAGAAATATAGTGCCATGTATTCAAAAGTTGGCCAAAGAGTAAGGCTTGAGCTTACATGAGACTGCTCACTAAAACATATGGTAAATGCTAGACAGAAAGTGCAAAATCAATGATCCAGTGACAGCCCAGAGAATGCAGGCATGGCCTCTAGCTGGTGTACTGGAGAATGTGCATGCAATTGATATTGTTTTACTCTCTATTAAAATATATACATGGTATCAACAGGAAAAGGTGGATATAAGGGGGAGGACCTACAAAGACAAATCTGTGACAAAGACATTGAAAGTACAAAGCAGAATGTACTAGGGATGCATGAGCCTGTTGGCCAGGCATATAAGCTTATAATAGGATTAGTGGAGAAGTCTGGAAAGGGGTGTATTTGTTTAAGATTCAGATTTTTCAGCTGAAGTTAATAGAAAGAAATGAAGCATAGATCATAACTATATGACTCAACATTTAGATCATTTTAAGATGTCATCTCCTTGGTTCCCAGTCATACTCTGTTAATCTCTGACTTTTTTCTAGAGTATATTAAATTAAACTGATTGGTGATATACTTACAGTTTTATTTTTAATTATATTCATTTGCCATTTCATACTGAGCACACAGCATGGTCTTTGAACTCTACATTCACAATTAATATAAGAGAAAAATCATTAAAACTGGTATTTGAAACGTTATTTTTGATATCTGCCTCACTGATTGAATGAGACAAAAGAGCTAAAGATCAGTCAAGCTCTAGCTCCACGTAGTATCAAGCGAGGAGAACCACTGTAATCAGGAAGTGCAATGGATAAAAGATCAGAGCGATGGATTTGAAAGTTAGTAATACCAAATCTAGGACGCAAATATGTAAATAAGGATGTGCCTGGCTTCGAACAAGAAAAGCCAGGAAAAAAAGATGACATTAGGAAGAAAAATGAGGAAAGCTAGAAAAAGTAACTCGGGAATAAGGTCAGTGATTATAGATTTAGACACACTCAGAAACCATGTGGGCTCCTGTGCTTTGAGATAACCAGAAACACTAGACTGGGTCTGGAAAGGTAATCCGGCTTAGCAAAATACACTGAGGTCACTTTATTTCAGATGAATTCTTTAGTCTAAAACATAGTACCTCTGAGCATGAGTACAGAGCGGAAAGTGATATGCAGAACTGTGTGGTAAGTACAATGTGAGAACTGAGAGAAACAAAGGTCTCATGAAAGATCAGACACCGGAAGACAATGATAATAAATACATAGTCTACAGTTTATAGCAGCAAGAAATGACAACATCATCTAATACCCCCGACCTCATTCTAAAGGTCATTCCTTGACCTTGCTTATATTTTACCAAGCCCCAAGTGAGAAGCAATACTCATGCACACAGTAGGTAAACAAAAGTTTGATCTGCAAGACCATCATCCCTCTAGAAGTGCCAGATTTCTCAAACCGCCCCTTGAAAGACATACATCTAAATCAAACCCCAAGTTTGTTACATAAAAGCAACTCCCCAAAATGAAATCCCTTGGTACCAACAAAACCAGATTATTGCTCTGAGACATAAAATAATCTGTAGCTACAGCATGAGTACATAGAGGTGTAACTTTAGCTCTGCAGGACCAATGGAAGCTGAGAAAGGAGCAATACCTCTCTACTAATGATCTGTGACTTTGCAGCTGACAGAGGTCCAATAGCCTTATTGACCAGTTGTTCCTCAGAGACACCTTAAAACCAACCTGTCTTGGCACTTACATGTCTTTTCATTGAATCCTTCTTTGTAAAGCAGTCTCTTTGGTCTAGGGGTTAGGACATAGGTCACCTGTGGTCCATCTTTGCTAACTTCTATGTGAATTGGAACTTTCATTAACTCATCTCCTCTATTTAGAAAGAATGATGAACTCTCATGGTGAAGACTCCTTAAAGGAAGTTTAAATTGCATCATCTAAGAAAGAGGTGGTTCTCATTTTATTCAGATCTATATGAGCAGGTTGGAAAGCAGTTTCATGAGGGCATGATACAGTGGTAGGTGGGCTTAGTCATGTTGGGGTTCTTCTTCAAGTCAAACTCCCAAAACTACACTGCTTCAGGTTACATCTCAGGTGATAGCTTTTCAGGCAGAGTAATAAATCTGTAGAAATTCTTTTTAGTAATTAGGAAGTTCATAAATCAAATTGACAGCATTAGTCAATGCCTAAAGCCAAAGCAATGACCACGTATTGGAAGCAAGGGCAGTTTGCACTGCAAATCCCTTGTGGTATTTTGATGCTCTGTTGCAAGCTCCACTGTTCAGATTTTTCATCAATTATTTCATAGATTTTACCGGTATGGTTCCAGGGATAGCACAATGTCAGCCAGTAATCAGTGAGTTTCAATAGCTAATCAGAGGTTATAATTGAAGCAAATCAGGAAAAGAATGGCTTTTGACAGAGAATGATACTTTGCTTTTAAATTTTATAGAGGTGATAATAATAATTTAGAGAAGTCTCTAGCACCTCTTTCAAAAGGAACTAGAAAATATCAATTTATTATTCCAGAGACCACTTCCAGTGGAAGTAGGGGGGAAAGCAATTACTGGGTTGTGGAGTTTACGGATTCAGCAAAGAAATTGCTAGATGCAGTTGCATTTTCAAAATAGACCATTTATTCAAGTCCATACAAGTACTTGGGAAATTACTAATAAACTCTAAAACCGTACTAAAAGCCCAAAGATTGGGGTCAAGATATGGCAGCTGTAGTTACAACAGGGGTAATGTAGCCTAGCCTAAGTCACTCTGTCTTCCTCTAAAGTAAGGATTCCTTCCAGAAAATGCTCAACCTCAAGTTCATCCATAGTGTGCAGAGGGTAACTCTTATTTCTGAAGAGCTGGCCTGAGCATTGACAAGTGTCTAACTTCCCCATGCTCTATCCTGTAGATGCTAACAACACCTCATCACACACAGTGGACATTATACCTATTTTAACCCAGTTATGCTAAAAAAAAAAAACTATCTCTCAAGATATCTCAAGGAATTGATTCACTGGGATGTGAGAGGGTAGGACTGGTCGCCTGTAAAGCAACAGTGCTGTAGATGAAGAAAACACAAAACAAACAAACAAATAAAGCTTTATTATTATGTCACCTTCTCCTTTCATGTTGCCAGGTTGCTCAGCAGGGGAGATGATTTCCCCACAAGGCCAAATTACATATAATACATACATTCTATGCAATTTAATTTGCCTTTAAAAAATAATTGAAACTTTGGGTTGATGTCTTAACAAGTAAAGATACTTGCTACCAAGCATGACTGCTTGCATTTGACCCCCAGGACCCACATGTTAGAAGAGGCAAAGCAACTCCTACACGTTGTCTTCTGATCTCTACATGTATACACAATGACACACATATACCCCCAGCAATAAATAAATGAGCTTTAAACATCGAAACACTGAGATACGCTACAGCATAGAAGAACTTCAAGTGATTTGATGCTTAATGAATAAAGGAAGAAAAAATGCTGCAGGACTCCATGTGAAACAGTAAGAATATCTGTCTCCAGGGAGACCAAGGGCAGAAGAGAGGCTACCAGGCTTTGGGGACAGAAGAGTAGATTATTGCTCATTGGGTACAGAATTAAGAATTGAGACAACAAAAAAGATTTACAGATGGATAGTTGTGGCTTAAATTATGAGCTTTATAGTGTGTGTATTTCACAATTAAAAGCAGTAAGACAAGACTGTGAATGTCAAGTTAATGAAGACAATCTTTGCTCTGGAGTCATACAAAATAATCAGCTGCTTTCATAAGCATGCCTACAAAGTCTCAGAGAAATGTGACAATCTGTTTTAGGGACTACAAAACAGAAATCTCCTCTTTGGATTAAAACTAAGAAGAGATTAAAAACCATGAGCCTGCAACAATTTTCTCTTGCAATGAACCTGTATGTGGGGTATCATTGTTTCCCAAATGGCAGATGGGTAAGTAGGTGAAAAGGTAGTCTTGGGGAGATTAACAGGAAAGCTAAGGACATCATCTAACACTGGAGCCCTAAACTGTGTGTAAGAAGTTCTGATAAAAGAGCAGGAGCATAGAATGTAGTATCAAATACAGGGGCCAGGCACCTCCAGACAGCACTGTGTATATTCCATAGGAGAGGCGCCATGCCTGCCATGTCTATACGCATTCACCAGATCTTCAACAAGCATCTACTGAGTGAACTTATTCTGCCAACTGGTCTTCCTCCATAGAGCAACTATTACCTGGTTGTTCTACTAACTAGTTTTCCGTACACATAGTCACATAATATATAGCGGCTCATTTGGTTAAGTTACCCTAGAGGCATGACTACTTAATCGTCACAAGAAATTGATGTGTACTGTAAAAAGAAGTGAAAGGATACTCTGATAGGAGGTAGTGAGAGGTTGTAGGGAAAATGGAGAGGCACTATTCTGGTACCCATGTGTATATAGCATTTGGGGGTCCTGTTGAAACTAGAAATGCAAGCTAGTCCTAAAGTTGAGGGCTGACATCTTTTATAATAACTCAAGTACTTTATTAATTCTACATAGAATGTTTTATCCAACATTAGGCATTTTCCCACATCAAACAATAATATGTTTGTGGCTCAGCAAACTGTGAATGTGTCCAATTTATGGTTTTTTTAATATTTTTTATTATTATGTATTTTCCTCAATTACATTTAGAATGCTATCCCAAAAGTCCCCCATACCCCCCCACCACACTTCCCTACCCACCCATTCCCATTTTTTGGCCCTGGCATTTCCCTGTACTGGGGCATATAAAGTTTGCGTGTCCAATGGACCTCTCTTTCCAGTGATGGCCAACTAGGCCATCTTTTGATACATATGCAGCTAGAGTCAAGAGCTCCGGGGTACTGGTTAGTTCATAATTTATGTTTTAAAGAAGTATACCAGACTGATGAAACTTTTTTTGGGGGGGCGGTCTACTTGGATGTTGAGATACAGGAAGAATGACATACTAGAAGCAACCATACAGGAATCAGAATTCTTAATATAAGATCAACAGCATTTCCTTAAACTCCTGAGGGATTAATGAAAATACACACTAAACCCTTTCCATAGTTCCTTTTAGGCTACTCTATGCCTGGGTGGCTATCAGTAATGTTCTTTTGGGTGGCATTTTAAATTTTTATTTTGTATTTATTTTATGTATGTGTGTATACTCTCTTCAGACATGCCAGAAGAGAGGATCAGATTCCATTACAGATGGTTGTGAACCACCATGTGGTTGCTGGGAATTGAACTCAAGACCTCTGGAAAAGCAGTCAGTGCTCCTAATTGCTGAGCCATATCTCTAGCCCCTCAGTAATGTTTTAATAAAACAAAATGATCATTGACATCTGATCATTGGCCTCGAACAGTCAGGTTTGATTGTATATCAGCAAGTCCAACAAGCAGTAAGTCATGCAGTCAGTCTACAATATCATTCTATTTTTGATGGGAAAAGGTAAAGGAAAATCTACCTGCAAACATTCTGATAGGATTAGAAACTTTTCTCTCAAGACAGCTTCTTTGAGTGGTACTTTAAATCACCTGTGTGGCATAAGCCACACCCTTCATATTCCCACTTTTAGAGTCTTTTAAATTGGGCAAGAATTTACAGATCTCGAATAAAGCATTTTGAGTATAGAATAAGTCTGGAATTTTTCTGCCCCGAATAACTTTCTTTTTCTTAGTTAGAGTTCCTACTTCCTCTGCTGACCCCAGTTTTCTTTATCTGAACTACTTCCTCTTTTGAGGCAATAAGGAGAAAATTTCATAGTGATATTCTATTGGTTTCCAAAATACTTAAGTGATTTATAAACTATTCCTGCTGTAAACAGATTCGTCTGTTTGGGAATAAACAATTGATTCTGCATGAAAGGCATATGATATTTTTCTGGAAAAAAAATTCATTTTTAAGAGCAATTCATAAGTAAGTAGATATAGAGTTTAAAGATACTTTAATACAGGAAGGATTCTTGTCAGGTATGTGGTAATACCATTTGACAAAGAGGAGCCAAGTCGTAGCAAGGGCTTACCCTGCACTTCAAGCAGATGCGTGGCAATCATTTGGGAACTTTGCTTATGAGGGCAGTACATCTGGAAGTAAAATCTGCTTAGCTGCATCTGCCTCTCAGCCAGGAGCCAAACTCAAGCAAAGGGAGAACAGTCATGCAGGAACGAAAGCAAGGGCATGCTCTCTCTCTATCTCTCTCTTCTGATGGTTTGAAGCAAAGTGTTGGTGACTATCTGTCACACACTTCAATCCACACTAGTGGCTAAGCCTGTGAGTCATGTGGTGTGTCTAAGTGCCTTTAATGTGACTAAAGGAATCCAAGGGAAAGAAATGCTTGCCTGGCATTCATTGATAACAGTTCCTCTGAGCTGATCATGGGCATGACTGTGTGATGCCAATCATTTCAAGGGTCAGCAGGCTTTCCAAGCATCCGTGTCTGTACCTGACTGCTCCTGGGCAAAACAGGTGAGAAAGTGAAAGGTAAGGATGCAAATAAAAGATTTGCTTGGAGAGACACAAAAAATAGTGCCCAGTAGCTGGCCGGTGCAGTAGAAGTGAGGTATGACAATCACAAGACTGTAAAGAGCAGAGGCATATCTGGCAAGAAACCCATTGGTAAGCAGGAATCCGTGGGGACAGCCTTGCTGCCTTCTTTCCTAGGGCAGTAGATGCTCGAAGCTTATTATATGTAGAACAGAATCATCTCTGGAGGACAAGAGACAATCTTGAGAATCAGAGAATCCTAACATCACAGGCCTTTCATTCTGGAAAAGTGGCCTCTGGAAACCCACATTCCGTTTGTGGGTAACTTTCCCTGAACTGCGACAGAACGTGAGAATGAAAACAAGTTTCAGAGAATGACTTGAACTAAATGTCCACGGGAAAATCATGCCACTGTTTTGGGTTTCCAAATTAATTGTCAGGATCTCAAAATCCTGTAGTTTTCCCCACCGAGGACCCAATTATCTACTCTGTTCTTTGGTCTGAGATGCTATTGTCTTGCGATTCCAGACTACACCATCAGAAAATAACCTAAGTGCTCTTGTGACAGCAAGAATATTTGTTCCTAAATCTGAAATCATCACTGAATGGCAGTCCCGTGTGCTGTCCAGATTTCTATCACACTCAAGTGGACTGTTTGCACGGATACTTGGTCATCCAAATGCTTCCTCTCTATGAATACTTTCTGTCCTAACTGGTCAATTGTGTATGCCCAAGGGAACTTATCTCGAGGCTCACTACACTCCTCCTCTTATGAAACTCCCAACCTGCCTAGTTTACTTTCCCATTCCTGAGTTTTCAAGTACTGCACTTCTGGACTATTCTCTAATCATGTTCACTAAATAGCTATTTTTCCTAGTTCTCTCATGACTCTGACTTCACCACCTGACTCCATGACTGTATTGCAGGGACTTTACACTTAACTACCCATGGATCGAAACACACATATGCCAATTTCCTACTTACAGCCTTTATAACACTTGATAAACATTCCCGTCTTGATTTCTCCCATCTGCAAAATGGGCCAAATGTTATAATCTGCCAGTGTCATAATAAAAGTTAGAATAAAAGTTAGTGTTGATAGTGGGTTTACACCCAAAGTTCTACCTTGATAGTGTCTCCTAAATTCATTCCTGTCTTTTCTGAGACATTGATCTCCTGTCCTGCCATTCTTTCATTATTGAATCTTCTTCTCATTTTGCATTATTTCCCCTTATAGTCTTCCACTATCTATGACAATGGAAGTTTAATGGTATTGTCTGTGAATTTCAATTCAAAGAAATACATAGTTAAACCTTTTTCCTTTTGAAATCTAAGTCATTGTTAACAAGATATTCTTTCACTGTGATGCAATATAAGGCTACACAGTGCTATTTTGAAAAGAAAATTCAGAAATAAAGCCCCCAAAAGGATGTTCACATTAGCCATATACTCACACTATAGAATATACCAGAAGACTTCCTTTATCCTTGAAAAGGTAATATTTTAACAAACCCCAGACTACTCCGTTTGCTAAAACCAAATACTTTGAAGTAAAAAAAAGTTTTAAATGATTAGAAATTCTCAAAGGAGGAAGTAAACTCTAAAATATCCAGGGATGGAGTTGGGTCATTTGAATAGCATCTTTCCACTATAAATGATAAAATTTGCTCATATTAAAAGAATTGAGATCTCAATACAAAAAGAAGCCTGTAAGTCCAGTCATACTTGTGACCTGAGATGTATTTTTAGCAAGGAGTGTATGTGTGAGTCCAGAGAGTCATCAGACTCATTCACTTACCCATTGATGTCAAGCCTAACATGAATTATCCCAAGGATCCCTCTCTACCACCGAAAACAAAACGCTTCTTTAGGAAAGGTAGAAAACAATGAAAGGAGACGAAGAGAAATTTGGAGTCAAAGGATCACTACAAAAAATTAAAATATAGGAATATATAATATCCATGTTTACCTCTACCTAGAATGTGCATGATCTGATGACTCTGCTAGAGTTTGGAAGAGCGGTCATGGAGAAAGAAGAAGAGTATCCTAAGCATTACATCATGAAGGAAGCCAAGGGACCCGAAATTCAATCTGCCTGGTCATCCTTGATTTTGAGACACAAACCAAAGGAAACACCTCCAGTACAATTGCACAATTGCCTCAGATGATAGCTCCTAACCTTGAAAAAAAAAACTTTTGTTAGCCAAACTTGCTTTTTTAAATAAACTATTCAGTGGTAATATATTTGACTGAGGAAAATGAATAAATCATAAATTTCTCACAAAGTCATAAGCAAAAGTTTCTAATTTTGTTTCACTTCTGAAAGAGTTTAATGGGTTTTTGTCCTTTATCCACTTAAAATAACACCAATGGGAACCTTGAATTCTAGGCTATGAATATTATATTTTAAACTGATTTAGAATGGCTCTTGAAGAACTTTCTATTTGATCAGGGACCCAAGATTCCTCTATACTTTCTGATATTTAGACATTCTACAATATTTATCATGAAATTAAAAGGATAAATCAGTCTTGCAATTAAGCACTCAGATGATTTGATATACAGGTAACAAATAATTACATTTTCCTTGCTTGAAAGACATACCAATTCTCTCTGTTATCTAAAAGTAAAAATTGTTAGAGAAAATCATGGACAGTTGAAGTCAGCAAAACTAGAAATGAAATCATATAAAACAGACAGTTGAAAATAATGCTTTCCTGATAAAAAACAAAACAAAACAAAACAACAACAAAAAAACAGGTAAATGGCAAGATATATACACCCAACTGCAAAGGTTTATAGTTAAATGCTTTTCTTTCATTGCTGTAAGAAATCATTCTTTGGTCATAAAATCTTATAGGGCTCATGCAAAGGAAAAAAAAAAAAAACTCAAACAGCAGCTGTTATTGCCTAAATAACTAAATGCCCTTAATAAAAATATCAGATAATCCAAACCCAATTAATTCAGAGCTCATTTTTCTGGTCCCTTGCTTTTCAAATTAACAAAGTTTTTACTCTACCTGACTGGCAAATGTTTCCTATCACATTACATTTGCATCTAATTATTTCTTGAGGTGCCGGATCTCAGTAGTCTGTGGAGCATGGGTTATTATGTGCTTTCTTCACAGGTGAAGACCTCAACATGGTCAGACCTCACTTGTATCAGTCATCCATAGCATCAATGTCACACACTCATCACAGTGCCTTACTTCACTACAAAAGGCAAGCAAGTGTCCTCAAATACATGATAATAAGCATATGGACATAGGTGGATTTGTTTGAAATACCAAATAATCTGATTTCTATTGAGTATTTTCTGGATTCTGCAGGCCATGTTTTCTAGAAAACTCCATAATTCCTGATCTGAAGGTCTCAGATTTATCTATTCATATATGTGTATGTGTGTAATTTATATGTGTATACATAATTATATATTGTATCTATCAGTATATAATTTATAATATTTTATGTTTAAATATACAGAGAGAAAGAACTAGGAATTCTTTCTTGAATATTTATGACACAGTTATTGAAGGTGAGATTCTCTTATTCTTTATTCTTCATCTTTATTTCTACAGAAATTCCTTAGCCATAGTAACATAGCTTAAACATTTGTAGGAAAATTAAAAATATGAAAAAAATATAAAATTTTCACTCAAAACCTAAGCATCAAAATAGCTGTATGGATTGTAGAATAGTGTTTTACATCAGGTGGGACTGTCTCATAAAAACCTATGAGAAAAGCTCACCTGAACTGGTCCTTAAACCATAAACAGACCTTCAGAAACTCCGATATATTCCATGTAATTCATCATTAAACTCCTACTAACTATTAGAGAACTGTGCTGAAAAATTTGGAAATGTTAACATGAGTTATGATAGGCCCTTATTACATGTAACCTCATAATTCAGTAAAAGGAATCCAACACAAATACAGCATGCTAGAAACTGCTGTAATGTCAAAAAGCAACCATTAGAGTGAGAAGTCTGAACATGACTTCTAGAGCCTGTGTTAGAGGGTGTGTTCTAGTTTAGTTATAGTGCATTAATAGTGACGAAACATTAGTGACAGTGTAGATAGATGAGAAGACAAGATCATTCTAAGCCAGGGGTTCACAACCCCTTTGAGGTCACATATCAGATATCCTGTATACCAGATATTTACATTATGATCCATAACAGTAACAAAATTACAGCTATGATGTAACAATGAAATGAATTATTGTTGGGGATTACTATAACGTGAGGAGCCATATTAAAGTGTCACAGCATTAGGAAGGTTCAGAACCACTACTCTGAGATAAATGAGAAACAAAACAACTTTCTATTAAAATACAGCAGATTAAAAATCCCAAATTTCAGAAATTAACAATGAAGTATAGCTATCTAGGATTTAGACATATTTAGCAGGAAATTTATTTTATTACATATTAATCCAATGGCTATTTAATTTATTATTTCTTTGATGCTGTTCTAGACTCAAGGCATAAAGTAATCAACAAATAGATTAAGATTCTAAGGAAATATCGATGCTATTGGGACAAAATAATTTCAGAAATCAGGATTCTTTGGGAAAAAAATGAAATTACATTAGTTTTCTTCCCCCTCCCTCATTCATTCATATGGAAACAATTTAAAAACAAGTGCACTAGATGTTAACTTGGATTAAAAAAATGAGTCATGAGAGAGAAAGGCTTGAAAAATGGACTATGTTCTGTAAAGGCCACGTCAGATTGAGAGTTTCACAGGGCTCATGGGAAATTATAATCAAGGTCAAAATAATAGGAGACGTATTTTATCACAGAGTTGCTCGATTTCAATGATTCTGAGGTTGGTGCTGGCCCATCAACTGTGTGCTATGCTCCATAGTGTAACAGTGCTTTGTTATCCAAGCTAACAGACAATGAACATGTTTTGGGGAGCAGAGCTGATACTACCCCAGTACTGAGTCTCACTTGTATCTGCACAAAGTAGAGTGTTGTAAGCCCTTCCTAAGGGGCATATTGGCCACTCATGCCCCTCTCCCATGCCCCAGCTGACGATGTAGTAGAAGTTAAATAAATCAATGAAATATGGTCTCTTATTAAAAAAAGAAATCAAGGATCATTTTTATAATGCTGACTACTATATGCTCAATGAATTATTCTATCTAGATTTATTGTACATGGATTTCTATAAGTTAGACTCTCATTGTCCCTATTTTTGCATGTATATTCCCAGAGTCACCTGGGTAAGAAGAGTCAGTGACTCACTCTACTGTACTGAGATGCTTCTGAGTGTTAACAACAGTTCTCTTCACAATATCCCTGCATGTTTCAGTGGGTATTGTGGTTTGTATATGAAGCAATCCTGCCCGAAGACCAGTGCATTGCTAGCTTCGTTCCTATCTTGTTCATTGAGAGGTGATTGGATAAGGAGAAGACTAACTCAGCAGTGAGTTAGTCAGTAGAAGTGTTCATAGATGAATGGGACTTTACAAGATGGGGGTAAAATTGGAGAAAATGGACCACAGGAAACTCATCTTTGGGCATTAAACCATATCTGGGATCCCTTCCTCTTACTGGTTAATTGCTGATAGACAGAGGCAAGCTGTAGTCTTTGGTTGTGTCCTTCCACCATAATGCATCACCTCACCACAGGGCCAGAAATATAGGGACAAGTGAGCATGGGTAAAAACATCTAGAATCATGAGACAAATGTAATTCTTCTCCTTTAAGTTGTCTATGTTAGGTATTTTGCCATAACATTTGAAAGTCAGCAATGGATGACTGAATGTTTATTTTCTTCTCTATAGCTTGAGTCACCTGAGATGAAGTATGTGATTTGTCCAGCTTACTCCAATTAGTACACAGCACATGCTATAATTTTAGCAAATGCTGGAAAGATAATTCACAGGAACAACATAAAAGGATCACATATAGTTGAATGGCAGAGGAGTAATTGAAGGAAAAAAACACACTTCCTTCTGGTATGCAAATTCCTAAGGGGCATGTTGGCAACTCATGCCCCTCTCCCACACTCCAGAGCCTGTCCATCTTCCAGAAGTTCTGCCCTAACCAGGGATACAGGAGGCCTGCCTTAACCAGGGACATAGGAGGCTTCCCCTAACAAGAAACAGCACTGCATGCCTCTCAGGAGGCCTTCCCTAACCCAGGTCACAGAACTCTACCTGCCTCCAAGGAGGAATATGCTCCACTCTAAGATACCCATGCCAGTTAACTCCAAAGATAACCAAATGGTGAGAGGCAATCATAAGAACATAAGCAACAGAAGCCAATGAAATTTGAAACCATCAGAACCCAGTTCTCCCACCACTGTTAGCCCTGGATATGCTAACATACCTGAAAAGCAATAATCTGACCTAAAACCCATCTCATGAAGATGATAGAGGCCTTTAAGGAGAACATAAATAACTCCCTGAAAGAAATACAAGAGAATACAGGTAAACAGGTAGATGCCCTTAAAGAGAAAACAAATGAATCCCTTAAAGACATATAGGAAAACACAATTAAACAGGAGAATAAATTGAACAAAAACATCCAGGACCTAAAACTGGAAAGAGTAACAATAAAGAAACCATGAATGGAGGCAAACTTAGAGATGGAAAACCTAGGAAAGAGATCAGGAGTTACAGATGCAGCAACTTCAACAGAATACAAAAGATAGAAAAATAGAATCTCAGGTGTATAAGATACCATAGAAGATATTGACACAACAGTAAGAAAAAAAAAAGGAAAAAAAAAAAAAGGAAAAAAAAGGAGGGGGTTTAAAAGCTCCCAGGAAATTCAGGACACAATGACAAAACTAAACCTAAGAATATTGTGAAGAGAATGAAGATTCCCAGTTCATAGGGCTAGAAAACATCTTCAACAAACATCATAGAAGGAAACTTCCATAATCTAAAGAAAGAGATGGCCAAAAATATACCAGAAGCCTACAGAACCCCAAGTAGATTGGATCAGAAAAGAAATCCCTCCTGTCATACAATAATCAAAACACTAAATGTACAGAATAAAGAAAGAATATTAAAAGTGGTAATGGAAAAAGGCCAAGTAACATATAAGGCAGACCTACCAGAATTACACTAGACTTCACAACAGAGACCCTAAAAGCGAGAAAATCCTGAACAGATGTCATCTATCCCCTAAGAGAAGACAAATGCCAGCTCAGGCTACTATACCCAGCCAAATTCTCAATCATCATAGTTGGAGAAACCAAGATATTCCACAACAAAACCAAATTAAGTAATATCTTTCTCCTAATAGAGCCCTACAGAGGATACTGGAAGAGAAACTCCAACACAAGCAGTGTAATTACACTGAAGAGAACACACACACACACAAAATCATCTAACAATAAACCCAAAAGAAGAGAACCACACAAATTTAATACCACCTCCAACAACAAAAATTACTAGAACCAACAATCATTGTTCTTTAATATCTCTCAGAACCTATAGACTCAATTCCCCAATAAAAAGGCATAAGTGAAGAGACTGGACTCGTAAACAGGACCCAGCATTTTGCTGCATACAGGAAACTCACCTCAGTGACAAAGACAGACAATACCTCAGAGTAAAAGGCTGGAAAAAGTTTTCCAAGCAAATGGTCCCAAGAAAAAAAGCTGGAGTAGCCATTCTAGTATCCAGTCAAATAGACTTTCAACCAAAAGTTATCAAAAGAGATGGAGAAAGTCACTTCATAATCATCAAAGGGAAAATGTACCAAAATTTATTCTCAATTCTGATCATCTATGCCCCAAATACACAGGTACCCACATTCATAAAAGAAAGTTTACTAAAGCTCAAAACATACATTGAACCTCAGACAATAATAGTACAAGCCAACAACACCCCACTCTCACCGATTGACTGATCATTGAAACAGAAACTAAACAGAGACACAGTGAAACTAACAAAAGTTATGAATCAAATGGACAAAAAAGGAGCAGAGACTGAAGGAAAGGCCATCCAGAGACCAGCCCATCTTGGAATCCATCCCATGTGCAGGCAATAACCCCCAAACCTATTACTGATTCCATTTTGTGCTTGCAGACAGGAGCCCAGCATGGTTGTCCTCTGAGCGGCTCTACCAGCAGCTGACTGAGACAGATATATACACTTACAGCTAACCATTGAGTCCAATGAGCTCAGTGGTCCCTACAGAGGAGTTAAGGGAAGAAATGAAGGAGCTGGAGAGGTTTGCAACCCCTTAGGAAGAACAACATTATCAATAACCTGGATCCCCTAGAGCTCCAAGAGGCTAACCTGCCAACCAAAGAGCATAAATGGGCTGGTCAATGGTCCCTACTACATATGTAGCAGATGACTTGCCTTATCTGGTCTCAGTGGGAAAGGATGTGCTTAATACTGTAGAAGCTTGATGCCCTGGGAAGGGGGATGCTAGCAGGATGAGGCGGGATTGTGTGGCTGAGTGGGGAATCAACCTCTCAGAAACAAAGGGGATGGGGATGGGGATGGGGTGAAGGATTCATGGAGTGGGAACTAGGAAGAGGACAATATGTGGAATGTAAATAAATAAAATAATAAAATTTAAAAATAAATAAAATGTAGTGACATCTAGAAACTGAGGACAGATATCAAGTTGGTGGTTATGCAAATTGGAAAAGAATAAGATTAAGAAAAACTGTGCCAAGGTAGAACTTCCAGAAATTGGTGACAGGTTAGATATGGAAATCTGGGCAAGAGGATCCAATGATGATATTGGTGGAAGCTAAGAGATTTGGGAAGTTATCAATGAGGAGCAGGAATTAAGACAGCTCTATGGGACCTCTACAGGGAGACATTTAGTGAGAAGGTATTTTAAATTTAGAGAGGAGGCAAAGAATAGCCCTTTATCTCATGTGCTCTGGTTCAAATTGTGTAAAGACATTGTGAAATGGCTATTTCCTTAGAGTGTTGGCAATATGGTCTTGATGGTCTTAATTTAAAGAGGTGGGCTCTGAATCTGTACTTTACAGAACTGAGAGAATGTTACTAATTGACTATAGCACAGGGTGGGATATGTGGTCAGTTCTCCCACTGGAATAAGTGCTCCTCAGAAACAAGTTACTATGCACTGATTCTTGAGCATGCCAGCACACATGGGCTTTTGTTTTCAAATGGAGAAGTCTTTCCTTCTTAAAAATTAGGGTTTATCTCAAAGGGTTAATATTTGTATTAATATTTCTACCTCTTTTTAGGTAATAAGGTGTCTGTGTGTTTATGAACTAGGGGTAGATATGATGAGAACAGAATGTATATGTCAAAGATATATCTTATCTATAAAATGCATAGTCATTTAATTATGTCGCGGCCTATAAAAGGACTGTGTGGGACTTATTCAAATTTCTACTCTGCTCTAACTAAGATGACGCCTGTACTTTCAGAAATTAATCTGTTATCACTTTTCATAGTGTTTAACCTGTGATCCTTTTATTCATTTAAAGTCTCTTTAAGTTCAGCAGAATCTCGTGTTCCTGCTCAGGACAGTTGACATGGCTCTTTTTCTCTCTACTGTGTCATAAATCTTGGTGAAGACATTCAGTGAAAAGGAACACTGAAAAGCCTGTGGAAAAAAGCCTGGCTCAGAGACCCCAGAGAAAATGAAACAAGCTGACAGAACCTTAGCCTGTGTCTCCCAGGAAATTTCCCCTAGCCCTTTGAGGCTTGGTCAGGCTAAGAAGAGAATACTTCCTAAGCTAATGGTACCCTTTGTTCACATGGGTTGCTTTTGTCTGCAAAGATGAGTTCTGAAAGTTGGAAGGTTATAGTAAGAAAAACTAGAACAATTTTATATTCCAACTATCACAAAGAATCTTTCTATGTAATTGGATAGTGTGCTGTAGATGGAATAGATAATACCAGGAGACAAATCCAGAAGGTTGGACCCCGCCAGTAACAGTGTTAAATAACTACCACTGCTTGCTATTACCCTGGGAATCAGGAAATCTTGCATTCTTGCTCTGATCTTGTTCATGAAATATTTATGTATATTCAGGGTCATATGTTGAGGTTCACATCCCAGTGTGACAGCATGAGGAAGCAGGGCTTTGGGAGAAGATTGTAGTTGATTATGTCCTGAGAATGGGTTTCCCAGTGGAAAATGCATGTCCTCGTTGAATGCGTGCTCAGGTTCCCTGCATCCTTCTCTCTCTGTCTCTTTCCCTTCACCATGCCTCCCTCCTTCCCTACTCTCCTCTCTCCATCTTTACATTTCTTTCCAGGAAACACTGAAGGATTGCATGAACACATAGAAAGAAAGCAGTGTCTGTGCACCAAGATGATAGCTCTTGTAAGCAAGTCTACTTATGCATTGACCTTGAGTCTCCAAATCTGTAAGAAATCAATGTGTGCCACTTAAGCTGCCATGATATTTGTTACAGTAGTCTAAGCTGACTAAGACATCTTTTAAATTCTTTAGTAAGTTTGAAATGTTCACTTTAATCTTTATCTCAGTTGGTTACTCTATAAGCAAAATGATTTTATTAGATCCAACTCTAGAATGCCTTTCATTCATAATCATCAACAATCAGTGCCTCTAGTTTAGTCTCTATATACAACACGTCAGGGTGGTCTGTGGAGAGGATTCTGGAGGAGGGGATCAGGGAATAGTGAATGCAGGATCATTAAATCATAGAATGAATAGTTAGGGAGAGGAGTGGGTGATAAATATATAGAGAAAGACAAGAGTTCACCCTCCTTCCACAGCATGGGAATGCTCACGTATAATTTTTAATAACATCCTAGAAGTAATCAGAGCTAAATCCTATTTTAAAGAAACTCTTCAGAAGCCAAATAATGGATAACATATTTAAACAGGAAATGAAGGAAAATTGAAGGGATAACCTGGCAGTGAATTTTCTTTTTAAAAATGATAAATCAAACTATAAAGAAAAGAAATCAATTGGAAATTCAGGCAAAAGAATAATTTCTGCAGGCTAACGGCAACATGTAATTTTCCCCCAAAGCTTTATGCAAAATACAAATTTATTCAGTCAACAGATACAGGTTGAGAGAACCTATAATATCACAGGCACATTTTTAGGTACTAGAAATGTTGTTTCATATATAGAGGTATATGTACGTGGGTCTTGTACAGTACTAATGAAAACATAATTTTAAATTATTCATTACAAAGCAAGCATGTTTTCATGCCTTGTACTCTCAGAGACAAATATCCTTAGTATGTAGTAGTACAGTGAGTTTTTAGAACAGATGTAGCATCTAGCGAGATTCTAATATAAAGACAAGCCCAAAATCTACATGGGGCAAATAAATCAATTACTACTTGGTTATGGGAATCATTCTTTGTATCTACTATAATTCCATCACTGTACAGGAACCTAGTAGCAAACAAAAGAACCAATATAGACCTCCTATACCATTTGAAGCAAATATGAAAAAGACCATTTTGGATATTGGGTACTTTGGGATAATAAAATTACTAGAGAGAAAGAGAGCAAAATCAAATATATTAGTAAGAAATTATAGATTTTGAAATGACTACCACCTTTGCCGATATACCAAGCCTAAGTTTAGTAAAGATATATGCATACAGTACAGTGAAAGAAATACAATAAATTGCAGTAGGTCAGCACCATCTATGTCAAGAACTGATAGGTGTTTAGATTATCGAGCCAGAATGGGCTAGAGAAATGGCACAGTGAGTAAGAGCACAGGCTATTCCTCCAGAGAACCAGGGTTCAACTCCCAGAGCCCACATGATAGCTCACAATTGTCTGTAACCCCAAGCTGAGGGAATCAAAGTCCTCTTCTGATCTCCTTGGACAACAGGCATATCCATGGTGCACAGACACACATGTAGGCAAAATACGCATACACATAAAACCAATGAAATTAAAAATATTTTTAAAGGCAAGAGGTTTTATAGCAAAGTGGATCCTCAGACATCTACTGAACAATTACTATAGAAAGGAATTGTACAACAGTCTGTTTAAATCTCACAATATCTTCTATACCAACAATACCACCAACACTACACCACCAAAACTACACGATTAGGAACTACCTAGGGGAATAAACTTTCTAACTTTATAGTCAAGAACATATAAGGTAGGAAAATGGGGTAACACAAGTTTTGGAAGTAGTCAATGGAAGCAAAGTTTGAAAAGTATGACTACAGAATGCAGGATCCGATTCTGAAGGCCAGTTAAAATCACAAGGATGGCCCAGCCTCTGTTGAGATAGTACCTGAGGAGGACTGATGCAGACTAGCCTCCAGGCTTCACCTTGGCATCCATCTCCTTATCTCCTGTCAGAACTGACTATGGTCAATCCAATCAGATCGCAGGGAACCTAAAGCATGAGACTCGTCCACCTAAACCTGAACAGCACAGACATGCACAATATGAATCCAAAATGAGGAAGGTCACAAATACATTTGAGGATGATAAAGGATGTAGGCCATAGCTCATGTAAACTCTTGATACTTAAGAGAAATTCATGGCCAGAGACATGAAGGTGACCTACCCCATGCCACTTAGTGGATGACAGGGTCAATTTACAGACCTAAATCTGTCTTCACCTAGAATCTTTCCTGACCATTACAGTTGCCAACTGCATATATGAATCAACACCTGCAAGGAACAGTATTGCTGACATGTAGGAGTCATAAGCCATTGCAAGAAATCAGAATTCATTTTCAATGCTTGGAAGCTTCATATAGAAATGTAATCTATGAGATGAGTTGTAGAAACAGAAACACACATACACACACACACACACACACACACACACACACACACACACACACAGAGGTTAGAGAAAAAGAAGAAAACAATTCTCTCCACTGGCTCCCAAATTTCCCTCCCACTCTTTCTTGCCTGTACTCACTGATTAGAAAAAGAGGAGCTCAGTTAAAAGGCTCAAAGAAGCAGCAGCCAGGTCCCCGGCAGGAGATAATAAGAAATCTCAGGGAGTCACAATGCCATCACCATCTGCCTACCCAGATACCATTGAAACTAGGTACTCGGTGAGACGCTAGTACACATATTAGCTAGAACTCTTGGGGCCTTCTTCCCCTCCTGAGCAATTAATGACAACAGGGTTTCAGACTCTAACAATGCTCTGCTCCCTGAATCCCCTAGACAGCTTTGGCAAGCCTTACAGGCAATCTAAACATTATCCTAGATGGGAAAGGGGAAAAGAGAGGGAGATTAATTTTTTTGGTGAAGATCCACAAACAGAAAGAGATTAAATCACTTGCTCCAGGGTCCCACAGAGAGGTTGAAAGGAAAGGGCTCCAAATTTCTCCAGCCCTGGTCTCTATTCAGCCACTTCAGAAGACCTTCAGAGCAGGGGGTAGGAGGGGGGCATGGCATGGACAGGGAAATAGCACTCCCACTGAGAGGTGTGCAGCCCCTCATTACAGCATAGACATGGATGCTTATTAGCACCTCCCAAGCCCCTATCAAGGCTGAGCAGGCAGCCTGGAGAATTGCCTGACCCTTATTAACCCTTTCATCTTTAGGTTTCAGGACTTCATTCACCAATGCCTTGCCAAGGAAGTAGTAGGACGTTAGATTTAGCACAACCCTTAAGGAGAAAACTTAACACACATAAGAAACACAGTTAACCAGAAAGTAGAGTGCTGGAAATCGCACAGCTAGTTGACGGTTTGTTGTTTCACCCCTCTGTTTGGATCATATATAATCCAATGAAGGCTTAAAAGACAGTCCTAGTGTATAGGGAGATATAGGAATCCTTTGAATGTGCTGGCTAATTTCCATGGCAAATTCCTCAAATTATTTTAATCAAGATTATAAATTTATCCTGATTATGAATTTCTCAAAGTTAAAAATTAGCTTCTGGGAGCCAGGAGTCCCACTCCACTCTATCACTGGGAGCTTTACCAAAAGATTTCTGCCTCCTTGTCTGTGTCTTTAAGCTCAAAGCCCTTTCCTAGGTTTAGCTTCTGGGGAAAGCCAAGAACTTGATACTCAGCAACATTTGCTCAAGATGTCAAATTCATGGGGTGGCACAGATCAAAGGACCCCTCCCATTCAAACTCTGGTGTGGGGTGTGTTTGTTTACGATGGCTAGAATTGCTTTCCCTTTGATTTCTTCAAAAAATATTTTATGAAATGTTCTCTTTTTCCATTAACCTATATTATTAACTAAATATTCAGCTAACCATATCTTCTGTACATATTTCATTTCTCAGGATAGATACTAAACTCCTTGAGGGTAAGAATAATTTCATATTCATCTTTGTATACCTAAAAGGATCCTTGCGGATGCACTGCACATAATCCGTACTCAATAAAAGCTGAATGAATGAATTGTGATGAATCCAGAACTGCCCTGGGATGCGATGGATTGAAAATAATTCAGTGCTGTGACCCAAATGAGAAACTTTGAAATGGTGATTGCTTGCGGTGTGGTATGTCTATAGAATAAATGAACACAAGTTTTCTGCCTTGTTGAACATACCTTCTTTTCCAAAGCAAAGCCAGTAGAAAGTATTTTCATTGGGAAAAACTGCCTAAGGCAGTTCTTGCATAAGTGGAAGTCATGTGGCTGTACCACTCTCCATTTGTCATATCTTTGATGTTGCCATCCTTTTGATAAGTGTCCTTCTTTTGAGTACTACTGTCTGCTGACTAAATGCCAACAGAAAAAGAGCAGGTTTAGCCCTAGGGCTGACCAGAACAATCCTTACAATACTTTTGGCTAAAAAATGATGACCAGGGTGTTGACTGGCATCTTAAGAAAATTTATTATTTTCTAATCCTCCTATATTCAAGTGGGACTGGATATGGGGCCAGCCTCAGATAGGCAAATACATAGATTTAATTCTCTTTATAAAATGACATTGTATTTGCTTAGAACCTGTACAATCTTACTTCAAGTCATTACTTACAGTGTGCCTTACTCTATCATGTAAACACTATATACTAAATAGTTGTTAACTATTGTTTAGGGTGAAATAATAAGGAAAGACTGTATGTTCATGCTTACTTAGACAAAACACTAAGAAAACGTGCAAGCTCTAGCTGCTGCAGCTCATGAATGCAGGATTGATATGTATAAAGGTAGAATATGTGCTATTGTTATGTTTTATGTTGTTCCTTACATTTACTCTAACATTTTGAGGCTATTCCTGTTAAATAGAAAGCACATTTGTCTCTGTTTATTTTCGTTTTCAGGGTTGGTTTTTTTTTTTTTTTTCTATCATGCATGTTGATTCTGGTGGTTGTTTTCATGGGTATGCACGTGAGGGTCAAAGGTCAACCTCGTTGTTTCTCAGACACCCTGTACCTCTTTTTAAAAACAGGGTCTCTTGTTCGCCTCAGACTAAGTTGGCTATGCCAGCCTGCCTTTCTCTACTGCCCTAGTTCTGAGATTACAAGTGGTACATGCCATCATGCCTGGCTTTTTTTTTTTTAACATGTGTTCTGAGGGTGGCACTTATAGCCTTGTACTTATAAGGGAAATATTTTTACCAACTGAGCCATCTCCCAAGATCTTTATTTGTGTCATGACACGATTTTGAGGTAGAAATAAAAGAATCATGATGTTATAAAAAGTGTTAAAATATTAAGGGGCTGTAAGTCAAGTATGGTTTGCAGGTAGAAAAGCAATATAATATGATTGACATCACAATGTTCTACAAGCACAGTTCTTCCCTGGACACTTCACTAAATTATTTTAATGTTCAGAATTGAAGCTATTGCGGTTATATGTTTTAGCCATTATTTTGATTTAAGCTGTATCAGATGTTTGTGTTTTCAGGGGGGGGGTTGTTTTGTTTTTAATCCCTCAGAAAACTCTCTGGAAGTCATTGCATGGTAGTATTTGAATTCTGCTTTTATTTAACAATGTTTCTCTATCTCAAAAAGTATAGCATATGCACTGAATCTTTAGTTCATCATGTCAAATTCTAAAAACACTTGTGTTTTTCAGAGATAATCTTTCATTGCTTCCAATTGTTTCACTTTGAAGAATGTAATCAGCCTGGAAACAATGTCCCATTTCTATCCTCCACTCTCCCTCATATGGAACCATGTCAGTTCTGAATGTGAGACTGTGACGTGGAAGTGAAAGGTACTGGAATATTTGAAAGCTTTAATGAAGTTGACAGTAGTAGTGGCATTCCCAGGAAGACTTCCTACCCAAGGAAAAGCAGAGAACAAATGCAGGCAGTCAGCAGTGCAAAACATAATACTATATTGCCATGCTGTAGAGTTTGTCATGGTTTTTATGTGTGTTGTGATAAAATGAACTAACATTGGTGGAGAATTTTGGTGAAAAACACTGAATGAGCTTCTAGAAGCTGTGCGATCAACAGTGAATCTAGTATGTGGTCCAAGTACTGAGAGGACTACTTGATAACAATTATCCACAAGAGCATTTCGTGTGGCAGGCCAGATGATATATTTTTCATACAGTTGCCAATATTGAAAATTCTTAAATGAAACTATTGCTTTTAACATGAAACATATTCTCCTCAGTTGGCTTTTAGATTGGAAAATGAGATCAGGGAGATTAAAGAACGTGTTCAGTGCTGCACATGGGTACAACAATGGGAGTTAATCTACAGTCATGTCACTCAGGGAGACCATATTACTATACCTTGAATTTTTATCTTCAGTTTTTACACATGATGTGATTGGTGTGTTATCTTCTGCATTGTCTGTGGTCTCCCCAACCTCTGTGTTAGAAGCTATGCTGGTTTGTTTTTTCTTTTTCTGTTTTGTTTTTGTTTGTTTGTTTTTGTTTTCTGTTCTTTTTTACACAACACAGGCATAACTAGGAAGGGTAGATCAGGGTTGAGGAATTGCCTCCATCAGATTGGCTTGTAGGCGTGCTGTGGGGCATATACTTGATTGCTGGTCAATAGAGGTGTGCCCAACCCACTATGTGTGGAACCATTATGTGACATGTGGGCCTCAGCTATGTAAGAAAAGCAAATGAAGAAACCATTGATTAGTCCCTTGAATGTCAGTATTTCTCAGGATGCTGAGCTTAGTCACCTGTACTCTAAAGTCCATCCAACCAAAGTCTCCCAAGCGCCCACGGCCATCTATAAATTTCCATCTCCAACTCAGACTTGTTTGAATGGGTAAGCAAGTGTGTCTCCTATTCAGAAGAAAGAACAGGTCAACTTTGGCTTGTTTCTTTTGTTTTGCTTTGTTTCACACCAGTTAAGCATCTCACAGGGAATAGGCAGCTCCCAGTTACAATGCATTTCATTCCTTTTTGACGTGATATTTGTTGCTTAAGGGGGAACCTCAAACTGCGCAATTACACATGTTTGTGAAGAGATACTATAGTCTTTGCCAGCTTTCCTGAAGATATTATTTCAAATTATTCAAAGAGTTTTGTCTACATACTGTCTCTAAGGATTGAAATTTCCTTGATGGTGAGGATTTTGGAAATTTGAGGGGAGGTGGAGAAAAATTGCTAGCAGCTGAAATGAAGTATCTCCTGACTTTACTCGTGGCTCTTAACACCTGCAGACCTCAACGTATTTGAAAACTGTGAAATATGGTTTCAAATCTAGTTACAAATACTCTGTGGAGATACTAGGATACCTAAAAGATAGACAACATAATAGACCTTAACTTCAAGACTCTGAACCCCTGGAATAGACTTATGAGAGCTTCAGCCATCTCATGGAATGTTTCTCATTGATGGTCTATAAATCCAGAACTTTCCCGCTAACTCTATTCTCCTAACTGAACAGCCATGTTCACCCCAGAGAGTGGTGAGCTATGTATTTGTTTCTACATCTTGTCAGAGTTGTTTTGTTTTGCTTTTTGTTTCCTTATTCCCAAGGTGCTGCCTCTTGAACTCAATCACATTACAGCCAATTTCTATCTGTAGAATGCACATCAAAACACGTTCTCTAACTAATCTACTGTGTTCTGCCCAATTTACATTAGAAATTATACAAACACTGCCTTTCCTTGTCTCCCTCTAGGGTTAGGCTTATTAAAAACCTGCTTTATACAGGGTTACTACAAGGAGTCATAATACTCCCAGTCATGTTCTTCAGGTGACTTTACTGCTGTTGTTTGGATGTCAACAGATTCTAGACCCTTCCTAAATTAAACCATATGTCTTTTAAATACACAGGAAGAAAAAAGCAGAATGTATAAGAAGGGATTCAACGGGATGTTCTAATCACCTTTCCTAGCATGTGGGGTTGAATTTGGAAAAAATATTTAATTTTCTCTTCCCTTATAATAAAACATGCATCTGACTCCATAGATCCCTTACCTGTATTCACTAAACAACCCACAGATGTTTTAATTTTATTAACATTGGGATTTAAGTTCACATAGTACATATCTAAAGAGTGTGACGTTCTTCCAATTCAGTCATGTCAAGAGACCTATGACACCTGAGTCATGTCTAAAGACAGATATAACAGGGTGAGTGGAGAGCTGTAGTACTTAACTCTGTAGTTTCCATTCCATAATGACTATCAAGAGTCAATGTCATCATTACTCACATCCAGTTACCTGAACATAGCTGTCACTCTTCCTGGTCTTCCTCTACAGTCTCCTAGTATAGGATCCTAAGTGATACCATCTAATGAATCTTGATCACTTTCCCAAGGCCTAATAAATATCCCATGATATTTCAGGCTCTTTAACCAAGAAATTAGAAAACAGTTGGTGAATCTGACTCCAGGACTCAGGGGAGATCACCATTTTCTCTCTGGTGTCTCTCTAAGGTGGGTCCACACAAGAAAGTGGAAGGTAGAGGGCACAGAAACAAAAGAGCTTCAGGGACATGGTCCTCTAGGCCTACATCTGGAGCCAGGAGATGGGGCTATTCCAGAGCCCTCTGTGTACTAGTCTTGCCAGGAGATAGAGCTGGTCTCCCAGAAGTGCTGACACAAGCTTAAAGACTCACAGGAGGGAAAAACTAAAGCCAGAGACAGCTAGAATATCTAACACCAGAGATTACCAGATGGTGAAAGGCAAATATAAGAATCTTACCAACAGAAACCAACACTACTTCGCATCGTCAGCAAGTCCTAGACACCCCAACAAACTGGAAAAGCAAGACTCAGATTTAAAAATCATATCTCATGAGGCTGGTAGAGGATTTTAAGAAGGACATTCATAACTCCCTTAAAGAAATAGAGGAGAACATCATGGTACCCTCTCCAAAATTGACCATATAATTGGTCATAAAACAGGCCTCAATAGATACAAAAATATTGAAATTATCCCATGCATCCTATCAGATCACCAGGGACTAAGGCTTATCTTCAATAACAACATAAATAATAGAAAGCCAACATTCATGTGGAAGCTGAACAACACTCTACTGAATGATAACTTAGTCAAGGATGAAATAAATAAAGAGATTAAAGACTTTTTAGAGTTTAATGAAAATGAAGCCACAACATACCCATACTTATAGGACACAATGAAAGCATTCCTAAGAGGAAAACTCATAGCTCTGAGTGCTGCCAAAAAGAAACTAGAGAGACCATACACTAGTAGCCTGACAGCACACCTAAAAGCTCTAGAACAAAAGGAAGCAAATTAACCCAAGAGGAGTAGACTGCAGGAAATAATCAAACTTAGGGCTGAAATCAACCAAGTGGAAACAAAAGGAACTATACAAATAATCAACCAAACCAGGACCTGGTTCTTTGAGAAAATCAACAAGATAGATAAACCCTTAGCTAGATTAACTAGAGGGCACAGGGACAGTATCCTAATTAACAAAATCAGCAATGAAAAAACAGACATAACAACAGAACCTGAGGAAATTCAAAACATCATCAGAACCTACTATAAAAGGCTATTCAACAAAACTGGAAAACCTGGATGAAATGGAAAATTTCCTAGAAAAATACCAGGTATCAAAGTTAAATCAAGATCAGATTAACGACCTAAACAGTCCCATTTCCCCTAAAGAAATAGAAGCTAGCTGCATATGTATCAGAGGAGGACCTAGTCGGCCATCAAGAGAGGCCCATTGATCTTGCAAACTTTGTATGTCTCAGTACAGGGGAACACCAGGGCCAAGAAGTGGGAGTGGGGGGAGGGGAGGGGAGGGGGAGGGTTTGGGGGACTTTTGGGGTAGCATTGGAAATATAAATGAAGCAAATACCTAATTTAAAAAAATAAATTAAAGAAGAAGGAGGAGGAAGAGGAGGAGGAGGAGGAGACGGAGAAGAAGAAGAAGAAGAAGAAGAAGAAGAAGAAGAAGAAGAAGAAGAAGAAGAAGAAGAAGAAGAAGAAGAAGAAGAAGAAGAAGAAGAAAATTGGCATGGGAGGACACTAGGTGGTACTTCCGTTCTTCTGCTAGTTGATTTTCATAGTAGTATCCCAGCACTTGTCCCCTGAAAGTGATGAGAGGTTTCATCCACATTGGATTCTTCTAGATTTTAGCCATGGGTATATGTACCTTCTATCTTTTCTGAATATAAAACAACTTTCCTCAATGACTCTTTCTGAAAGATTAAGTTATGCTGTTGTTTTGCTCTAAAGACATTTTTAAATCATGGTGTGTTTTTTTTTTTCACCATCTATTGTACAAAGAAACTTCTCTTATGAATTCTGGGAACCTCACTAAGCTATAGGTAGAGTTATATGAATCTACTATGAAAGTTTAGTAAACTAATAGAAACAGTTTCACTACTGGGACCTGCGAGTTCCCATGGCTCTTGAACAGAAATGCTGATTCAGCCATGTCAAACAGTGTGCGTAGACTAGCTATCAGTGTAGAGTTCACCCACAAATGGGAAACCTATATTCCACCCCTTCCTCAAGAGTCATGGAAGAAAGAGCAGAAAGAATGTGGGAAGCAGAGGATGGGAAGGACCATCGAAAACCAGTGTCTTCTAGAAATGGCATACTACTATGCTCATGAACTCCCAGCAACTATCGTTACCCGAATAAGAGCTGCAAAAGGTCAAGGCAGGCATCATTACAGCATGATTAGGAAAGGATTCTGGCACCATGACCCCTAACTGAGGAGCTATGGGAAGGTAATGTCTTCTGAAGGAAGGAAAATCTGGTTTTTGTTCATTTGTTTGTCTTTTAAGGTTGTGCTCTTGGTAAGTCAATAATGCTCCTGTGAATGACTCCGCACACAAATACATATGAACAGCATAAATAGGAAGAGGTAAATTATTGAATTTAAGAAACAGAGGACATAAAGTTGGTGGTTAGATAGGATGGATCTGTGAGGAGCTAAGGGAGGAGTTAGGGTGATTTGATCAAAATGTATCTGATGAAATTCTCCAAGAATGATACATTTTTCTTAAAACCAAAAATGTAAAAAAAAAAAAATTAAAAGATGATTTTCACAAAATTTTCAACTGGTACTCTTAAAATCCTATTATCTGTCCTGAAAAAAATAATATAGAAGTATCATGTACGTATCTATAATAGTACATATAAATAGCAGTTACAGGGTAGTTTTGGAAAATATGGCTAAAACAAGAAGGGATTTAAAACTTGATGTACTAGTCAATATTTTCATTCTGCAGACTGAAGGCTGTTATTCTTGCAACCACTCAGTGGCCATAAAGGAGCATTATCTGTGTCTACAATGTCTAAGAAATTACCCTTAGAACACTCAATTCAGTGAACAACTCATGAACTTTTCCTTTAAGAGCACTATAGATTAGAATGTCTGTTAATCTATAAAAGGAAAGAATGGGCTAGTGGAAAATCTATGGTATATGGAAAACTTGAGCCACAAATACATAAGAAATGGGTCTGATGTATACAGGAGCTAGATAAGGGGCAGTAAAGGGCTACGTCCTAGTCCTCATTCAGTTTTCATACTACAGAGCATTCCTGAATAGAACAGCAATGGCTTGCATTGTAAGATCGAGAATTGACAAATGGGACCTCATGAAACTGCAAAGCTTCTGCAAAGCAAAAGACACCGTCAATAAGACAAAAAGACCACCAACAGATTGGGAAAGGATCTTTACCTATCCTAAATCAGATAAGGGACTAATATCCAACATATATAAAGAACTCAAGAAGGTGGACTCCAGAAAAATCAAATAACCCCATTAAAAAAAGGGGCTCAGAACTGAACAAAGAATTCTCACCTGAGGAATACTGAAGGGCAGAGAAACACCTGAAAAAATGTTCAACATCCTTAATCATCAGGGAAATGCAAATCAAAACAACCCTGAGATTCCACCTCACACCAGTCAGAATGGCTAAGATCAAAAATTCAGGTGACAGCAGATGCTGGCAAGGATGTGGAGAAAGAGGAACGCTTCTCCATTGTTGGTGGAATTGCAAGCTTGTACAACCACTCTGGAAATCAGTCTGGCAGTTCCTTAAAAAATTGGACATAGTACTACTGGAAGATCCAGCAATACCTCTCCTGCACATATATCCAGAAGATGTCCCAACCTGTAAGAAGGACACATGTTCCACTATGTTCATAGCAGCCTTATTTGTAATAGCCAGAAGCTGAAAAGATCCCAGATGCCCCTCAACAGAGGAATGGACACAAAAAATGTGGTACATTTTCACAATGGAGTACTACTCAGCTATTAAAAAGAATGAATTTATGAAATTCCTAGCCAAATGGATGGACCTGGAGGGCATCATCCTGAGTGAGGTAACACATTCACAAAGGAACTCACACAATATGTACTCACAGATAAGTGGATATTAGCCCAAAACTTAAGATACCCAAGATATAAGATACAATTTGCTAAACGCATGAAACTCAAGAAGAATGAAGACCAAAGTGTGGACACTGTGCCCTTTCTTAGAATTGGGAACAAAACACCCATGGAAGGAGTTACAGAGACAAAGTTTGGAGCTGTGACAAAAGGATGGACCATCTAGAGACTGCCATATCCAGGGATCCACCCCATAATAAGCTTCCAAACGCTGACACCATTGCATACACTAGAAAGATTTTGCTGAAAGGACCCAGATAAAGCCGTGTCATGTGAGACTATGCCGGGGCCTAGCAAACACGGAAGTGGATGCTCACAGTCAGCTATTGGATGGATCACAGGGCTCCCAATGGAGGAGCTAGAGAAAGTACCCAAGGAGCTAAAGGGTCCTGCAACCCTATAGGTGGAACAACAATATGAACTAACCAGTACCCCGGAGCTTTTGACTCTAGCTGCATATGTATCAAAAGATGGCCTAGTTGGCCATCACTGGAAAGAGAGGCCCATTTGACACACAAACTTTATATGCCCTAGTATGGGGAAACGCCAGGGCCAAAAAAATGTGAATGAGTGGGTAGGGAAGTGGGGGGGGGGTATGGGGGACTTTTGGGATAGCATTGGAAATGTAATCGAGGAAAATACGCAATAAAAAGAACTACAAAGCATTCTAAGCCTCATTTCTCTGTCATAAATGTCTCTTCTCTTAACTTGGAACATAGCCACCCACAGTTGCATACCAAAATACCAAAGTCCTGTGAAGATAAGCGAGGCTTGCTGCAGTATCACTCTCAACAAAGTTTTAAGTGGAAATGTGTGCATTTACATACACTACTCAGGATGCAGACAGAGTTCCTTTGTCTTAAAACACAAGCCAGCTCTCAGAGAAACTGAATGTCTGCTGGAGCTAGCTTCAGATTTGACAGTGAAGCTGCAAGCTCTTGTCATCTTGTTTGGTGACTACATTGGTTAGAAATTTTGAGGACTCTAGAACAACTTTCTTCTCAGAGGCTACTTACACAGCAGAAGAATCTAACTTTAGGAAGAGGCTGTAAGTTCAGGCTTAAACTTTAAACACTGATTTATTAACTGTTGATTCTGGTGCATCCATGCACACCCGATCATAACTGCACACTTCTGACTTTTAAATTACATTTTTCTTCACAAGGGCCATTTCTCATTTTGAAGAGTATAGAGAAAGGCTCTTATAATACACATTTAATAAATGTATTTTTCAGTCTTAGAATACTTTCATATTTATAGGAAAGTTGCCAAGAAAAGAGAAAGGTCCCATAGACACTAACATGCTATTTTAGTATAAACATTATGAGTAACTGGGTTATATTTATTGTAATTAATAAAAATATTTATATATTAGTGTTACTACTATGGATTCTCAATTCCGAGCTTCTCTTTTTTCTATTGCTCACTTTCTACTCCCAGACCCCATGTAGGGCATCATGTCACATGATCTTTCTGCTTTCTGTGGCTTCTCTTGGCTGTCACAGTTTTTTAAATATTCTAAGCAGTTTTGAGGAACACTGCCAAGTACTTTGCTCGATGTTCCATTTCTACAGTGTGGTTTTCATCGGCCTAGGGTTATGGGTTTTTAAGAGGGAGATGACAGAGGCAATGCCATTCTTGTCATACTCTATTACTCTGTAACAGGGGTATGTATTGCCAACAGTACTGCTCACAGTGGACTTGAACCTTGATCGTATGGTTAAAATCTGGTTAAGACCCCGGGTATCTCTTTCCCTCACTGTACTTATATAATGCAGACCCATAAAGGGAATTCATCGGATGCTGATGATACTTGGTGTGTTTTCCCTGAAAGACAGTGTCTGCATGTGTTGTTTAGAATTCTAAACAATATATGGATAAAGATGTGTGTATATGAGTGTGTGTGTGTGTGTGTGTGTGTGTGTGTGTGTGCATGTGTGTGTGTGTGTGTGTGTGTGTGTGTGTGTGTGTGTGTGTGTGAGAGAGAGAGAGAGAGAGAGAGAGAGAGAGAAATTTGAGTAAATTTCAATGCTTCACTATAATATTGTTAACTATAGTCACCACGTACTATATTAGCTCTCAAAAATTTATAAGTAAAATGGTGTTCATTTTAATCAGTATTTCCCTATTTCACACCTCTTCTATTTGTTGTTTTGTGCATTTGAATTTTTCAGACTCACATTTAACTAAGACACTAGTGTTTTTAATTATTCTAATTTACATCACTTAACATAAAGATGATGTCCTAACGGTTTACACAGTTTGTACAAATGGCAGATTCCTCTTTTTGATTGGTCAGTATTCTGTTGTGTGTTTATATAATGTGCATACACGTATATCTATACACACAATAATTTATTATTCATCTGACATGAACACTTCAGTTTTCGTGTTTATGGCTATGGCAAATGAACCTAATGTGATAAACCCAGAAACAAGAATCCCGGATTGTCTACCCATCCTATGTTAACTTTCTTAGGTACTTTAACACTGCTTTCAGAGTAGCTACTGTCATTAGCCTTTTAAATGGCACCATACTTGTTACATTCTTGAAGACACAATCTTAACAGTTACAACGCAATAGCGTCCTGTGGTTTTGATTTGAAGCTTTCTTATGACTAGAGACCTGAGCACGTCTGTGATAACTATTAGCTGCTCATATGTCATTTTCGGAAGTCGTCAGTCCAGATACCTCATTTAAAATATTTATTCCATATAGCTCTTTGTTGAGAATTCCATAATACAACACTGTGGGTTTTGTTGTTGTTGTTATTGTTGTTTTGTCATATCCACCCTAATGCCTAACTTTTCCCAGGCTTTCTCATTTTCCCTTCCTATTCTATTTCTTTAGAATCTACTGTGTCCAATTAATCCACACATAACTTCATGGTTGTAGGACCATCCAGCATTGCATTGACAACCTAGGAGAGGCCACACCTCAGTAGGAAATCCACCCTCCCCTTCTCAGTAGCTATCAACTGTCAATAACTCTTAGATAGGGGTGGGGCCTCACTTGGTCTAAGTTTTTTATATATTTGGGTATTGTGTCCTTATCGGATATATGGTTATGCCCCCAATTATATGAATCCTTTTTCCATTTTGTTGTATCTTTCTTTCATAGGACAGAAACTTTTCAGCTTGATGTATTTCTTACCTGAATTTTGCTTTTGGTACATATAGTTTAAGAATCTTGTCCCTATGTAGTCTTCCAAAAAATTGTCACTATACTTACATATGAACCATTCATCTATTTCAAGTTATTTTTAGTGATATGAAATGGGGCTCTAAATACACACTTGCACATACGAACATCCAATCTTAAGTACAATTCAGTTCTGAGAATAAGCTTACTTTGTATTCTTGGAATCTTTCTCAAATAACACTTAATTATAAATGCGTGTATTTATTTGGTTTTTTTAAATTTATGTTTAATCTGTCTCTGTGTCTTATGTCAATGTGAATTGAGTTGATTACTGAATCTCTGCAATGTCATTTAAAATTAGGAACATGATCGGTACTGACTATTCATATCCTGTGGCTATTCAGAATTGTATATGAAATTCAGGTTTATTCTTTTTATTTCTAGGAAAACGGTCACAGAATGTTTGATAAGTTGTTTAGGTACTATGAACATTTTAAGAGTGATAAATTTTCTAATGCCTGAAGATGAATTCCAGTTATTTCATCTTTAGTGTCTTTAATTTCACTGTAGAATTGTTTCATGTCTTTATATCAATATATTCCTAAGTGTTTCTTTCTTGTTATGATGCTATCACAACTGTGATTGTTAGCCTTTTTTTTTCAGGGAGTCCATTGATAGTGTGTAGAATTGTAGCTGTATTCTGTATATTGATCTTGTATTCTGAAATTCCACTGAATTGATTTACTACTTCTGGCAACTTTGAAGGAATATTTATATCATGCTGTCTGCAAACAGATATCTGGGCGCTGTGTGTGTTGAAACTGGAATGCAACTACTTTAAACCACTCTCATCTGATAGTGAGAAAAATATGTCTCTTACTCCTGCGTGCAAGCATATCTATAAATATTTTCATACATAGCCATGTGTATCTACATTAAGCAAAATTTGAATTCACACCAACATCCCAATCTTAAATCCATTACAAGAACCATCGTAGCTCTCCCCCATTAACTATCTACAAGGTCCAACATAAACAATGATAAAAAATCTCCACCTCTGCCAACCTCAGCACACATGACAGTGGTCTTACATTTAAGGCACCATGCACTCGTGGGAAACAACACTATCAATTTAAAAGCTACACTTGTTTGACTTTTATCCTTATAGATTATACTAGTTTTTCAAAGTTACTTAGGTCGTCAGTTCTCCAGTCCACTAAGACATGTTCATTTCCTATGTTTATAACAGTTATTTTGTCAGAATTTAAAGTCTATAATTGAATTCTCCAACTTCTAAATTGATATTGAAATTTGCATAAGTTTCAGTGGGATTTTTACTGAAAAAAACTATAAATTTTGAAAACTTCATAGTAAGGTCATTTATTGATCACTGTAATGTCATGAAGAACAATTTCACTACTTTAAGAAATCAGATTTGGGGCTGGAGAGATGGCTCATCTGTTAAAGGCTGGGCTGACTAACAAAACTATAAAAGATCTCACATTTCATCTGTTCCAATCTCCTCTAGTCCGTAGCTCTGCTAATTACTGAGCTTGTTATCAGATCTGTAATTTTGCCTTTTCAAGAATATTATATAATCAGAAAACACATCATGTGGGAGTTTTAGACTGGTTTGTTTCACCTAATAGGATGTACGCATTATGGGGTTCTTTTGAATGCAAACAATATAGTTCATTCATCTTTTGAAGGTCATCTTGGTTGATTTCACTTCCTAGTGATTATAAACTCATAATTGTTATAATTATTGCACTTCTTCCAGTTAATAGATAATACATAGTATTGGTACCCCACTGGTCCAGAAGTTAGTATAGGAGTGTGCCATTCTATCCTCAGCCTCCACCTATCCATCAGAATTCCCACAAAGGTGTTTTTTCTGGGTTATGGCTCTGATTTCATTGACTCCTGGTAAAAGAATCTTAGGCATGCCTCTGTGTTCACATATTGCCTAGAGATGTCCAATGGTTCTCAGAGTACTTAGAGATTTTTTTTTTATGATTTGTAGTTTATGTTACTATAAAGAAGAAAATAACAATATCCAAGCTTCATGAGTCACAGCTAAAACCAGAAACGTAATATTTTTTAGTATGCTCTTTGATAGTTTTTAAATTCACTTTATATCTCATTTGTTGCTTCTCTTCCCAGTCACCCCTTTCATAATCTTTCATCCCATATATTCTTCCCTTTTCCTTTGAGAGAGTGGAGACCCCCCCATCCCACAACCTTGGCACATCAAATTTTTGTGGGGCTAAGCACATCCTGTCTCACTGAGACCAGACAATGCAGCCCAGCTAGAAGAACATATCCCACGGATAGGGAACAGTTTTTTGAATAATGCCTGTTCCAGTTGTTCTGGACATACTTGAAGACTACTGCACAACTTCTACATATGTACAAGGGGTCTAGGTCCAACCTTTATGTGCTGTTTGGTTAATTGCTCAGTCTCTGACTGCCCAATGGGTCCAGATTAGTTGACTCTGTCAAATTTCCTATAGAGGTCCTATCTTCTTTAGAGTCTACAATCCTCTCCCCACCTTTTTCATAAGAGTCTCCAAGCTCCATCTACAGTTTGGCTGTGGGTCAGTGCATCTGTCTGAATTAGAAACTGGATAAAGCCTCTCAAAGGACAGCCTTGCTAGTCTCCAGTCTGAAAGCATAACAGAGTATCATTAATAGTGTCAGGGATTGGTGATTTCCCCTTGGATGGGTCTCTAGTTGGGCCAGTTATTGCTTGGATATTCTCTCAGCCTTTGCTCCATTTCCCCTTTCTTCATTTCTTGTAGACAGGATAAATTTAGGGTCAAAAGTTTTGTGAATGAGTTGGGGTTCCTGCCTGGCTACAGGAGATGGCCTCTTCAGGGTCCATATCCCCAGTGCTGTGAGTCACACAGAGCTAAGATTGCCCCATCAATTCTTGGGTGCCTCCTCTATCCTGTCTCTGGCATAGTTCAAGCTGTTCCCCATATCATTCATTTTCATGGCCATCTTCCCATCTTTTATGTCCTTCTCCACTCCTAATCTGGAACCACCCATGCCCCTCCCCATCTTCCCTCCCTTCATCTGTCTCTTATAACTATTTTATTCTCTCTTCTAAGTGGGATTCAAGCATCCTCTCCTGGACCTTTCTTTTGTTTAGCTTTTTGGGTCTCTGGAATGTAGCATGGATATTCTTTATTTTTTTTTTTATCTAATATCCACTTATAAGTGAGTATATACCATACATGTCCTTTGGGGTCTGGATTACCTCACTGAGGATAATATTCTCAAGTTCCCTGAAAATTCATGATGCCTTTGTTTTAAACAGCTGAATAGTATTTCATTGTGTAGATGTACTATGTTTTCTTATCCATTCTTCAGTTGAGGGACAGCTATGTTATTTTCAGTTTCTGGTTATAATAAAGATACTATGAGCATAGTTGAGCAAGTATCCCTGAGGGGTAGTAGGGTATCTTTTGGGTGTATGCCTAGGAGAATAGCTAGGTCTTGAAGTAGAACTATTTCCAGTTTTCTGAGAAACTGTCCAATTGATTTCCAAAGTGGTTGTACAAGTTTGCACTCCCACCAACAAAGGAGAGTCCCTCTGCTCCAAATTCTCCCCCACAAGTGCTAGCACATAAGTATTTGATCTTAGCCATTCTGACCATTTTAAGATGGAACCTCAGAATTGTTTTGATTTGCATTTCCCTGATGACTAAGGTCTTTGAGCATTTCTTTAAGTGCTGTTTTTTCATTTGAGATTCCTCTATTGAGAATTCTCTGTTTAATCTATGTACCCCATCTTTAATTGGGTTATTTAGGTTTGTGTTGTCTAACTTCTTCAGTTCTTTATAAATTTTGGCTATTAGCCCTCTTTCAGATGTAGGATTGGTGAAGATTCTTTCCAATCTGTAGGCTGCCATTTTGTCACATGGGCAGTCTCCTTTGCCTTTCAGAGCTTTTCAAGCTCAGAAGACCCTCATTTATCATTTGTTAGAGCCTGAGAGGTTTGTGTTCTGTTCAGGAAGTTGTCTCCTCTATCAATTAGTTCAAGGTAATTATATACTTTCTGCTTTATGAGATTTAGTGTATCTGTTTTTACATTGAAGTCTGTGATCCACTTGAATTTTCTTCAGGGTGATAAATATGGATCTATTTGCATTCTTCTACATGGAGTCATCCACTTAGACTAGTACATTTTGTTGAGGAAGCTTTCTTTTTTTCCATGATATGGTTTTGCATTCTTTATTAAAAATCAAGTTTCCCCTCCTTTTTTGATAAAGTATGTGAGTTTACTTTAGGTTCTTCAATTTGATTCCATTGATCAACCTGTCTACTCCTATACAAATGGCATGTAGTGTTTATTACTATTACTCTGTAATACAGCTTGAGGTCAGGGATGGTGATACCTCTAGAAATTTTTATTGTACAGGATTGGGTTAGCTATCCTGGGCTTTATGGTTTTCTATATGAAGTTGAGAATTACTCTGTTCTGTAAAAAGTCATATTAGAATTTTGATGGGAATTGTATTGAATCTGTAATTTGCTCTTAGTAAGATGGCCAGTTTCACTATGTTAATCCTCATGATCCATGAGCATAGGAGATATCTCCATCTTCTGATATGTCCTTCAATCTCTTTCTTCAGTGACTTGAAGTTCTTGCCATACAGGTCTTTCACTTGCTTGATTAGAGTTATACAAAGATATTTTATATTATCTGTGACTATTATAAAGAGTGTTTCTTCTATAATTTCCTTCTCAGTTCATTTATGTTTTGTATAATGGAGGGCTATAGATTTTTTTTTTTAGTTTATTCTGTATTCAGCCACTTTTCTGAAGATATTTATCAGCTGTAGGAGTTCTTTGATAGAATTTTGGGGTCACTTTGACAGATATCAATACTTTGACTACTTTGTATCCCCTTCATCTCCTTTCATTGTCTTATTGTTATGGCTAGAAGTTCAAGTACTATATTGAATAGATAGAGAGTGGGCTGCCATGACTTGCTCCTGATTTTATTGGAATTGCTTTAAGTTTCTCCCCATTTAATTTGATGTTAGCTACGGACTTGTTGCATATTACTTTTATAATGTTTGGGTATGTGACTTGTATCCCTAATCTCTCTAAGACTTTTAGCACAAAGGGGTGTTGGATTTTGTCAAAGACTTTTTCAGCATCTAATAAGATGATCATGTGATTTTTTTCAGTTTGTTTATATGGTGGATTACATTGATGGATTTCATATATTGAGCCATCCCTACATCACTTGGATGAATCCTACTTGATCAGGGTGGATGAAGTTTTGGATGTGTTCCTGGATTCAATATGTGAGTACTTAGTTAAGTATTTTCCATTAAGGTTCGTAAGAAAAATTTGTCTGTAATACTCTTTCTTTGATGAGTTTTTGTGTGGTTTTGTTATCAGGGATACTATGGTTTCATACAATGAGTTTGGCAGTGTTCCTTCTGTTTCTATTTTATGGAATAGTTCCTTCTATTTCTATTTTATGGAATAGTTTGAGTATTGATTTTAGCTCTTCTTTGAAAGTTTGGTTGAATTCTGCATTAAAACCATCTGGCTCTAGGCTTTTTTTTTTTTTAATGTGGGAGACTTTTAGTGACTGCTTCTATATCCTTAGAGTTTATAGATCTGTTTAAATAGTTTACTTGACCTTGATTGCACATTGGTAAGTGGTGTCTGTCTAGAAAATTGCCCTTTTTTTGGAGTATGATTTTTTGATGTAAGACCTAATGATTCTTTGAATTTCCTCAGTGTTTGTTGTTTTGTCTCCCTTTTAATTTCTGATTTTGTTCATTTGTATACTGTCTCACTCTTTTTTTGGTTTGTTTAGCTAAGGGTTTGTCTATTATGTTGATTTTCCCCAAGAACCAGCTCTTGGTTTCATTGATCCTTTCGATTACTTTCTTTATTTCTTTTCTTTCATTTTTTTAACGTATTTTCCTCAATTATATTTTCAATGCTATCCCAAAAGTCCCCCATACCCCTCCACCCCCCTACCCACCCATTCCCACTTTTTGGCCCTGGCATTCCCCTGTACTGGGGTATATAAAGTTTGTGTGTCCAATGGGCCTCTCTTTTCAGTGATGGCTGACTAGGCCATCTTTTGATACATATGCAGCTAGAGTCAAGAGCTCTGGGGTACTGGTTAGTTCATAATGTTGTTCCACCTATAGGGTTGCAGGACCCTTTAGCTCCTTGGGTACTTTCTCTAGCTCCTCCATTGGGAGCCCTGTGATCCATCCAATAGCTGACTGTGAGCATCCACTTATGTGTTTGCTAGACCCCGACCTAGTCTCACAAGAGACAGCTATATCAGTCCTGATTTTATTTCCTGCCTTCTCCTCTTCGGTGTGCTTGCTTCTTTTTTTTTTTTTTTCCTAGAGCCTTAAGGTGTACTTTTAAATTGCTAGCATAAGAACGTTCTAAATTTTTTATGGAGGCACTTAGTGTTATGAACTTTCTTCTTAGAACTGCTTTGTGTCCCATAAATTTGGATATGCTGTGCCTTCATTTTATTGAATTACAGAAGGTATTTAATTTCTTTATTCCTTCCCTGAGCCAGAGATCATTTGAGTAGAGAGCTGTTCAATTTCCATGAGTGTGTAGGCTTTCTGGTGTTTCTGTTATTGTTTAAGTCCAGCTTTAATCCATGGTGGTCTGATAAAGTTTGAGGCGTTATTTAGATGTTCTTGTGTCTATTAAGGCTTGCTTTGTGACTGATTATATGATAATTTTTGAGGAAGGATCCATGAGGTAATGAGGTTTGTTCTTTTGTGTTTGGGTGAAACATTCTATAAAAATCTGTTAAGTCCATTTGAAACATAAGGTCTGTTAGTTTCATTATATCTCTGGTTAGGTATGGATAACCTGTCAATTGGTGAGCGTGAGGTACTGAAGTTATTAATGTGTAGGGTTTGATGTGTGATTTACGCTCTAGCAATGTTTCTTTCACAAATGTAGGTATCCTTGTGTTTAACACATAGATGTTCAGAATTGAGATATCATCTTGGTAGGCAGAATTTTCTTTGATGAGTATAAAATGTCCTTCCATGTCTCTTTTGATTAATTTTGGTTGAAAGTCTATCTTATGGGATATTAGAATGGCTACTCGTGATGTGTAAAAACTTTTTTCCAGCTCTTTCCTCTGACATAATGTCTATCTTTATTGCCAAAGTGAGTTTCTTGTATGCAGCAGAATGATGGATCCTGTTTTCACATCCATCCTGTTAGCCTGTGTCTTTTTATTGAGGAATTGAGTCCATTGATGTTGACAGATATTAATGACCAGTGATCATTAATTACTGTTATTTTGATGGTGGTGCTGGTAGTGGTGGTGTGTGTGTTCTTCTCTTACTTTTGCAGGTATGGAATTATTTTCTGTGTTTTCTTGGATTTAGGTATCATCCCTGGGTTGGAGTTTTTCTTTTAGTATTTTCTATAGGGTTGGATTTGTGAATAGATATTGTTTAAACTTGGATTTGTCTGGAAATATCTTGGTTGTTTTCTGTCTATGGTGCTAAGAGTTTTGCTGGTTATAGTAGTCTAGGTTCAAATGTGTAGGGGATTTTTTGTTTTTGTTTTTGTTGTTGTTGTTTGCTTTGTTTTGTTTTTTGTTTTTTGTTTTTAGTTTTAAGAGACAGAGAGAGATTGCAAGTTACCTATTCAGGCCATTCTAGATTTTAGAGTCTCTGTTGAGAAGTCTGGTGTAATTCTGTTACGTCTGCCTATCAGATTAGAGTTAAGGTCATTTTCTCATGCTTTGGTTGTGTTGTGTTGTGTTGTGTTGTGTTGTGTTGTGTTATCTAGGACTTGCAGTAATAGGTTAGCTGTGCTCTGAGAGCAAACCTGGCCTTCTTCCCCTTGAGACTTTTTATATTCTTTCTTTGCTCTGTAGATTTTGTGTTTGGATTATTATGTGGCAGGAGGATTTTCTTTTCTGGTCCAGTCTAATCACTGTTTCTTGTATGCTTATAATCACTTTTTTTCTTTAGGTTGGGAAAGTTTCTTTTTCTGATTTTGTTGAAAAATATTTTTGGGACCTTGGAGTTGGGACTCTTTCCCATCTTCTATTCTTATTATTCTTAGGTGAGGTATTTTCATGGCATCCCAGATTTCCTGGATGTTTTGTGTCAGGAATTGTTTAGATTTAACAGTTTCTTTGTATCAACTTCTCCAATTGTAGCTTCAATGCCTGAGAGTCTCTTTTCCATCTCCTGTATTCTGTTGGTGATGCTTGCATCTGTTTTTCCTGTTCTGTCCTCTAGGTTTGCCATCTCCTGGACTTCCTCAGTTTGTGTTTTCTTTATTGCTTCTATTTCCACTTTCAAGTCCACACAATTAATTTATTTTCTTCACCTGTTTGATTGTATGTTCCTGTAAGTTTTTAAGGGATTTACTTGTTTTCCCCTTTAAAGATCTCTACCTGTTTAATTGTATTTCTTCAAGAGACTTATTCATTTCCTCCTTAAAGACCTCTATCATCTTTATAAGGCTGAATTTAAGGTCATTTCCTTGTGATTCGGATGTGTTAGGGTATCCAGGGCTTGCTATAGTAGGGTAGCTGTACTCTGAAGGTGTCATAGTGCCCTGGTGTTTGTTTACTGCATTCTTTCAAAGGCCTTTTGCTACCTGGATGGCTTTGGTCCCTGGATGTTCCTGCTGTTGTAGATATTGATAACAGAGTTAACCTCAATGGTCCTGGTGTAGCAGGCCTGTGATGGGGATCCTTGGGCCGCATGGTTCTGGATCAGCAGATCTGATGAAGGTGGGTGGAAAGGTGGAAGGAGAATAGAGGTCTGACAGGGGTAGCAGATTCCTCAGGGCAGCTTGGGGTGCCTCAGAGGATTCTGTAAGCAGAGAAGATAGGTAGAGGAAGAAAATATAATCTGTATAGTTCAGGAGCCTCAGGACTGGTGAAGATGGGAGGAGAAGAGACCTAATATGTATTTTTGTATCTGTCAAACTCTGTGATATTCCTAACTTAGCATTGTTTTCCAACAGAAGCAAAGTTGTTTTGGGGTTACACAGACATAGAATATCCTGAAATAGTAACTTTATTCCAGAAAAGAGAGAGAAATCTTACAATTAACACTATTCATAAGAATTGAAAATGAGGAACAAACCAAATATCAACAAACATATATGATAGCACACTCACAAAATGGAATGTATGCAATATGAGTAAAGAAAAAAAAGTTATACGCATAATATACAGAAAAGGAACCAAAACAAAAAAGGACACACTAGATGGTTTCATTTGTTTGTAGATAAAGAACCAGCATAACTAAAGTATAGTACAGAAGAATGTGGTCACCTGCTCCATAAATCAGCACAAAATGCTTTTTTTACCCCTTTACATAGAATGTTCAATATATAAAAATCTGTTTGAATGTTTTGGAGTAGATCTTTCTCATACGTCTATTGTATTTCACTAGTATGTTATAAGAATCGTGGGAAATAAAGTTTTCTTTAAAAATCTTGCTTGATATTTGTTAGGTTCTAGAGGTAATATATATAAAAACTCCTTGAAGAGCTAAACACTGCAGTGATGTAATGGCTTACTAACACCATGGTAAGTAACCTTTCATCTCCATATCATCTGTGCTTTCTTGTATACTTCAATATCCCAGACACTTGTTTCCTTTCTACATCAAGGATTTCTTTTTTTTACATCTTTAAATTTACAAGGAAAAAAAGACATCTGAATTCATTAAGAATTTTCTCAGTACCTAGACTCTTGTTTTTTATAGGACATTCTATGGAAATACGATAATGACTTCAAGTCATGCTTTTAAAAAATTAGCAAGTATCATTGCCATATTCAAGTACCTCAGTCAAAATTCTACTACAGGTATAGTTCTACACATGTGGCATGTTACTATGCAAAGTTGTGTTTCAGAGCAATCTTCTAAAGGTGAAATATGAGGGCATGGGAGAGGACTAAATATGAATAGCAAGATATAAAATACATGAAAAGTATAATTTAGTTGTAGTGACTTCAGAGAACCTCAAATTAAGGTGAAATTCTGATTACTCTTAAAATTACACAAATAAAATTGCACATACCACAAAACTATAAAGTAGGAGAAATAATAAATCAGTATAAGTGAAAGTAGCTCATGACAAGAAGCTCCTTTCCTGTATAATCCAATTTAATCAATATGTAAAATTAGGGCCTTCCCCATCACAAGCAGGCAAGAAGAGAATGTTTCTAAAACAAAATCCCAGTTGTTCAACTTTAGCAAATGAAGACTCTGGAGCCAGATGCTGTGGTGAAAGCCTGCTAGCTAAGAGAGGCAGAGAAAGCACCCAGCTGACTTTCCTTCTCAACCAATGTTCCAGAAGGAAAAAAGAAAAAGAAAAAAAAAGGCTCAACTTCTCCACATTGTCTTAAAAGCTCTTTCAACTGAGTGACCTTCTTTTCTGCTTCTTGGGTGTCTCTCTGTGTCCTCCTGACTTCCCTTTAACTCTCTATGATTTTTTTCTATGCTCACTCTCTGGCTGATTGCTCCTTCTCTTGACCTATGTCAATTTTATTGACAATAGACAGCAAGATCTTGAAATAACTGGCACTGGGGTTGAGCCACATAATAACTAGAAACAAGTTTTTACAGTACACATTCTCACAGTGTGATCAAATATCCTGAAATGCTCTTGGATTAAAGGTGTGTACTAGGTGCTAGACCATGCCACAATTAGTGACAGATTTTTTTTCCAGTATATAATCCTGGGGCTCACGGTATGATCAGATATCCTACAACAGAGGTACTAACTTTTCAGGTCAGTAGGCAACCCAATGGCATTCACATCTCTCTTACCACCTCTTTTGCATTTTCATTTCCCCAGATGATCCATCAAATCATCCCCCAATGTTCCACTGGGAATATTTCTCTGTAGGCATCCTTTGTAGATCAGCTATTGTTACTGATAACAATATTAGAAGGGGACTTTTCCTATTAGCCAGATTTTTGTATTATTAAAGTATCAGACAAAGAACAGCAAGACCACTAGTCTGATGGTTTCCAGTCATTTTAGCTGACATCTTTAATTATTAGCTTTGTTTCTTTGTGAATAAAATGTCCACAGACTACCACAAAGTCTGTTCTCTGCCTCTCAGCTTGAAGAATAGAGTACTTCATTAGACAGCTTCATCCAATCTTTACTAAAACCTTAAAAAACTTTCAACAAAGACTTACTGAATATTCCTGTTATTGTGTTTTTTGTTACAGAAATCTATAAAATTTAGAAGCAACAGACTATGGTATTGATAGACACCCAGCAGGAGAGCCTGTTTGAATCTCTCTCCTATGTGTTCTGCTCTTCTTCCCAGCCCCACACATACACCTGTCTTGACCCTACATCATCTCATGTGCAGACACATGCAAACACAGCATAGTAATGAGACTAAAGCAGAAAACTGATCTACAGTGTTATTTGCTGATAGTGTCTAAATATGACTTGAAGGTTGGAAAGGGCCTTAAATATCATCTAATCCAACTGTGTTCAGTGACCTTTGAATATTTTGCACCAAACATAGAGTTGAATTTTTCAACTAAAGAGAACTGGATTTTCAGTATAACTTCCACTGCTTTAAAATAATTAAAATAAGATCAATTCACATAGAGTTAAACATAAAATAGTCCCTTCCATAATATTTTAGTATTATCTCATTGAGCTCTCATGTGTCTGCCACAAACCTGTTTCATGATCATCATTTAACAGATGCTGAAATTGAGATGCAAACAGCTTATTGAGTTTGCTCAGGGAACAAGGAGCTGCTAAGGTACAATCCCAAACATCAAAGTGCATGTTTCCCAGTTTCCTTCTCTTCCCACTCCTCCTCCTTGTCCTTTCCCTCTTCCTCCTTCCCCTCCTGCTCCTCTTCCTTTTTCTCCTTCTCCTCTTTTTCTCCTCCTCATCCTCTTTCTCTTCCCCACTCTCCTCCTCTCCCTCCTCCTCTTCCTTCTCCTCATCCTCCCCTCCTCTTTTTTCCTTTTCTTTGTTTTTTGAAACTGGATCTCTTCTCTTCAAAGCTACTAAGAAAATTCTTAGTAGAAAAAATACTTAATAGCTTAGAAATTTACACACCATTTTCATGTAAATGTGTTTCTGTCCCTATTGGACTATTTCTCTATTGACATATAATATACACAGCACAACATTCTTGGTGTGGTCTTATCAGCACAGAGCAGATCATTCTGTCACCTTTTATTTTAGATAATTGTATTCATGGAACATAGAAGTACACTTGATTGATATTTTTACTGATAGTAGTTTCTATTTTTACTAGTAATATTTAACCTATTTGTTGTGAGCATTCAATGAGTGTATCAATCACTTTAAATATTCCAGAAACTATTTTGACAGAAGTTGATATAAAAGAAAAAAAAATCAAACAAGATTCTGAACCTGTTGGTGTACTCTTAAAATCCCAGCCCTTTGGAGCTAAAGGAGTATCAGGAGCCCGTGATCATTCTCAATCTTGGTTACATATGATGTTCATCGCCAGCCAGCCTCACATGAGTCCTTGTAGGAAGACGATATAAAGGAAGGAAGGAAGGAAGGAAGGAAGGAAGGAAGGAAGGAAGGAAGGAAAGGAAGGAAGGAAGGAAGAAAGGGAGAGAAGGAGGAAGGGAGGGAGAGAGGAGGGAGGGAGAGAGAGAGGAAGAAGAAGAAGAAGAAGAAGAAGAAGAAGAAGAAGAAGAAGAAGAAGAAGAAGAAGAAGAAGAGAAGAAGAAGAAGAAGAAGAAGAAGAAGAAGAAGAAGAAGAAGAAGAAGAAGAAGAAAAGAAGAAGAAGAAGAAGAAGAAGAAGAAGAAGAAGAAGAAGAAGAAGAAGAAGAAGAAGAAGAAGAAGAAGAAGAAGAAGAAGAAGAAGAAAGAGAGAGAGAAAGGAAGGAAGGAAGGAAGGAAGGAAGGAAGGAAGGAAGGAAGGAAAGGAAGGAAGGAAGGAAGGAAGGAAGGAAGAAAGAAAGAAAGGACAAACACTGAAGAGTTTTACTGTGATCCACTGCTTTTTTTCCTGAGTTCAGTCTAATGGGAAATGTCATGTTCCCTGTGCAATGCTGCTAGAAAGAGCTAAGCCATCACTGTGAGCTAAAATCCTGATGTGTATTCCCAGGAATCTTTCCCATGAGAGCACACCATAAGGCACTCCTCTTACTATTGATAATATGTGAGCTTTATTGGTGGAAGGGGCAGGGGTGCTTGTCTGCTTTTGTTTTAATCAGCTATGGGTTCTACAGTTGTTACCCTTTAGCTTTAGCTTCATATGCTCAATTATCAAGATCTGTGGGATTGGTTTGAATGGTCTCCATGACTCCATATTTGATAAATGTTAACAAATGTCACTGTAAAGCTGAAATCTCAGAGCTAAGTGGGTTTTTTTTAATTTGGTGCATTAAAAGATATTCTAGTCTCCATTACTTTTAAGAGCATCCTTTTAACCTTCTTAATAATGCTTTCTAAAAATATCTTAGTTCAGGGCTGGAGAGATGGCTCAGAGGTTAAGAGCACTGGTTGCTTTTCCAGAGGTCCTGAGTTCAATTCCCAGCAACCACATGGTGGCTCATAACCATATTTAATGAGATCTGGTGCCCTCTTCTGGGTATGCAGGCATACATGAAGGTAGAGCATTGTATACATAACGAGTAAATAAATCTGTCAGATGATTACTTCGTCTAGTTCGATTTCTTCACTGAAATTTTCCATATGTTCATGCAAATAGCTCACTAGTATTTCTAAGTATTTATGGTATTTATGAAAGTTATCTTAAAGCTCCTCACAGCTAATTCAAACATTAGGGTCTTCTTCATTTTGCTTCTATATAATATTTTAAAATGTAAATTATAATGACCTCCTTATAAGTTGAAGCATCTTTTGGGTTTATGCCTAGGAGTGGTAGAGCTGGGTCCTAAGGTAATACTATGTCCAAGTCTGGCTGTTCCTCAGAGAATTGGCCATAGTATTACTTTTGCCTTGTCACTGATTCAGAAAGACTCACTTTGTCTCTGGAATGTTCTCATACAGCTCTAATTCTCTATTCCAATCTACAATGTGCTACCATCATGTACCCAGTGAAGGCATCAAGGGAAACACATGGAGACTAGAGAAATTTGTAGCTCCTTGAGACTCTAGCCATCAGGCTTAATGTATAGTCATTGGATATATAGTGCTTGAATAATCATAGGATTATTTCCCTTGGCTATTCCAAAAGGATGTGGAGATTCTCTGAAGTGTCACTGCTGATGAGGACAACTGTAAGAGTTCTTGTCTAAGAAAGGCTTCTTCCTCTCTGAAGCATAGTTGATATAAATTCTTGGACATTTGTTGGCTTTTTATGTATTTAAATTTATCCAAGTTTTGTTTTTATTGAAAGGATATATGATGTTCTTGTATCTTTGTAACTTTTTACATTCTTCATTAAAATTCTGTACAATAATTCCTTAATATTTAACTTTGAGGAAGTTACATAAACTCTATTACCCCAGTTCTCATATCTGTAAAATGAAGATAATTGTATCAGTATCATTATGAAGAAAATAAGAGAAGATACATGGAAATGAATCACAATGACTACTGGAAAGAAAGTATACAGTCATTACAATTCTTTAAAGCATTATTCAGGAAATTTTATTTAATTTTCATGTTACATTTTTAAAACTCACGAAAAACTACAGAGACATCTCACTGCCATTAACAGATAAGGAAAGTGAATCTACGTGAGAAAAATAGCTTGCTGAAAAAGGTTATATAACCTAAAAGGAATTTAACTTTTTTAAAAAATTATTCTTAGGATCTCTTCAGATTTATTTATTCTATGTATTTAAATGTTTTTCTTGGCTGTATGTATGTGTACGATATACATAATATGTATACTATGTTGTCATCACAAGTCAGAAAAGGACACCTTGGTTCTTTTCAGCTTCTGGGTATTACAAATAAGGCTGCTATGAACATAGTGGAGCAAGTGTCCTTATTACATGTTGGAGCATCTTCTGGGTAGTTGCCCAGGAGTGGTATAGCTGGGTCCTCAGGTAGTACTACATCCAATTTTCTGAGGAACTGCCACACTGATTTCCAGAGTGGTTATACCTGCTTGCTGTCCCACCAGCAATGGAGGAATGTCCCTCTTTCTCCACATCCTCACCAGCATCTGCTGTCACCTGAGTTTTTATTTTAGCCATTCTGACTGGTGTGAGGTGGAATCTTAGTACTGTTTGGATTTGCATTTCCCTGATGACAAAGGATGTTGAACATATCTTTAGGTACTTCTTGGCAATTAGATATTCCTCAGTTGAAAATTCTTTGTTTAGCTCTCTACCCACAGAGGAATGGATACAAAAAATGTGGTACATTTACACAATGGAGTACTACTCAGCTATTAAAAATGATGAATTCATGAAATTCTTAGGCAAATGGATGGAACTAGAAAATATCATCCTGGGTGAGATAACCCAATCAAAAGAAAACACATGGTATGCACTCACTGATAAGTGGATATTAGCCCAAAAGCTCCAAATACTCAAGATACAATTCACAGATCACATGAAGCTCAAGAAGAAGGAAAACCAAAGTGTAGGTGCCTCAGTCCTTCTTACCATCAACCAAGGAGTACACAGGGCTGCAGCTGCACATGTAGCAGATGATGGCCTTGTCAAGCATTAGTGAGAGGAGAGGTCCTTGGTCCTATGAAGGCTCAATAGATGCCCCAATGTAAGGGAATCAAGGATGGGGAGGTGGGAGTGGGTGGGTGAGTGGAGGAATGCCCTCATAGAATGGGACTGGGATTTCCGGGAGGGAGGGAGGGGACCAGGAAAGGGGATAACTTTTAAAATGTAAATAAAGAAAATATCCAATTAAAAAAAGAGAAGTCAGAAAAGAAAAACAAATACCTTTCAAGTGGAGTTACCAATGATTGGGTACTTTGGGAATGAAAACCTTATTCTCTGCATCTCAGAGACACCCCTCCTTCCCTCTTTTTATTCTTATATATTTAATACTCTATAACTTTATTATACTTAGGAATAGCTAGTGAAGGAAGAACTAAGCTAGCTATGTCATCTAAGTAAATTATCCAATAGTCATGATTAGAAATGAAAGAAACAGTTATAGTTGTAAAAATCTAAACCTCATCCAGTCACAACTAAACTTGACCTCTACGTTCCAAATCAGCAGAAGGCTCTTGAGTCAGAATCCATGCCAAAAGTAAAAATAAAAAAATAAATAGTAAAGGTATCCTGACCTGGAGGCTTTCTAAAAACAAAAACAAACAAACAAAAAAATGAACATCTGGATTCTACTGTTTCTAATTTCTCAGTAGTTAACATGAGCTGTAGTCCTGATCGAAGAGAAGAGTAAGATTCTATTAGTAGCCATACAGAACTAGTCCCTCTTATCACAGAAAAAGAATAATTAGTAACTCTGTAACTAACTTGACACTTACCTATTTAACTGAATACAAAACAGAACAGAAGGTGGGAAATAATTCAGAAATTCCCATTCTGAAATTTCTTTCACTTTTGATTCTTTGCTAAGTGAGGAACTGTACTAAATTTTGGAGGTTCCCCTCCAAGATTATTTTAGAAAATAGCATTGCTAAAACTTGATCATGTAAAGCTGTAGATAATAACAGTGCGAGTAAAGAATATTTAAAGCCTTACATCCCAGACGGAACAGACATTTGCTCTAATAACTTGCTTAAAGGGTAGGTTAGCTCATTAGTGACTACCCAGATATCCCTGGTGTATTATCGATGAATGTTATAACGCAAATGGATCCCATAATTTGAAATGAATTATTCTGCATATTTAAAGGTAACTCTTTGCTGCAGATGTTTTATGGCGTAATGAGGCCTTAACTCTACCTGATTAAACACAATGGGAAATCAACATCATTGAAAAGTACTGAGGTGGCATAAATCATTTTCCAAATTGCCACGATGGCTAGAAATAAATTATTTGGCTATAGCTGTAGAAAAGCAGGCTAATGACAGATCAGTGAAATTTCTCATGGGACTACAGGGTTTAGCGTTATTGAGAAGCTCACAAGACAACAGAATGAAACTCAGTGGAATAAAAAAAAAACTATCATCTCTTAAACAGAAGACATGAGGGCTTGGGTAGTTTTAGTTACCTTTGAATTTTAGATGTAGGAAAAATAGGTTTTAGAGAAATATAGTACAAAACCCAACAGACCTTGGCATTGTTGGTACTACTTGTCGTCGCCGTCTTCTTCTTCTTCTTCTTCTTCTTCTTCTTCTTCTTCTTCTTCTTCTTCTTCTTCTTCTTCTCCTTCTCCTTCTCCTTCTCCTTCTCCTTCTCCTTCTCCTTCTCCTTCTCCTTCTCCTTCTCCTTCTCCTTCTCCTTCTCCTTCTCCTTCTCCTTCTCCTTCTCCTTCTCCTTCTCCTCCTCCTCCTTTTTCTTCTTCTCATTCTCCTCTTCCTCTTCCTTCTTCTTCTCCTTCTTTCTTTTTCTCACATTATTTATTTCCCCTGACATTCATACTAGCATTGATCCTATGTAAAGCACGACCCTAATACTTTATGTTAATTATTCAGTTTTTATAGCAAGTCTATGAAATATTTTCTCTTATCTTTACCATTTCACTCTATGAAGAAACTCAGGAACAAAGAAATAAATATTGCCCAAGATTATAAATACTGGAGAACTGGAATTTGGACTGTGTATTAAACAAAGGTTTCCTGAATATATTCCTATTTGTAAAAATCTTTTGTTTTAAAGTTTTCTGTTATACCTAGTTTCTATGATGTCTCCTTACTTCTACATGTCAAAAATGCCAAAAACATTTCATTTGTTATCTGTAGACTGTTCAGAAGACTTTTATGGCTATATTCTAACTCAACAAAAAAGAATGTATCAATTAGTTAGTTACACATTTCTAAGGTATAGGATGAATGCTTGTCTGTGTAGATGCCAACATTCCATAATAAAGTACAGCCAACCCTCTCTCAGGATACTCTGACCTCAGGCAGGACCACCACTGCTCTCCTCCAGTCTCACTGCTTATCCTTGTCCTACACATAGCATCCATTTTAACACAGGAAACCATAGTGAGGTTCAACCGAATCAACAAAGGTAGTTTTAGAGTTTAAAGTGATTTCATTAGGGATTAAATGTTTTATTTTAGCTCTGAAACAAAACAAAATCTCTCAACTCCTACATCTGGAAAACAATCTCTCTCATGATATAATTATAATAAGATAATAATGTCCAAAAAATGAGTAAATAGAAATATTTTAGGCTTTCTCCTCAATTGTTTGGCATCTGAAATAAAGGATAGTGAAAAACATCACAAGCAGTAAAGAATATAGCTTTCTTCAGTATTTATAAATATTTTAATATAAGTACTAGGCAATGCAATTCAAGTTACCGCATTCAAAATAAAGATTAAATAGCTATTACTGATAGTGAATCTCTCCATATGGATAAGCTTGCATTTATCCTATGAACTTACACAGGAGCTAGCAGTGATCGGTTGCACTAAAGTACTCATTCATATTTGTGACGCCATTTCGTAGAAGAAGGAAGAATACTAGAGAAAGCCAATGGCAAATGGTAGGTGAGCCATGAGGTCTGCAATTTCTGAGACCCTGAAGAAGAGCCCTCTCTCAAATCCCCATACCCAAAGAGGCAAGTCAGCAGAGGGCCTTTAACCTACGCTGTCCTTCCATCCTTATGAAGAGGCCACCACCCTCTAGGCTCTAACAACAAGATGAGAGCCTCTCAAACAGTGAAATCCTGTACGGTGGCATCGCTCGGCTCGCCCACCACATTATTGCAGCCTGCTCAGGCTAGGAAGCTTTGGGACAGTTGCCCACAAGTGCCTCCAGCTCTACTGCTGAAGTAGGAGTGTTCTTGGCAGCGTTACTTTATACAATTATACCATTCTCCCATCTCAGAAATATGAAAACTGCTTACAGGATACTAGGTACAAATGAGTAATGTAATCCATGCTGTGCTAGCTGAGAGAGTATCTGAGGCTATGTATTTAATAAAGAATAGAAATATATTCCTTGACTTCTAGACACTGTGAAGTCCAAGATAGAGCTGCCTTCACAGTTAGTATCTTCTGCATGTTCCTTTTTGCTTCTAGGATGCTATGTTGAAGCCATAGCCATCCAGTTGAGAGAGATACTTTGTCCCTGCATAGGTTATGACCCAAAAGAACACATCTTTTATCAAGCTCCTTCAAATTGGTACCTAATATCATTCACAAGGGAGACATATGCGTGGACCAATCACTGATTAATAGACCTATATCATACTGCTGTAACCTTAGTAAAACCCAAATTTCAGATAGGACACATTCAAACCTTACCAAGGAAAGGATGCAAGCACTCATTTATAGATCTAGCATATAGAAAATGCTCAATAAATTCAAATTCCCTTCAATTTCCTAAAAAAGCCTCCAAAGGCTTCTACACTACAGCCACAGAGTCAGATAAAGCTGTTACACACACACACACACACACACACACACACACACACACACACACATGTGAGCAAGAAATCATTTGCAGCTTTAATTTTCTTTTAAACAACTGGCAAGTAAATGTTTTCTAGATCCATTATTAATATCGTTATTGAAATAAAACTTGTCGCTTTAATGTGTTACATTGCAAAAAGTAAGAGCCTGCCCTCAAGGAAAGAAGGGAAAGTTGACAGTAGTTGATAAAAGAGGGTGCAGAGATGAGGCTCGGCAACTTGTGCCTCCCCTCTGCCAATAAATAAAAGCTATTTTGTCTGTTCCCTCAGCTCTAATCTTATATTTCTTGCCATTTTCATTGTACTCCCAGAGGGGAGCCATCCTATTGTTGACATTCAATAATGCCAAACAATAATGGAGGGCTCATTAGGCCAGAGGAGGCCTGGAGAAGCACTCGATGTTGGTGGCTGCCTCTGGGTAGGGCCCCATTTAAACCATTTTAAGAAGAGGAGGCTCAGTGCTATTTGTAAAGCTGTCAAGATAAAGAAAAGCCATAGCCACTTCTCCAATTGTAAATAAAAGATGATGAAGACAACAGAGATGCTTTATGCAAAGGCTAGGAAGGCAGGGGTAGAGGAAAGGCTCAGAATTGAGTTTGACCTTGAAAGCTGAGGTTCAGACCAGATAAGGGGAGGCAGAAATGCCCTGTCCCAGGATGGAGGGAGAAAACTGTGGACCTGCCCCACACACTTGGAGTGAACTACTTCAGCTTTTCCTTCAGAATGCTTTTTCCAGGTTAAAATACTTTTTGATATAGAGAACAATGATCAAAAACACCCCCTCCCATATTCAAAGCTCAAAATATACTCTTGAAATAAACCCTCATTCTCCCCTCCATGCATCGTCAAATGGCACAAAAATGCCTTAAGCTAAACTTGACCTTAATTCTCTGCATCAGTCCTGATGATACTCGGGAGGTATCCTCTTGGTTTGGGTACTGCCAGCCCCTTGGCTTTTATCTGAAATCCTTCATCTCCAATGGCAAACAATCATACTGTGCAAAATATTTAAGATTTCCTGGGAAGCTGGCATGGGTATTTAAGAAGAGTTTCTTGGTAAAGTGAATTTTGCGTTCAACTCAGGATTAAGCAGTTTAGTGCTTAATACTGATAATCTTTCAAGTAATGAGTAATCCACTCCAGACTGCCGAAAGGCAATTGAACACTTCCTTGGTGAATTTGGAAAGCCAAAGTCTTTGGCTTGTTGTTCCTCTCAGCATCAAGTGTCCTTGCTCATCCTGCAGCATGATGAGCAAAGGAGAGGAAAGTACACAGGTCGGGAGCCGAACCACACACACACACACACACACACACACACACACACACACACAACCTCACAAAACCAGGAGGCACTGTGTTTTTTAACCTTTAAAATTTAATATGATAGCAGTTTATTTTCCTGTGATGGATATATTTGATAGGAGGAGGGAGAAGACATGGTTAATTATGACTTCTAGAAGCTGAAGTATGGCTAATCACGGCTTTTCTATATACTACAATCTTCCTAAACATGTGCATTTACTTTCAATGCATCATCTCTCGATGCACGGTATTGAAGGTAGATAAGGAATAAATGTTACATGCATAGCAATAGCTCATTTATATGATTATATATGGATGAGTTCTTCTTCAGACTCATAAAAAAAGCCAAAAAATGTTTAAATTGTACTAATTTTCATTAAACTTGTACTAAATGGGCCCCTTGATTATTGTGGAACAAAATCAACTAATGATGACTTCAAGAGGCTAGCTGATATGTAGAGTGAGCCTCCTTAACACCGACTGTCCATTTAAAACCTGTCACCCTACTGGGAAAGAGGGGACCAGAATTCAATATAAAAATAGTTATTAAACAACTTCAAAATTACTCATGAATGTGGCAAGGCTATATTTATCATCCAACATATTGGAGCGAATGAAGAAGCCTTCATCAAAGACACTTAAGCAGTAAACCAGTGCAGCTCCTGGCAACTCTGGCATGTTCTATTTGTAGACTTAAGTACACATTTGCACCATAAAATTTCTTTCTTGAATTCTAGTCTACTTGACAGTGTTCCAGATAACTTCCTATTCATCAGCCTATCTAACTCTTCTAACATGAAGGAGGATTACTTATGTTTCTTCCTTGGGTAAGTGCTTTCTCTTTGGGACTGAAACTATACAAACATTGTAAACAAAAAACTCATTCTGAGCATGTGACCTCCAACCACCATTAAGCAAAGTATATAATTTTAAACATTTTTATTGAAAATAGATTTTTTCTCATAATATGTTATGATTAAAGGTTCCCTTATGAACTAGATCCATCCCTTTTCTGACTTTCATTAAAAAACCAACAAGTTTCTAAGGCACAATAATACAATATAATACAAAAAGATGAAATAAGATAAAAACAAGAACTAAAATATTAAAGAAATATATGTTTAAATTTTTAAACTGAAGATTAAAAAATGCCTGGTATAGCATTATGAATCAAGGAACCTCCAAAGATGTCACTGAGATTGTTTTGTTAGTCATCTACCGCTGGGCATGTAGCCTTCTCTTACAAGTCATTTTTCCCCAGTGAGACTCCCTGGGAGAAGAGTAAATTTTCATTTTCACGTGGTTATCAATTGATAACCATCACCTAAGCTTTTGGCTAAGCATGAGGGAATGGGTCCACTTCTTCTTTTAGCTCTAGCCCTCATCAGGTTCTGTGCATGCTTCTTCAGTCTCTGAGTTCATATGTGTTTTGATCATGTTGATTTCCAGGGTCTTAATTTACAGCCCTGTTTCTTTGCTGTTGTCCATTTTCTCTGGATCTTGCATTCTTTCTGCCTCTTCTTCCTTGGGGTCCCTGAGCCCTGTGAAAAGAGATTTGATGGAGACATTCCATTTCAGACTGGGCATTCCAAGATCTCTCACTCTCTGTATATTATCTGGTTATGAATCTCTATATTTGTTCCCATCTGCTGCACAAGGAAGACTCTCTGATGATGGCTTAGCAAGGTGCTGGTCTACGAGTATAACAGAATATCATTAGAAGTCATTTAATTATTGTTTTTCTTCAGTAGAACAGTGATAATTGGTTTTCCCCTAGGTCCCTTAGGTCTAACGTTCTTGATTAACCCAGCTATGTCTGGTACATATGGCTTCCATCTGGTAAAATGGGTCTTAAGTCAAATCAAGATCAAATATTGGTTGATCTTCCCTATAAGCCTTGTGCTACCATTGTACAATGTACCTTACAGATAGGCCACCATTGTAGATCAAAGGACTATATTTGTGTTTATATTTCTCCTTTGGTAGTATGCCAAGCATGGTAGTGTACCAAAGATGCTAGAATGTAGGGTTAAAGTCTCTATGTAGGAACCAACTCAACCTTTCCATTTCAATGAGTTATGTAGGTATCTTCAGCAATGGGGCCTGCCAGTTTGTACATAGCAGCCTTTGGTCTTAGCAAACACCTAAAATGTTTGTGTTTCACATGGGAACCTTTTGGCCAGCAACTCAATTAGATGTCACCTGATCTCAGTATTAAAAGCTGCATTTGGTGACAAGAGATGTTTAGGTGGGGTTCTGTCTCCTCCCTTATTGGTGATTTCATTTACATAGCCTTCCTATATGTATACATTTTAGGAAGCTCCAACAATATGAGATTCCTATACCATCCCTCAAATGGCCTTTTGCTTTACCTGTGTCTCCCCGTGTTCCTTCCCTCAGACACTGAGTTTACTTTTCTTCCCCTCCTCTACACTTGATCCTCCCAGTCCAGTCCTCCCCACCATCCATCAGTAACTATACATTCTATTTCTCTTCCATAGGGAATCTATCTGTCTCACCCACTACCTTACTCTGTTTCTAACTTCTGTGCTTCTGTGAATGATAGCATGGTTATCACCGTCCTAAAATCTAATATCTACACATAAGCACAAAAGCATATTGCATTTTTTTCTGGGTCTCGGTTATGCTGCTCAGGATGATTTTTTTTCCTACTTCCATCCATTTACCTGTAAATTTCGTGGTAAATGGCTGAGTAATATTCTATTGTGTACATATACCACAATTTCTATATCTGCTTATCTCTTGATGGACATCTAGGATGTTTCCAATGTCTGAATACTATGAATAGGGCATCAATGAATATGGTTGAGCAAGTGTCTCCATGGTAGATGAATCATACTTTGGATATATGCCAAAGAGTGGTATAACTAGACCTTGAGGTATGTTTATGTATGGATGTTTTGCCTGCTTGTATTGTCTGTGTACCACATACATGTCTGATTCTGTGGAGATTAGAAGAGGGTGTTGGGTCCCCTGGAACTCGAGTTATGCATACAGATATAAGCTGCTGTGTGACTGCTTGAAATCCAACCCTTGTCCTCTGGAAGAGTAATAGCAAGCACACTTTAGCACTGAGAATTTCTTCAGCCCTTCACATAGTGTTTCTAATGGAGGTATATTTCCAGTTTCCATATTCTATACATGCTGTGTGGATCCTAGGTTGCTAACCTTCTAATTTTACATAATAACTTTTATTTACCTTCACAAACACATGGAAGCCTAAACTGTAGAACTGAGTGCATGCTGCCACAAGGATTCTAAGGAGTTAAAGACTTGAGCTGCCCAAGCATTCAATCCACAAGGATTCTGTCAACTGAAACTCTGGGAGTGACTGCTAGCTTGCTATTCTAAGGATTCAGTTCAACCCAATTAGCTGGGGAAAAAGGGCAATAGCAGTGCTACATCTTAGACACAGAACAACTGGGGACAGGACAAGGACATTCTTAGAAGTACGTTTTCTTCTTGGGCACTGAACACCTAATTCTTTGAAACAGGTCAAGAAGTTGAATGCTTTAAGCCTCATTAACAAGTATGACAATGATAGAATTTTTAAAAAACAGGAAAGAAAGAGTTATACTGAAAATAGGCCAGGACACTTGTCTCTGAACACAGATGGCTGAGTGTGTGGTTACTTTTGCCTATTAAAAAAATAATTACCACCCATAGAAAAAGACTGCATGGAAACAGAGACTGTGGGCACTAAGTCAATGGAGACTCTGTCCTAAGTCAAGCCAGCTGAAGTCTGTGGAGAGGGCGGAGAGGGCAAGATGTGGAAGAAGCCTGAGGTAAGAGCTTGAACAAGGTTCCATATTCATCATAAGAAAAGCTCTCCACTTGAGGTTCTGAGGTGTCATCCACCCTGGAAAAAAAGCCTGCCATGACCTCCTTCAGAGTTACTTCATTTGAGTGTTACTTTGGGCAGCTCTGCACTCAATCATAGCCACACACTACCACGCCGATAAGATCAATTAACAAATGATGAACCCTCTAAGGATATCCTGAAGTCACCTTTGGTTGCTGAAAGGATCCTTAGACAAGAAGAGCCTAGAGTAGATGGCTTTCAGGAATGCCAGTGGGGCAACCAAGAAATTTCCTTTGCCAGCTCCAAAATGCTAAGAGAAAATGACAGGAGGAGGGAGATGGTCCAATGGCAGAGCTCCTCCTGACGCTCATTCCCTGTGACTTATCTCTGCAGTCAGTGTTTGTTTTTCTTCTCCCATCTCTCCTCACCACTCCACCCCCAACCAATTTTTGGTAGAATCCATGCTTCTCTTTGCTCAATTGAGATAGTCTTGGATGTTTCAAATGGAGAACAAAGACCTCTAAAACAACTGAACGAAGTTCATATGAGTTCACAGAGACTGAAGTAGCAAGGGCAGGGCCTACACAGTCTGCACCAGGTCTTTTGCGTGTGTTTTATAGTTTTCAGTTTAGAATTTTTATGGGACTCCTGAGTATGAGTACATGTAGGTCTCTTATTCTTTTGATACTTCTTGCAAATAAAAGGTGGAATTACCAGTTTGGTTTTACCAGCATCACTATTTCCTCTTGGTGGAGGCAAGCTACTGTTGAAATTATTGGCTTTCGGAGCTTAAAATACATTATTTTGTTCTTTCCTGGCTTTGGGGGTTTCTGATAAAAAGTCTGAGGTTATTATGATATCCATGCTTTACGTGTGATTTTTGGGCTCTTCCTTTACAGCAGTTATTATAATTTCCTTACTTTCCTGTTCTTGGCATTTTGACAAAGGCAAATCACATGAAGGTTCTTCTCACTGTTCTACATGTTTCCTTTGCATATACATCAACTTTCTTAGATTTGAGAATTTTTCTGTTATAAAATTATTAAGTAATTACCTAATTATTTTACATTTATCACAGCTTGTTCTGGTTCATAGATTCTAAACCTGGCTATCTCAAATGTATCCCACAGATAACATACTGTTGCACATATTCTTCAAGCTTTTCACTATATGCATCCCAGGCTGTTATTGATTCAGCTTCAATTGCTTCCTGATGAGTTCTCCATTAGACTGCGTCTTTCAGGTCCTCTTTTTCTGTTTGCTTCCTTTTCAGTACTTTGATTTCCTTGGTGAATGTTTCGTCGATGATTGTGACTTTCCCTTCCAAGTTGCATCTTTCTCATTCACTCTGGTAACTATCTTGCCAAGGAGCTGTAAAGATTTCCTCGCTTGTTCATCTGCTTATTTGAGACCTTTTAATGGTAGTCATTTTTTGAAATAGCACTCTAAATTTCTTCTGAGACCTTTCTGTAGTCTCAGACTTTTTGACTTCCATGATATGAGAGTTGGGAGGATGGCCACCTATTGTGACTTGCTTCATATTGTGCTTCTTCATTGTGTTGTATGTATTTGTGTACAAGAAGGAGTGAACAGGTTTGTTTGTTTGTTTGTTTGTTTGTTTGTTTGTTGTTTTGGGTTTTTTTGGGGGGGGTGTTGGTTTTTCGAGACAGAGTTTCTCTGTATAGCCCTGACTGTCCTGGAACTCACTTTGTAGACCAGGCTGGCCTCAAACTCAGAAATCCGCCTGCCTCTGCCTCCCGAGAACTGGGATTAAAGGTGTGTGCCACCACGCCTGGCTAGGAGTGAACAGTTTTAACTCTTCTGTTTTCCAACTTTATTTGGATGTATTTTTTGTTTTGCATCATTCCTTCTATAAGATGTGTATTCACTAAGAAGAAAGTTTCCTGTGGTTCTTAAGGAGGGAGATGCTGTGGTGCCTAGTTGTAGGAGACACTCTGTTCCCATTAATGTATAGAGTACAGCACTGAGGTTGGAGATAAGGAGTTTCATTGGGTTGTTTAGAGAGAAGAGCATCAGTCTATAAGTTGTTGAATGGGGGAAAATGGAAAAGATGAAGTAAGCTTTGACTTGGAAGGTGTACAAGTTGAAAGCATGAGACATAGCAGAGATATGTCAGATGTAAAAACACAGAACAGAATTTTGTAAGTATAGAAAAACAAAACACAGTCATGTAGGTCTACGTTGGTGTAAGAAAGATTAAACTACTTGCTTAATCCAGCACAGAATAGCAGGTAGGTTTAGAAAAATAGCAAGCAGAAAGAATAAACGATTAAAATACTATATAAAAAAATAAAAGCCTATGTCATATATTATAAAAGAACAAATGAGCAAGCAAACGAATATTATAAATGTAATGAAAAGAGAAAAATACAAACAAACCAGCTCCCCAACATGCTAACAAAGTGAAGAAAGAAGAAGAAAATAGAACCTAGATAAATAAAAAGTTACAAATACTGGGGCAAGAGATCCTGCCTTTTATCTGAACTTTTGCTTTCAGTTTTCCACACTTTGGAATAGAATTCCCAGAGTCATAACTGTATAAAATTCATCCAGAGGGATGACTGATACTGATTTGTGTGTCAGGGTGGAGCCTACTCCACAATTGCCAAATTCTCGTGGTGATCTAGCATAGGATGGACGAGCACAGAACCTATGCTATTTCTGGGAGGAAGGTTTAAGGATTTTTCCCTTTGTGGCCCTGTTCTCAAATGGACCCTGCCTTATGAGGGCCAGTCTGTGTATTGGGCATAGCAATAAAGGGAGAGTCCTGGCCCATTGGTGTTGAACTATCTGATGCGATTGATATGATATCCATAGAGATGGAACATTGTCCTATACTGCCAATAATGTATTAAGACAAGGAGGGGGCTGGAAATGAAGCTTCTTATCAAGATTTTTGTTTTTATGTATTTATTTATGTAGTTAATGTATATAAATTCTTCCTGTTTGATTGTACACATGATTTTTCCTTTCCTTTTCCATTTATGTAAAATAGATTTTTTTCCTCACATAATATATCCTGATAGTGATTTAACCTCCCTCTTATCCTTCAACTTTTTTCTACCTCCCTTCCATCCAGAACTACTCCCTCTCTTCTCTTAATAGGCAGAAAATAATAGCAAGTTTCTAAGGGATAATAGTAAAATATGATAAAATAAAATATAACAAAAAAAAAAACTATCACATTGGAGTGGGACAAGACAAACAAGCAGAAAGAAAAGGGCCCATGAGAAGACACAGGAATCAGAGAGTCAGTCATTTGCACACTTAGAAGTCCCATAAAACACTAAGTGGAGACCCTGAATATATATGTTCAGGGGACCTAGTGCAGATCTATGCAGAACCTGTGCATGCTGTCTCGGTCTCTGTGAGTTCATGTTGATTTAGAGCACCTTGTTGTCTTAGTTCTTCATCATATGTGGCTTTTAAACTTTGCTCTAAAATTTAGCAGACTTGGAAAGCCCAATTGATTCCCTAACAAGGCCCCTTAGAGGGCACTTTGAGAAAAGTAGGCTTACATTTGAACTGGTAGTTGGGGCAACCCAACTTCTAGAGGCAGCTTCTCAGGTGAGTCAAACAGCTCATTCTAATTAACCAATATACTTTCCATTACAAATTGAAACTGCAGATTGATTTTGGCAGCATATCCAATTTCACAATATTATATTGGTTCTTCCAGTAATGAGTAAGCCCTTCTTTTTATGTTTTTGTCCAACATAGTTACCATTTCCACTGTAAACCTGAAACCTAACCACTGTACACAAATGCTAAAATTAAAGACTCAAAAACCAGGTACTTGATTTCTGTCAGTGAAAGACTCAGATGTCTGTGAAATGCCCAGTGAATTCAGGAACCTTCCAGCTTAAGGCCAAAAATTTGTATCAATGTCTATACCAAACAATCAGCAAGGCAGTAAAGACTATTCTTTACTTTACACACGTGAAAATATTCTCTTCCACATGAAGATACAAGAAGGCCGAGAGTGTTTAAAGAAGTCTGAGTCACAGTAAGATAAATATTTTACATCAGCTGGCAAGCTACCACTGGGACACGACATTCCTAGACTAAGGGGACTATGTTTGAGGTTGAACAGCAACCTTGGCAGACCATGAGGTAAGCATTAAAATTTAAAGCAGTAGACGTAGGGAGGAAGGAAGAAAAGACATGAATATTTCCAAGTAGAAGTTGCAGAAGGTGGTCATTGAGTGGGCGTGTGGATAAAGGGCTGATCAGGAAATAGGCAATGGCCGTGTTTCTGGTTCGGGTGTATGAGTCTATAGGTGCTTGGCTGACCTAAATCTGAACTTCTCAAATTCTAGGAGATGATAAGGAGTAGAAAGCAAGCTTCCCCCTAGTAGTTTGTAAAAAGCTGATTTCTTCTAAATGTGGGAGCCTTTGTCACTCTGCTTCCTGCCCACTATCCTACTCTATGATAAGATTACCAGCAGTCTATCTGCAAGCCATCAGAGGTTTTAGGGGAGAAGTTCACTCTTTTTCCTCCCAGGTAAAATAAGCTTGAATTCTGTTTGCCTAAATGCCACCAAACGAAAGAAGCCATTTAATTATTTGTTTTTTAAAACGTGTTTTTTTTTTTTATTGCCTTTGCAAAGGTTTACAAGGAATACATCTAATGCTTAATTGCTTGTAGCTAGGGAATACAATTATTCTTCTGGAATCTACCAAATATTTATTGTGACTGCCTGAGCCTAGGTTTCAGGTTCATACCACAAAGATTGAAACTAATTGAGCCCAAACCCCCAAAGCTATTAACTGATGCAGGCTTGCACTGAAAAGCAGAGGCTATATGAAGCCTGTGACACAGAAGGGGGCGTTAATGTATTTTTCTGTGCTGCTAGAAGAAAACTGATTGACAAAATGCATCCTTTGTCACATAATTATCTATTTCTGTGTTGACCCATCTGGTCCCCTTTGCAGTGTGATAATGCCATCATAATATAAACAGGCTAAATTGGTCTTCTGATGATCAATGGTTAATATAATTGCAGACAAATTATTTTTTTACTGTGCTGCTGTTCTTCTGAAAACACCAAACAGACAATAGATATTAATGTTACTTTCTCAATATTTGCATGCCCCAAATGAAATCAAAATCTTTCTATGTCTTTTGATAGCATTTTTTTTTACTCAGAATTGCTCATACCCATAAGTTTCTAGGTAAGTCCTCCACTATCACCAATATTCATGACAAATATAAAATTACCTCTGTTCTTCTCCACCTGTTCACTACCTAAAGCCAAGCAGCTGTACTAATTATTAGAGAGAAAATATTAACAAGATGCAATTAATTAAGGAATCCTCAAGGAGGCTAGTAGTCATGCTTATTAAATCAAGAAAGGGGAGAAGGATCAAAGAAACCCTTCCAGAATTAAGCAGAACAGGGACCTTTGGCTATAAAAAGAAAACCTTTGTCTAAGGGAACTTCAGCTGGTCTATCTTCTAAATTGTTCTCCATAATCATTTTCCATCTCTAGATTCAGAATTCGACATCCCACCTGGCTTTATTCTGCAGACCACTCCAGTGTCTGCTCTACCCAGAGTCCACATCTGCCAAGTCACTTCCCGACATGAACGTCTTCAATGGTTTCCCAGTGCCTATTATTTAAGTTGATTTCATAAGAAGGCCATACTCTTCCATTTGTGCCCCCGTGGACAGGTTTTTTTTTTAAATCTATTAATACACCCCACACACGTTCAGAAATCTACCTCGCCTAAAATCCTCCCTAGGCATTAAGCATTCTAGACTCTGCCCTGCCTGAGTCTTTACCTTCTGGATCCAGTTCTCCGGTTCCTGCCATATAGCTTGGCATTTTCAAATAAAAGTAATTGTATACAAATCCAGTGGTTCAAACATTTCATACATAGAACTGTAACCAAGAAAAATACACAGCAATAGGTGTATACGAGAAGTATTCATGACAGTGAGTCACGAGAAACAAAGGCTGGAGACCATCAATCACATGTCCATCAATACTAGAGTGAATAGATATTGTATATGAATCAAATCGAATCCTAGAAAGCTTTGAGAATAAGTGAAAACCTAAAGCATCCACCTTTAGGAGGCAAGGATTGGGAGCAAGGTACCCACTCCCCCACTGCTAGTGGAGGTACAAGAGTCACTATGAAAATCAATATGGTAGTTCCTCAGAAAATTGAGAGGCAATCTACCTCAAGACTCAGCTATACCACTGTTAGGCATATACCCAAAGGATGCTCTATCCTACTCCAAGGACACTTGCCTTATTGATGATAGCCAGAAACTGGAAGCCACCTAGATTGTCCCTCAACCAAAGAATGGGTAAAGAAAATGCGGTATGTCTACACAATGGAGTATTACTTAGGTATTAAAAACAATGAGAACATGAAATTTGTAGACAAATGGATGGAACTAGAAAGAAGAATCATCCTGAGTGAGGTAACCTAGACCCAGATAGATAAACATGGTATGCACTCACTTAAAAGTGTACATTAACTGTTAAGTAACGATGCTGCAATCCATAGAGCCAAAGAAGCTAAGTAACAAGGATGGTTCATGGGTGGGCAGTGAATGGATCCCACTAGGAAGGGGAAATAGAATAGATTTTGTGAATGGACTGAGGAAGGTAGGGATGAAAACAGAAGGGATCAGAGCAAGATGGAGGGAGAGAATACTGAGAGACAACTGGAACTGGGGCACTTGGGAGGTGATATGGAAACCTAATGCAGTGGAAACTCCTTGGAGTCTGAGAGTGACCCTACTAGAGGGGCACACTAAGCTTCAACCAGTCATCTGCTACAATTAGACAAGGCTTTCAGCAGTGGGGCTAAAACACCAACCCAGCCACAAAACCTATGACATAACTCTTCTGCCTCCAAGATGTGGGAGTGGCCAAGCAATGACTGGTACAACTTGAGCCTTATGCCATAAGAAGAAGCCCATACCTGAAACTGCCTCAGTGGCCAGTAACTAGAGTCTGGACAGCCCAGATACCCAGGATAGAAGCAAACATGACTGGGAAAATTTTTCAATGAAGTGATTTCTAATGATATTCTGCTATACTATTAGATTAGTACCTACCCCAATGTCATCAGAGAGGAGTCATCCAGCAACTGATGGGAGCAGATGCAGGGATCCATAGCCGAACACTAGGCAGAGCCAGGGGAACCCTGAAGAAAAGGCAGGCATTGCAAGAGCCAGAAGGGTTGAGGACACCAAGAGAATACAGCCCACAGAACCAATTAAGCAAGGTCATAAGGGACCACAGAGACTAAAGAGACAATCTCAGACCCTTTGTGGATCTGAGCTAGGTTCTCAGCATATATGGTACAATTGTCTAGCTTGGTGTTCTTGTGGGACTCCTAACAGTGGGAAGGGGTATGTATAACTCTTTTTCATGCTCTTGGGTCCCTTTTTTCTCTTACTGGGTTGTTTTGTCCAGACTGGATATGAAGATTTGTGCCTATTCTTATTGTAACTAGTTATGTCACATTTGGCTAATATGCCTGGGAGTTCTGCTTTTGTTTCCCAAGGGAAACAGAGGAGTAGATCTGGGGGAGCTGGGTGGTGGTGGAGAGGTCTGGGAAGAGTAAAGGGAGGGGTCACTGCAGTCAGAATGCAATTTATGAAAGAAGAATAACAGAAAAAATATGTGGGAAAAGAAAACAGAATGAGTACATACTATATTATCTCTTTAACATAAAATTAAAGTAAAACTAACTTGTGCTAAATATCAGAATAGTTACGACTTTCAGACAACGAAAGGTAGTGACTAGGAAGAGGCACGATGGGGGCTCTTGAGTGCTCTAATTCATTAACCTCATTACTGGGTAAGGTTCTGCATTGGATATTAAGTGTCATGGGAATATTTTTTAAACCTTTGAAAATGAAGACTAAGTACTACATTTTCTGTACTTCATAGGTGATCTCTTCCGTTCAAATATGGTTGTTTCGGTAGGTTCTCTGGGAGCCTGACATCTCTCTTTACACTTTGTTTTTGCTTTAGCTAAGTGAAATAGCTTTTTGCTCTATCTCTCCAACCCCTTCAACCATAGGGCTTTGAGATTTAGGAATCATTATAATTCACATAGCATAGGTTAAATGGTTCAAAATAATCTATGATCAGACAAATTGAAAAGTGGGAGAAAATGAAAAGAACAGCAAGGCTCCTTCACTGTTGGAACTGTTTAAATCTGGGTTTGATTCACCCCTCAACCAAGCCATGATGCAAAGCAATTATTCATGCCAGTGTCTAACTGCAGTCAGATCCCTTCCTCTCACGTCTTACCTGGTTGTACTGTTTGGGCTTTGGTTGTTGTCATCTTTTGAAACATGATGTGACATGCTGTGTGTTTCCAAATATCTCAGAGCAAGAACAAAAAAAAAAAAAAAAAACCCAAACATCTAGCAAATCAATCATGTTGCTACTTGCAGTGGTTCTGCCTCCAGAATGTCTCAGGGGCATAGTTCAGAAAATGGCGCAACCATACCCGTGCCTGGAAATTGACAGTGATGTTGAGTCCTCGACCTGAGTTTCTCCAGGGTCATAGAGCAGCACTGTCAAGGTCATCTATACTTAGGAGACTTGAACCTGCAGGAAATGCTTCAGTTGCTTGTATGCTTCTGCTAGGAAAATCCATCTTGTTGCCTTTTGCAGTCCAGTGTGGTTATGCTACAAGTTTCCCAGGGGCATTTGAAAATTGTCTCAGAGCCATTTAAATGTGACTCTTTCCCAGAGCAAACAGCTCTCTTGAGTCTGAGGATTTTATAAAGTCACTGAGTGGTACTAGAGGCCTTATCCATAGCCCTCTATGCTCAAGTCTCATCACCCACCCCACACACAGGAGCTTAGTGAGGAAAACCGCCATCGCCCATAGCAATTTGCCCATTGCACGTAGCAGTGTCTCGACCTATTTCATGAAATATGAACAGAGTGGCATCATTCTTGTTCCCCTGGCTCAGGTTTTCAAAGTAAGTAGAATGGGCAATTATTCATGTGAACCAGAAAGATGTTTTCTGCTTTTAAAAGACAAAATTGTGAATGTTTTTCTTTACTGAACTCTAGCAATTAAAGAAAATAAAAAGACATGCTCAAAGTTGGTTGTAGCAAAATCTAGAAGTATGCATCCAGTAGTTGACCTTCATGTAATCAACTCACTAGAAATGTCCACAGTGACTTTAAACGATATAATTTCATCTCCTGGCTACCATGCTCCCAACTCACGATGTAGAGGCAATCTCTGTTTCTTTCTATTATCTCCTCTGGAATTTTATAATTTGGATCCACTCAGTTTACTGGGGGCAGAACCATCTCTAGGTCTTGACCTCTTACCCTATCAATGAGTAGGGGTCAGCAAATACTGAAGACACATGACTTCATAAAGAATCGTCCTCTTGCATTTTTCTGTGAGTAAACACCTCCCAGGAATAAACTCAGGTAATGAGAAACTAAACATGAACCCTCAGTGGACAGTTAGTCAAGTCTATCACAG